>NC_080395.1:52616785-52938571 GCF_030265065.1 Corythoichthys intestinalis | reverse complement strand
TTATCAGTGCACCAGTCTTAACTTCTTACCAGAGCTGTTGGCGTCAGGGAATATGGAGGAGTCACTAAGGTTATACTGCAGCATTACTGTGTCCACACTATAAAAACTTCCATTTGTTGAGAAGCTCAGTCCCAGTGTGTGTCCAGATCCAAAGGTTGCCACCAGTGAAGGTATGCTGCCAACTGCACCACAAGAACTGCTTCCTGCATCGACTGTGGTCGTGTTGGGAAGTGGCACTTGTACAGATGTCTTCAGAAAGACAATTGATTCAGATTCATATTGGACATTAGGCTGTTGTAAAATGAATCACTAGTACCTGAACAAAACAAAAAAAAGTAAATTCTGCTATGCATACCGAATTGCTGGATGTGTTGTACGTGATCGAGAGCAATGCAGTGAGTTCAGTCTTGATACATGTGGCGTTCCCCTCCCTCACTTCAAGAGTAACAGCCTGAAGGAAGCCTGTAATACAGTACAACGATACAACAATTCAGTTTTCCAAGTTTAAAATACGACCATAAAAAGTCTGAGCTGTCAACTCATGAAAGCAATCACAGTGACAGGTTCCTCTCTCTGCGGTAAAAAAGTACTTTTACGGAAATAGTTTGTTTGTTCCTGCTGCAATAAGGCTGGAGAACAGCTCATTCTCAATATGTGTGCATCTTTAGTCTATTGATGATCTTTTACAGTGGCATAGTGAATGAGTGGTAAGTGTTCAAACCCGGGCTTTGGCCTTCCTGTGGTTCAGTAGTGTTACAAATATATATGTAGGGCCCTTAAGTCATTCACTGCCATTGACAGTTATAGATGGATTGCAGGTCTATCGCCGTAAATGGCAGCCAATTAGTTGATACTTAAAAACAAATACATTCATTCATTTTCCATGCCGCTTTTCCTCACGAGGAAAAAGTTACGATTTTGATTTTCTGAAAATAAGATTGGGGGATATCCCTAAATATTATTTTTAAAAATCTACTAACTGTTTGCTTACGCTGCATGTTGCTATTCAGTATCAGGAAATTATCAGCTGTTTCAATTTTGACACAAAAACTTCCATACTTCCTACAGTAATGACCAACACGGTTGTAATCTCTTAGCACAAGAACAATGCATGACGGGCTGGTTGTTTCAACCCTCCTATCAGAAAAACACTCAATTAAAGGTCTCTTGACATTGTATTTTTAGATTCTGGATGTCAAAAAGGGCTAAAGGCGTTTAAAGAATTACCCAGTGTCAGTAGCAGCTTTCCATTAAATCATTCCTACCAAACTAGCTCAATGTTATTAGTGCACACATTCAATGTTCTTCCCACCCCCATCATTCAGCACTGTCTGGTGAAACTTAAACCTGTTGACACCTCTGTTCACCAAGTAAACATTGCATATTAACATTTGTAATGGCCACAGGGAAGCACTAACAAAACAAGAAATACCTACTCTACCTGAGCTTTGAGATGTGGATTGTATGTCAATGTTACCATGATACATAATGTAAGTTTATTATTTAATACGAAAAGAGTTATAATAGCTTGTATTTACTCTCTTGGACAGCTACTTTAAGTGTTTTCATGGAAGCAGCCGTAGTTTTGTTTTGGCAACACAAACACAGCAGTCACATAAGCACTCAGATGACAATAGTGCTGCTGCACATTTACATTAGGTAAATGATACAATTCAATTAGTTCAGATACGGCTCGTGTATATTATACACTTCTGACTGCATTGTTGAAAACCAGACAGCGTTGGTTTGAACCTTCGAAAAGTCGCACATGACAGTGTTCGTGGATGAAGTTCAACAAACGGGAACTCCCTTACACTTCAGTCGTGAGGTGACTAGAAAAATGTATGCGACTTATATACGTGGGTTAATACTTGACATATGCTAACTGGAGCACATTTTTAAACATGTCATGGACAAGAAAGATTGGGTTTGATAACAGACTAATCGCGAGCCTTTACATGTAGCAGTAATGCTAGCTGGAAAAACCATTGGCATCCCAGCGGTCGCCCATCTGTTCATGTCGCTCTTTATTACAGTCTATGCGTAAAAGACTCACCCAACTCAGCAAACCAGGTGAACAGCCACAGCGTAACATAAGCTCTTGTTAGTTTCATCATTTCCCGTCGTGTCTTCGAGAGTGCACGAGTGTAAAGTCGAGATGCAGCGATTGATAGAGCGAAAGCTGCTGCCGCTGGTGGGCAGGTGGTTCCGTGCACCTGACTTGGCTGACTTTCAAATAAAGCGGTGATCTATCTTCTTCTTGTTTTGCATTTGACAATTATTTAAAGTCCTTTCAATTGAAACGCGGCTCGCTTTGCACCCACGTCATCGCCTGCGACTACCCTGACAAAAACCAAAGAAAAGCTAGGCAGAGTCGCGTCACGTGAACTATAGTCTGCAGCTTGAGTGTCACGTGTGCGCGCTCCCGAACGCCGTGCACGTCATCCAGTCATCGCCAGGTTTGCGCTCATAGAGAGCACATATACACAGTACTAGATACACAATGCGCGTTGAGCGCTAATACAGACGGCCGTCATAACTTGTCGGCCGTTTTGTGTCAGTGCCATTCGAGAAACAACGGAGCGTTTACTTTGAAATAGCTATGAATTTATCTGTTTTCAACCGATTTTCATAGAGCTTGGATTTTCATAAACGTCAAAAATGTAGTACATGAACTGTGTACTGAAAAATAATATTGATCTTTTTCAAAATATAGCCTGAATCATACTCTTATTAACCCAATTGTTTCTAATTCTGTCAAGAGTTCGCCAAGAGTATTTTACTGGAGAAAATCACTCACCATCAGCAGCATCATTCGCTGCAAAAGAGCCCGCCAGAGAAGACCTCTGCTTTAAGATGGCCGACTTTTCGAATCTCGCTCTCTATATGATACCGTCCATATGGTATATTGTAAATCAGGGGTCCCCAAACTACGGCCCGCGGGCCGAACACGGCCCGCAGCCGCATTTGGTCAGGCCCCCTGGGGAAAAAAAATTGTAATTTTTTTTTTTTTTTAAGTGTTATTTATTTCCTGGCTTTTTTCTGTGAAGAACCCAGAGAGGGTTATTTGGTTATTATCTATTTAATTAATAGTGTTATTATTATTTATTATTATATTATATCATTTTAATTTTATTTACTTTTGTTCCGTGAAGAGGGTTATTTGATTGTGGCTTTCTGAAAAACATTACATTTTTACATTTAGGCATTCCTGCAATCGTCACACTTTTTCTGTTACAAACTGACCCCGGCCCCTCATCAGAGAAGGGAAGGGTTATGTGGCCCTCATAGGAAAAAGTTTGGGGACGCCTGGTTTAAATGCTTGCACATAATTATGTACGATTTCACAAGGAAATATGCTAGTCCTTCTAAAAGAAATTAGCATATTATGATAAAGTTCATTATTTTCTGTAATGTACTGATAAACATTAGACTCTTACATATTTTAGATTCATTACACACAACTGAAGTAGTTCAAGCCTTTTATTGTTTTAACATTGATGCTTTTGGCAAAAAAGTCAAGAAAAAATAAAAATCCATATCCCAAAAAATTAGCATATCATGAAAAGGTACTCTAAAGAAGCTACTAACCTAATCATCTGAATCAACGAATTAACCCAAATCCCCTGTGAAAGATTCCAGTGGCTTTTAAAAACTCCCAGCCTGGTTCATTACTCAAAACCGCAATCATGGGCAAGACTGCCGACCTGACTGCTGTCCAGAAGGCCACCATTTACACCTTGAGGCAAGAGGCTAAGACACAGAAAGAAATTTCTGAGCGAATAGGCTGTTCCCAGAGTGCTGTATCAAGTCACCTCAGTGGGAAGGAAAAAGTGTGGCAGGAAATGCTGCACAACCAGAAGAGGTGACCACACCCTGAGAAAGATTGTGGAAAAGGGCCGATTCCAGACCTTGGGGGTCCTGCAGAAACAGTGGACTGAGTCTGGAGTAGAAACATCCAGAGCCAATGTGCACAGGCGTGTGTGAAACAGTGGCAGAAGCTCCTGACCTGGTTCTTCAGAGAAGCAGCACTGGACTGTTGCCCAGTGGTCCAAAGTACTTTTTTCAGATGAAAGCAAATTTTGCATGTCATTCAGAAATCAAGGTACCAGAGTTTGGAGGAAGATTGGGAGAAGAAAATGCCAAAATGCCTGAAGTCCAGTGTCAAGTAACCACTATCAGTGATGGTCTGAGATGCCATGTCAGCTGCTGGTGTTGGTCTACTGTGTTTTTTCAAGGTCAGGGTTAATGCAGCTAGATATCAGGAGATTTTGGAGCACTTTCAGCTTCCATCTGCTGAAAAGCTTTATGGAGATGAAGATTTCATTTTTCAGCAAAACCTGGCACCTGCTCACAGTGCCAAAACCACTGGTAAATGGTTTACAGACTGGCATTACTGTGCTCAATTGGCCTGCCAACTCTCCTGACCTGAACCCCATAGAGAATATTTGGGATATTGTGAAGAGAAAGTTGAGAGACACCAGACCCAACACTGTGGATGAGCTTAAGGCCGCTATCAAAGCATCCTGGGCCTCCATAACACCTCAGCAGTGCCACAGGCTGATTGCCTCCATGCCACGCAGCATTGAAGCAGTCATTTCTGCAAAAGGATTCCCAACCAAGTAATGAGTGCATTGCTGATATAATTAATTCAAGCTTGACTTTTTGTGTGTTAATAAACACTTTTTTGTATTGGTCGGACGAAATATGCTAATTTTATGAGATAGGGATTTTTGGTTTTTCTTGACTTTTTTGCCAAAACCATCAATATTAAAACAATAAAAGGCTTAAACTACTTCAGTTGTGTGTAGTGAATCTAAAATATATGAAAGTCTAATGTTTATCAGTATGTTACAGAAAATAATGAACTTTATCACAATATGCAAATTTTTTTGAGAAGGACTAGTATACTAATAATTGAGTGCAACAAGAAAGTTGATTAAAATAGATTATTGGTAAGGCAATTCATCAGTGATGTAAATAAAAAAGCCACACACACACACACAAAAAAATCTTTCTCCCTCTCCACTGAATGTGTGTTAAGTATACTTGTGTGAATAAATAAAGTAAATCACTCTGTAAGACTTTTACAACTGCGGATCTGCTTTAGCAGAACTATGCATATTGTATGGGGTAGCCTACTCTATGTGTTTGGATTCTTCCCTTCCATGCACACGACAAAGCTGTGAAATGCATGTGTATTGTGGTTAGTCAGCTGACAGGCATCAATTCACGAGGGAGTGTAAAACCCTACCAGGAACGCAGAGGCCGCTTTAATGCTGGTCTTCAATACTTAACAGAATCCTGTAACATTCCCTTCACACATCACGATCACATTTTGAACAGCAGATAAACCATTTTCCACAAACATTGTAATTGTATTGCTGTTAAGTATTTTGTTGTGCACTTAACAGAAACATCTACAAAGGAATTCTCAAACTAAACAACACCTGGCTGTCAAATGATTAATTAAATATCAATTTATTTAACTTTTCATGGTTACATTGATAATGTGATTTTGACCACACACACACAAAATCAATACATTAGAACAATTTATTTAAACAATTAGAGACCCCCTCAAAATAGAACGAAGTAGTTTACCTGCATTTGCATTTGTCAGCCATGGCCTTCTCTTCACATCAGTAACAATCAAACTTTCTTGAGAACTTCCCAGAAGGAAAAAAATGAACACTTAAAATGCAACATGGAGCAAATGCTCTTAATTTAGAGCAAAACAATATAGGGAAAACAAACCAACATAAAATCCGCGCCTACAGTGGAAAAGCAAAGGAAAGTGCTAGTCTTTTATTTATTTATTTTTTTGCTCAAACAAAAAAACACTTCCCACCCCGAGTCTCCTCTCTGAATTGATTTCCTTGGCAGAAGCTAGGGCCATCAGAGATGTGTTTGGGGTAAACTGAGTCTATTCTCTCAGGATCACTGTGTGATTTTCATGCTGCACCCTGCACATGGCTCCAAATATAAACTGAGTGGCTGAAGGATATTGAGGCTACTTTGGAACTCTTGCTTTGACGAAAGCATGGCCCCCACAGTGGCTCCCCTTTAGGCAACATAGTGGTACTGGTTAGGAGTCTCCTTGTCACGCTCCATGTAGTCTCGGTCTATGAGGGATTCAATGCGCTTCTTTAGGTCACCAGGCTATGGGAAGAAGGGTGTGTTCAGAAGCAACAGGGATTTTTAATAGAGTACTGTACTGAGAGAAGTTTTAGATGAGTCACCTTGACAGGAAACTTCAACTGGTTGTATAGTTCAGACACAAGCAGGTTGTGACTGAGGGTCTTCCTCATCTTCATGATACGCACAACAGCAGCATCAATCTGATATTGCCGATCTTGAAATACTCGCTCTGTGGTGCTGACCTGTTCCTCCACCTATAAGGAAAATGTTATTCCATGGCGAATTAAGAAACACTTTAGGGGAATGATTGTTACATAAAATGTATGCTTACAGTTTCTTTCATTTGGATCTGGTTGATCTTGATGCGGAAAAGTTTGTGTTTAAAATCATTGTTGAAATTGAAACGGTCTCCATTTTCTACATCTTTCCCTCGTGGAATCTTGTTGAGGACACGGGCTTTTCCGCAGGCCAGGGACTGCAATGTACGTTTAAGCTCGCCTTCCTCTGTAAGGGAAAGATAGAATGTTCCACATGTGTGCACACTAAATTAATTACTAAATAAGTGAGACACTAGACCCCACTAACCTATACCAGTGGCAGTACCAATCTCCTCCATATTGAATTCCTCTCCTTCATTAAACATCAGCAGCACTAATGTCTGGAAGAGGGAAACCTGTAGCTCTTTCCTTCCCTACGGGATTATGAACGAAGTCCTTCAGATTGGCTCAGTTCTGAGCTACGATGATATGTGAACTTACCTCTTTAAATTCTGCCTTAAGCACAGCATGACCGAGTGTGGGCTGCCACTGCAGTTTCCTCCCACTGTGCTTTCCCAGGTAGAAAAACTTAAACACTTCCTGGAGTTTAACCATCTAAAGAAAAAAAACATTAAGTTGTACGTGATTGATTAAAAATTTGACTAAATTATAAACCCAAACATAAAGCAAGACTAGCAACATTCTTTGTCCACAACCTTAATTAGGCCTGAACATATGTACAATTAACATTTTACAATGTTTCCATAAACTACCATTATTAAACAAATTGTCATATAATGTACTAATAATTTTAATTGCATTTATCTCTACATCTACTAATATATGGAAAACCTAAGCTGACATGTCTTATCACAACGCAGTTCACCGTAGGCACCATTCTTGTACCCTTCACAAGAGCATCAATACAGTAAGGTGTAAAATTTCCGAACCCTTAAATCTTTCATTTACCTTAAATGGTCGTCAGTGCACAACCCAGTGGGCGAAATTTGCAATATCACTTACTTTTATTGAAAAATTGTAGTTATTTTCTATCCCCAGATATGTTAATTAATAACAAGAAATATTTAACAATCTAATTATCGATTTTTTGTATAATTAGATTTACTTTGTCAATACCAAGCAAATTCTGTAATGATTGGCATGCATAAACTGTGACTTTTAACACCTATGTATTAAAAGAAAAGAGTTTATACTTTCTATTTATAACATTATTTATAAAGTGGTTGCATTACTAAATATTCTGAATGGTATTTAGTATGCCACTAGATATTTGTGTTTTGTTTTTTTTCTCCTAAGTATGCGGTCGATGTGAGATGCAGCCTATAAAGAAACAGCAAAAAAAAAAAAAAAATCACATAAAATTGGCTTTAATTGCATGTAGTTTTATGGAACAAGCACAGATGTGCCAAAGCACACTATAGACTGAAGACTGTGTGTATGCCCTCTACTGACTTAACTCGTAACCTACAGGCAACACAGGCCAAATAGGTCCAGCTGCTGCCCCCAGTACTCCCCGATCCAACAACGCCCCTTTTTGGTGTCTTCTGCACCATGGGACTCAGAAAAGGGGTTAGGGGTAAGGGTTTTTTTGTGTCTTAAGTGTCCCATGATGCAGAAAATGGGTTAGGGTTTAAGGTTAGGGTCGTTGAAAGCAGGAGGTGTGGTCGTCAGATGACGGAGGGGGCGCAGGTGATTACCAATTTGCCCCTTTCAGACATCCGCTGAACACAGTTTAAATCCCGGGATTTAAACAGGTAGTCCTTATGTCTGAAAGCAATTTCCCGGGTCGACTGACAGAGATGACCCGGGTCACTTTCTAGTATAATGTCCGGGATTTACCCAGGACACGGCATGTGTGAAGGCAGCCATTTAATTCCCGTGACACAATGCAAAGTCTGATGAAAGGGGCTATAGACCCTACTCACATGACGTCACAACCACGCCTCCGCGCCATATTGTCCGTCTACTCGTCGTTTTGACGCATTACCGCTACGTAAATTCCTCCTATTATGGCGTGTTTTTCTGCTCGTTAACATTAATAATCAAAATGGTGAAGGCGTGTGTGGCGGTTGGTTGCAATAACAGAGAAGATAGACGGAGAGACTTGAAGTTCTACCGTATTCCGAGAGAGCCGGAAAGGAGAGCGAGATGGACTGCTGCAATTCGACGAGAAAACTGGGCTCCAAACGATTACCACGGATTATGTAGTAGTCATTTTATATCTGGTAAGATGCATTTAATATATATTTAGGATGTTTTGGGCTGACAACCACAATTAAGATCATTGCAAGCTAATCGCCGACAACATACAGTTTCAAATTCAAGATGCTTATTTCTTCCACCATCATTACATTTTGAATAATATTTAGCTGGTACCAAGTGAAAAAAGCTGGCCTCGTCTACGGATCATCAGTTAAACAGGTGTGTCCAAACCTTTTGCAAAGGGGGCCAGATTTGGTGTGGTAAAAATGCGGGGGGCTACCTTGGCTGATTTACATAGAACAATATATTTAAACAAATGTTAGCAAGCCCTTCTGTGTGTCACATTTGCTTTATTATTTTTTTTAATTCATAATTTCAACAGTCTCGTCTTTGTGGCGTTCTCTTTCGACACTCGGGCTCTTGCGAAATACTGCTGCTGTAGCTTCAAGTTGCTATAATTTCTCGCTGCGTATCTTCCCTGTAATGTTGTCGTACATGTTAGCGTGTCTTGTTATTATCGCGTCACATCGAACTCTTTGAAAACAGCGACTGTTTTTGCAAATGAGGCAGACACAGTTGTTGCGTGTTTTATTGAAGAAATAGTCCAATATCCACCTATCCTTCAAGCGTCGGCCATCGCAGTCAACTTTTTTTTTTTTGATTGTCGCCATTTTAGAAATCACACAGGGTAATGTTGCTTAGAGTGCTGCTCTTAATGTTTTTCAAAGTTTCGTGAGAATGGGCCGAGTTTCTGTGGAAAAGATAGTTGTAGATATCAGGGAGACAGCGGGTCGAAAAATATCGATTTAGGCATCAAATATGGATCTGGCGAATGGATAGACTGAAGCTTTTCCACATAACGCCTTTTATGCAACGCATCCAATGAGTTTACAGCGTCTGAAAGCACTGGGGCTTCCATGAATTGCTCTATAAACTGAACGACTAATTGAAACCATTGAGAATAGGGCTAAACAGAGACGGACAATATGGCGGCCGAATACAGCGACACGTCATTCTGTGACGTCGGTGAGTAGGGTCTATTGAAAGGAGGGACCCTTCTCACACAGGAACTCATTGGTCCATATGCTGTGCGCGCATGCCCTCTATCGGCTAACACTTAACTCTCAGGCGACACAGAGGCTGTGTTTCAATAACAGTTTAAGTCGCCCTCGCTCTCTTGCCCTAGGCACTTGCTATGACATCACACGGAGGCCACTTGGAGGGCCGAAGGAAAATGGACGGAAGGGGAGTGAAAGATGTCAATGGAACACACTTGCCCTTGTTCACTCGTAGGCCAATCGATGATGGATCAGCCACATGTTGTTGAGGTGGCGCTATACTGCCTTTTCCAAATCACACAAAATATACGGAGGCTCATGTCATTAAGACGGAGACGTCTTCTGCTCTTAATGGCAATATGTGGGTACCAGGGAATTATCAGAATTATTAGTTTTGCATCAAATTTTATTTGGGCAATTCATTATTTATGTGTCTTTACCTTATAATTTGTTGATGGATGTGTTGTTTAATTATATTTAACCTACTTTAAGTTTAGTTGAAATTAGTTTTAGTTTCAGTCTCTCCCAACGCCAATTGATAGACAGACTATTCCTTTCGTTAAAAGCAAAAATAGAAAAGGCAAGCGAAATAGAAAAGTCAAAGAGAACAATTGTCATTTTTTCCTTCTGTTATTTTTAATGACAAAAGTGAAAGTCAATAACAAAATATACTTTTATATATTTATTCATTTCTTTCTCTTTATATTTATTTATTTTTTCCCTTGGGGCACTCCTGTGATTCCATACGTTCTGCCAGCCATAACTGCCACAGACGGTCAATTTTTTTTTTCAACAACAATGATTAAAAAGGCAATTTGGTATAATATTCAAACACTGTGCTGGCTCCTAAATTCATTTTCTTCTTCTTTTGTGTTAAATAGACAACAGGCAACGGTGTTTGAGCTTCATTATCACCACCGCATGGACATATTTTCTGTGCACCACTGCAATACATTGTGGGAAATAGGGAGCTCTGAAGTGACCATCTTTGTTGACTCGAACACTAAGCCCTCAAAGGGTCAATCTGACCAAGTTCACTTAGGCTGTTTAGAGAAATAGAACAGCGGCGGGGATTCCCCCAAGGGCACGTGCCTAGGGCAAGTGAGCTAGGGTGAATAAAACTGTTATTGAAACGCAGCCAGACACTGAGATGTCCGCAAATAATTCATCTTCCTGATCCCCCCCAAAATAAAAATTGACCTTTGACGACTGATAGATACTGGCTCATGCTACATAGCGACCAAGTTTAAAGACAATTGTTTCACGAATGATAGAGCAGTAGTATATTCCACAAGAACAACAACAACTACTACCACTACTTGAATGGCACCTTGACAGGCAATCAGCCTCAAACTAAAATAAATCAGGATACACCTCAAATAGTTTTTCATAAAAATTACCTATATAATATTTTAGCTATATGACATAGATTTGGCCCTTTGGCAGGATAGGATCCCTGACAATACAGTTCTGGCCTGCATGCTCAACATTTGACACTTCCTGCTCAGAATGATTAAGAACACCAACATGAATACTTACTTCTGGGGTTAAGTGAACCTCCATGGGCAAGTATGAAGGCCAGTAACCCATGGTCAAGATGTTGACTGTTAGTTCAATGTTGCTTGGCTCACTCTGATTTTGCATGTACTAGGAAGGAATACATAGTAGCATAAATTAAATTACATAGTGCATTTTCACATTTGCAGAGATGCATAACATACTGCTATAGTAACATACAATAATAAGTCAGAGTTTTAGGAAACTTTAGGGACGCAAGTAGAAATTTTAGGGACATACAATGTTAATCGACACGCAATGTCCAGAAAAATATTCAGAATTCCCACAACTGCCACTATATTTCTGATAAACACTGTACTTTAAAAGCTCATTTGAACATTATCACCAACAATTTGGTTGACGTGAGGAACAAAAGAGTGCCAAAATAGAAGCATTTGCTCCTAGATTAGACAGCCCATATACATTTTTCATTCAGCTGCTGATCATGGTTATTTTTACTTTTTAAAATTCTTAAATGTTTTGTTGGTGACAAAGTTTTTCTTCACACTTATCCCCACTTGTTGGGAATAAAGCACAAATGAGTTGTTAAAGTATTTGCCAGCATCAGTGTTTCACTATAATAAAGGAATTTTCAGTATTTATTTCACAAATAGATTTACATTGTGTACCTTTCGATTTTCTAAATGTGTCCTTAAATTTTAGGCTAGGGGCCATTACACTCAAAGTAAACAAAACATTTGGAGCCCTAAGTTGTCAGCAACAAAAATGTTTTAAATGATATTTAAAAACAAAAAACACAAAATTAAAATAATCAAATTTGCTGGTTGCACAGGCAAGGGAATATGGACCTGTGACAAAATTTTGGTGTAAAATTCCCCCATAAAGAGGCATGTCTGGAGTTCTTTAAAACAAACACCAGGGTTGGTGTTTCGATATGAGTCTTAGGGAAAACCAGTTAATCACCATGTGAAGTCCTAGAGGGCCAGTTGTGAAAGAACCAGGTGTGCAAAAATCTAATTACCGATAGCTTAGCATTTTAGCATTGCTGAGTGATAGTCTTCTGTTAATAACATTATTGGCTTTGACAAAAAGCAAAGACCAGATAACTGGTAAATGGTGTTACACTTATATAGCGCTTTTCCACCTTTCAAGGCGCCTTACACTATCTCACCATCCACCTACTGCAGCACCAGGAGCAACGTGGGGTTCAGTGTCTTGCTCAAGGACACTTAGACGTGTTCATCAGGGCAGAGAATCGAACCCACAACCTCTGGGTTGGGGGACAATTACTCTACCACTGAGCCACGCCACCCCACAATTACCACTCGTCCTTTCGTAATAATGATTGTTGTCAGAGTTGTAGGGCAATAAGTGGCTTTTAGTGGAGCGAATGCACACCACGTTTGCCTAGTGAGCTAGTCAGCTACGAAGTTAAAGGAGCTGGTCGCACTGTATTAGGATGTGCCTGAATACAATAATATCAACAAACATTATCACGATTGATCAGCTGAGTCCAAATCTTGTCAGCCAATCACAAGACTAATGGTATCTGTGAAGGGCATGATACCTACTCATTTGTTCTTCTCTGGAATATTTTCCACATATCCATAACAGCAGAACACATGGCAATTGCCCGTAATGCAATACACGCAAATCGGAACACTTAGGCATCGCTGCATTAGTAACAATATCTGGATAAGGAATGTGAGTACCTGTTTAAACTGGATCATAATGTCTTTGGAAAGCTCCATGTCCTTAAACATCCCTTCGAGCTTACTTGTAAATGCTGCTCCACATTCTGAACAAAGTCACACGCAAAAACATAACAGTAGAAGCATGTTTACTTTTTGTTTAGCCATAGTCTTTTTTTATGTCTATGGTTTAGCTATAAAAGAGCTTCATTGAAGCACTGTTATAATACAAAATATTCATTAGAATACTGCTCATACTACAATGTAATCATAACAGGTTACACCTTTACTTGAGTATAGTAATAATAGTATATTTTAGTAGACTGACCATGTTTCAGTTTGGAGAGCATTGACTTCTCAGCATCTACAGAAGCACTCTTGCCAACCAGAAGACGCTTGGCCAAGTCCTTCTTATAAAATGCCTCAAAGACATCCTTTCCTAAAAGAGAAAGTTGAAAATGTTTCTGTTTGTGTCTTGATCAGTGATCCAAGGTTTTCATGTGAATGGTGCTGTAGAATTTTTGTAACTGTGTTTTGTCACATTACATGCATCGGAACTTGTATCTAATCTTTAATGCATTAAGTCACAATTGAAAGCTAAGAACGAGTAACTTACCATGGATGAATCGGAAAATTATCATTATCTTGTCCAGTATTCTTTCTAGTTCTTCCTCTGTGGCCTCTTTGTTACCGGCTCTTAACTTAGAATCTACATATTTAGCTGGAATAGAAGCAAAATGTTAATAAATGGAGAGAAGTAAAAAATAAATCAAGACACTACAATAGGCAACATAAAACTATAGAGGGAAATGATTCCAATTTCAACCAATTCAGAGTGCATCTTGACTACTGTCCATAGTTAGCTGGGATAGGCTCTAGCACCCCGTGACCCTTGTGAGGATAGCGGAACAGAAGATAAATGAATGAATGATTTCAATTTCTTCCTTTGTTCATTAATTTTCTGTCTTGCTTATCCTGAATTCCTTTATTTTTGCTGCAAAATAAAATACATTACGTTTAACATGAAAAGGATTAAGTTCAAATCCCCCTGTTCAAAATAATTAATAATACACACTTAGAGAAAAAATGTTTCAGTAAATTCTTTTGGTAAAGGACTAATTACCAAGTGAATCTTCAGTTGGGAAAAACTCTATAAAGCATTAATTTCAACCGCTAAAGAGTAATTGGAGTAACTCTTCAAAATGTAAATTAGGCTGTAGTCCGATCCTAAGAAAGCACCACAAGATGCAGCATAATTGTCTTATTGAATTCCATCCATTTTAAATATGTCCTAGTAATTTTGCTTTAAAATGTGGCGTTCCATGACCATAACAAATAATAACAGTTTCAAATTTGTGCAACACATCTAAATACTTCAAAATATAAAGTGAACTCCTTGTCTCTTATCACTTGGTATCAGAGCTAAAGTCAAGGGGGGGGGGGGGGGGGGTACTTTACTTTTCCAAGATATTAGGGGTGGTAGTGGGGTTAAGCATGAATAAGACGGTATCTGCTATATCACGGTTTTTTAAACCCAACATACCGATGAGTTCTGCAGGTTTGTTGGGTCTTTTGTTTATAAAAGTCTCAAAGGCCTCCTTCATGGCATTGATGAATCCCTCATTCTTTGCAAAGCAGCTCTGAGCCACATTGTCCATCTTGTCCTTAAAGTCCAGAAGCTCTTGTACCATGTCCTTGTCCTTCTCTGGTGCACATACAATCTCACCACCAAAGGACTACAGACATGAAACATTAGGAAGTGAACGGGCCAGCGCAAGATGGGTGTGTGTGTCTGTGGGCAAGTATGATGAGCACACCTTGATGTAGTCTCTCCAAAACTGCAGTAATGTGGGCAGTCCTCCCTTTACCTTACTGAAGAGTTGGTAAAGGAGTGCCAACTCTGTTACGCGATTCCTGTCCAACAGAATGCTCAGACCTGTGAAATTGAATTAATTACTGGCATGCTGCTACTAAAAAAAAATTTTTTTTTTTTTTTTTTTTTTAAAAAACAAATGTTAACATCACAAAAACCAGCCATTTTCTCAACCGATTCTATTCAAATGAGGGGTAATTAATGATAATAATATGAAAAAGCCAAGTTAATGGACATTCAGGAATGGTGATACAGCTTTTATATAATGCACACAGATATAACATTTTTAGCCAACGTACCCTTTTGCAGTATTGCACTCATGTGCTCTCCCAAAAGTTGTTTCTCAACACAGCTAATAAGGGGTTTCCTAAAAGATAGTACAGAGAACATGACAAAAGGATGTACAACAAACCACACTCAAATGCATCCAGATGCATATAAAGTCTAAAGGTGTACAGTACAGTCATTTAAAAAGTAAGTAATAAAACGGGAGCCCCGAATCAACAAATACCAAACAATAACGTTATTATACTCAGTGGATGTATTCCTTTTTCTAGATTGCATATTTGTTAAGTTTTCAATGAAAAGTTTTGGCAGCATAATTGCAAGTTTTACTGGGTGCTCTGGTCCAGGTAGCTCACGACACGATCATTCTCCTCCTCCAATCGACGAGCCACATGGTGCAAGTATTCAGGCACCTTGGAAAACACATAAATGCAAAATAACTGTGATTGCTTTTGTTAGCACAAACATTTTAAGTTATTTAATGCTCTGTCACTCACATCTCTGTCTTGCATCAAACGCTGTCCCTCTGCAGCATATAAGCGATTTGTTTCAAACAAAAACCGCTCTTCAAAAGACACTTTATAAACCTATTAAGACATCCAACAAAAATAAGACAACAGGCTTTCAGCATATGGTGGGCATCAATCGTGTACCTGGAGATCTGAAAGCATTCCCAGCAGACTTCTCAACAAACTGCGGTCAGCTGTCTCGCCATTCCGCTCAAGTTCGATCTGCTCCAAAATGCCATCTACTGTGCGCTTCTGGACAACACTATCGCTGACAATGTGGGTACGAAATAATTCCAGCCCAGTATCCCTAAAAGGCAAAAATCTTATACGTTCTCTTAATTCACCAACATAGTGAGCAGATAGGTCACATTTACCATATGGATGGAAGCAAGGAACTTTGCAGAACATAGGTACGATCCAGGAAAAGAAAGATGCTTCTTATCATTATCTATATGTGGGGGGAAAAAGAACAAGGAAGGATGGTAATAAATAGACAGTATCTGCACAATTTATCATTAAGTGAAGAACTCAGTTCCAATGAAACTTTACAGTTTGCCTGCAATGATCCAGCCAGCAGCGATTAATCCTTTTCAGGAAAGACAGGTTGTCCAACGAATCTGTGAAGTTCATACTAAGGAAAAATATTCCAAAGAGATAATTAAGTCTTATTTTAGGCCGTTACGTGGCTTTAATTTTTAATAATGTAGAACTGCACAGCAAGTGTTTCTATCATGCGTGGCTCTCTTATGAAAATCAAGTACCCAAAATATAAGAGCCAACGCTGTGCAGTCCAGTACCTCCAAAATAAAGAGTACAATATTAATCCCTCTGACAGTGTAAAAACTGATCAACTGTTTCTTCAACTATCATAATTCCAGATGTAGATGTTTTGAATCACATGAAGCGATGTCAGTGCCATTAACCGTTATAGACGTCCAAACCGTTTGAACTGGGCGTGACTGGCAGTGACAGTTCAATTGCATTGGATGTCTATTGTCATTAACTGCAGCCAATGTGTTGATAACATACCCGATGGGTTTGTTTCATTGCTTTGTTCACATTTCTGTGCATTTAACACCATACCCTAGACCAGGAGAGTCAAACTCATTTTGGTTGGCGGGCCACATTTATGTCAATTAGATCTCGAGTGGGTGGGCCGTACTAGTTTATTTTTGGCCAGATAAGTTAACTCACTGGTTGCCATTGATGACGCTAGATGTCCAATCCAATTTGACTGGGAGGGTCAAACGAACAGCAAATTAACTTTTGTTAATTCGCCCCTCCCAGTCAAAATGGATTGGACGTCTAACGCCGTCAATGGTACGGAAAGATGAGCATTCAGAGCCAGTCCTTCCAGTTTAAGTGAATTGGACGTCTGTTGTTGTCAATGGCAGGCAATGAGCTAGTTTTGCAAGATACTTACTGGTCACTTCCTATAAATTTTAATCATTTCCTGTTGACTTTTGGGGCATTTCCAGGTTTCTTCCTATTGATTTTGGGGCATTTCCTGTTAATTTTGGGGCATTTTTGGGTCACTTCCTTGTTAACTCATTGACTGCTCTCTTGGGGATGAGACCCTGCCCCAAGTGGACGAGTTCAAGTATCTTGGGGTCTTGTTCACGAGTAAGGGTAGGAGGGAGTGGGAGATCGACAGGCGGATCGGTGCAACGTCTGCAGTGATGCGGACTCTGCACCGGTCCGTCGTGGTGAAGAAGGCGCTGAGCCGAAAGGCGAAGCTCTAGATTTACCAGTCGATCCATGTTCCTCCCCTCACCTATGGTCAAAAGCTGTGGGTCGTGACCGAAAGGACAAGATCCCGGATACAAGCGGCCAAAATGAGTTTCCTCCGCAGGGTGTCCAGGCTCTCTCTTAGGGATAGGGTGAGAAGCTCGGTCATCCGCGAGGGACTCTGTGTCGAGCCGGTACTCCTCCGCATTGAGAGGAACCAGTTGACTCGGACATCTTGTTCGGAACCCTCCCTGGAGAGGTGTTCCAGGCATGTCTAACCGGCGGGAGGCCCCAGGGACAACCCAGGACACTCTGGAGAGACCATGTCTCTTTGCTGGCCTGGAAACGCCTTGGGATCCAGCCTGAGGAGTTGGTTTAAATGGCTGGGTAGAAGGAAGTCTGGGCTTCTCTGCTAAAGCTGCTGTGCCCGCGAGCCGACCCGGAATTAAGCGGCGGATGGGCAGATGGACGGACGGACGGACAGGCAATATGAATGAGCTACAGCGTTCAACCCCGAGGGCCGGATTGGATCCATTAGGGGGCCACTCATGGCTCGCCAGGGTGTCCAATCCGGTACATTTGACACCCCTGACCTAGGCCCCCACAAAGTTAAAGGCAAAAAGTCTCAGCAAGAAGTAAGGATCTTATTTATGCCAAATCACCTACCCCATGTTGTAACAAATGACAGCATTTTCTTTGGCTGTTTGAGACCACGGTAAGAAAATAAAAGGATATCCCCTGAACTGGTGGATCTGGGCCTTCACGTGCTCCTCACAGACCTGCCGTAGCTGCTTGTACAACGTTGGGGAGACTTTATATGAACACATGTTCTCCACAGCCTTCAACCAGGGAAAAACGAGAGAAAAGACAAGAGAATTACAAAAACAAATAAAATACAATGAATATTGAGAATTTTACTTTTATCAAAACAAATTGAACTCAATTTAACAATAGAGGTTACACTGAGGAAAATAAGTATTTGAACACCCTGCGATTTTGCAAGTTCTCTCACTTAGAGATGATGGGCGGCCTTGAAATGTTCATGGAAGGTGCTTGTCCACTGTGAGAGACAATCTAAAAAAATCCAGAAATCACAGTGTATGATTTTTTAACTATTTGTATTATACTGCTGCAAATACGTATTTGAACACCTGAGAAAATCAATGTTAATATTTGGTACAGTAACCTTTGATTACAATTACAGAGGTGAAACATTCCCTGTAACTTTTCACCTAGTTTGCACAGAATGCAGCAGGGATTTTGCACCACTGCTTCACACAGATCTTCTCTTGATCAATCAGGTTTCAGAGTTGCAGCTTCCTCCAAAGATTTTCTATTGGGTTTAGGTCTGGAGACTGGCTAGGCCCCTCCAGAACCTTGATATGCTTTTTACGAAGCCACTCCTTGGTTATTCTGGCTGTCTGCTTCGGGCCATTGTCATGTTGGAAGACCCAGTCACGACGCATTTTCAAAGCTCTGACTGAGGGAAGGAGGTTGTTCCCAAAAATCTCACAATACATGGCCCTGATCATCCTCTCCTTCATACAGTGCAGTCATCAAGTCCCATATCCAGAAACACACTCCCAAAGCAAGATGTTACCACCCCCATGTTTCACACTAATGCTGGTGTCCTTGGCATTGTACTCATTATTCTTCTTCCTCCAAACACTATGAGTGAAATTAAGACCAAAAAGTTCCATTTTGATCTCATATGACTCCTCTGGATTACACAAATGTGCTGGTTTAAGCAGGGGAACCTTCCGTGGCATGCATGACTTTAAACCATGACGTCTTAGTGTATTACCAAAAATAACCTTGGATATAGTGGTCCCAGCTCCTTTCAGGTCATTGATCAGCTCCTCTGTGTAATTCTTGGCTGATTCCTCACCATTCTTAGGATCATTAAGACCCTATGGGGTAGATCTTGCATGGAGCCCCAATCTGAGGGAGACTGACAGTCAAATGTTTAGCTTCTTCCATTTACTAATAATTGGTCCAAAGGTGGATCCTATTTCACCAAGCTGCTTTGCAACTGACTCATAACCCTGTCCAGCCTTACAGAGGTCTACAATTCTGTCTATGGTGATTTGGACAGCTCTTTTGTCTTGACCATGTTAGAAATTGAAGTCTTCCTGATTGTATGGGGTGGACAGGTGTTTGTAGGCAGCTAACCCCTCAAACAGGTCAAAAAGTCAGACTCAAAAAGTCCACCTCAACTCCACTTATTCCTTGGACTTTTTAAAGGTGACTCATATGTCTTGAGGCTCACAATTCTAGATAATAGACAGGTGTTCAAATACTTATTTCCAGCAGCATACTACAAATAAATTGTTGAAAAATCATACACTGTTGATTTCTGGATTTGTTTAAATTGTCTCTCACAGTGGACAAGCACCTACCATGAAAATTTCAAACCCACCCATCATTTCTAAGTGCGAGAACTTGCAAAATCACTGTTTTTTTTTTTTTAAATACTTATTTTCCTCACTGGATGTTAGAAAGCACTTTCTAATGCAATGTAGATTTAGTCTTTTGAAAGGCTTTCAGCAGACACAATAAATGAACATTTTCACTCTATCCAAGTTGTCATATTGACAACAATTAGCTGGTAATAAAACGACAGAATACCTGATAGAGCTCTTCGAGGTTGTACTTAATAGATGTGCTATTCTGGATGGCATTGACTGCATCCCGCAGTTTTAACCAAGTGTCCTCGGTGTAGTTCTCTGCTAATTTTGGCCGATCTGCATTAAAAAAAAAAACAAGTGGGAAATGGGTTAAAACTGAACTGATTACAATATTAAATGCTGGATCGGACTTTAAATTTGTTTATAAATACTGCTCACTATTGTCAAACATGTGCAGTTAATTTCAAGTCAATGTTTTGACATAAAATGGGGATGATATTTTCAGGCAGCCCAGGGGACCCATCTTGAATTATGTTGCAATTACAGTATACTGTACTTGACAAATTTCAACAAGCAACAATATACAAACACATTGCTCGAGGTGTCACGTAATGCTAGAATTATCTTAACCATTAGTTATTTCATGAGAAAGGACCCAACACATTTTTAGTTATTATAATTTAAACCTATAATGAAATCACGTTAACCTTTAGAATATTCGTGCGTTCTTTAAATATAAAATAGGGTCACTGTAGCTACTGATGTTGCGAGAAATACCTTTGAAATTTTTTATGACTATTTTCTTGGAAGTGCCAGATTTTCCTGAAGACAGGGAAGATGTCCTGGTCATCCCGTTGGTGTCCGTTAAAGCCGAGAAGTTGAGTTTCTTGTCCTGTCTGGTGTCTTCGGCCATGGTGATCAGATTAGCTCTAAAGCTTTACGCTTGGTTCTTCCAAGTGTTTTTGCCAAGTTTTATTTGAATTATCAGTCGCCTAGTTACCACACAAATCCTCAACGTTAAAATAAGTACCTTTGGTCATGAGTGACAAGTATAACTATGTATCACACATGCGAAAAAACACTAATATTTGGTTACTTAACCAAATAAAAACAGTAAGAGCAGACAGCTAGCCAAGAGTTAGAGTGTGCTTCTGTTACTATAGCATACTGAAGGTAGTCGCCGCAACGCATTAGCATCTTTGCCGCACCACAAAATTTCTGCCGATATCCGCGCGCGAGTAGGTTCATTTTTAACATATGGACATAGCAAACTAACTCGATAGAGCGGTATGATAAGCGTTTGTGTCACAGGTCCATATCAGTCATGTTGACAAGAGTTTCCCTGCCCAAACTGCTAGCTTGCACAACAAAATGGCTTTTCAGGTTCTGTGGACAGGTGCATTATGGGTGAACAAGATACGTTCACGAACACTTTGATGGGGAGTGTATCGGTCTACGGTCAGGCGCGCTTCAAAAAACGCCTGGAGAACAGCGCACATCTTTAATTCTTTCGCTCTTTTTCTTCTTTTTCCTCTTCTTTTTTATTTGATTGTTTTTTCAAGCACTGCACGTGGTTCACCGTATTGAGAAAGCGTAACTATGCGCAGCTCGGCCCAACAAAATGTGTAAATGATGACCTGACGTAAAGTCCCTACGTTTAAAAAATGAATTGAGTCACTTCGATATTATACGTTTTATTTAATTCATTAGCTACTGCTGCCACTGCTACTACTACTACTACTAATAACGATAATAATAATGATAATAATGATAACTTATAATAACTGTGTGAAAGCAATATATCAAACTTTATTGTGATTTAGGCAATATTAACATTGAAGATTTTACGGAAAATGTGTTCTCAGTGATTTCATTTAGCAACATATTATGTGTTACTGAGTATTCTTGAACGTAACTTTTGAATTACCAGCATCAAGCAAAAGTCGCATACGGTACTATGGGCGGTGTTTACTGCTGGACAAGCCAAACTACCGAGGCCAACAGCACCGTACATGCGATATTTTATGTGTTGGTCCATATTACCCGTCAAACAGATATGTTGATGTTTGTCTGTCCGTATCTTTCATGGTGATCTTCGGAGGAGTAGAACCATTGCTGTCTGTTTCCAGCCTGCTTCAGCAAGCGCGAAGTTCTGCTCACTAACCCAGCAAATATGAAGGAAATTGGGCAAGGAGTTGGTGCACGGATGTCTTAAAAACGAAAGGCCGATTGAAAACTGCATTTTCTATGTAAGTGTCACTGTTTTTGTGAGTGTGCGTGTGCAGTTGTTATTCGCCAACTTGTTTGCGCTTATAATGAATAACATTGAAAATAAGCTTGCTAGCATTCCGTCAGGGCTAAGATCAGCCTAATAATCAATTAACTTAGGGAGAAAATATGTACACATTAATTCGTAACTTATCAGTATGTTAAACTGTCTGGTGTTACCTTTTACCAGCGTGAAAAATTATATATTTTTTTTACTGATGTTAGCTTCCATGGATTTGACAGGCGAGCTAGCACTGACATAGGGTTAGCACTAGGGCGTAGCTATTGTTTTTATGTGCTATACTAAATACCTCGAGGGACATCTTCATTGGTGGGAATATAACACAATAAACAGTTCAAAAGGTAACGGGAACGAATGTTGGACTGACAGGAAACATTGTTTTTACAGTACACTACAAGGAAATCATGCAGTAAATCACGTGCATGTACTACTGCAAAGTACCATAAGTCTGGACGACAGAGAATATCCTCAATGAGGATATTAAGTTGTAGTATGTTATGAAGATTCACCATGACATGTTTTATTTATTTGTATTCTATTTTTGAATCTAAATTATTGTGTGTTGTTGGCTGCCTGGGCATATGAAAATGTGTTAAACAGTTAGGGGTGGAAACATCTGGATAGCTCCTGCTACGGTTTGCGATACAATGCTCACCATAACGATGATACAACAATTATCGATATATGGGTCAAGAAATAAGTCCATGATACAACTATTAAAGAGAAAAACAAGGTATGTCTAAATGGATAAATTTTTATTTTTTGCAATGTCGTGGACAATCAGTCAAAAAACATTTATCTTCCTCCGAGACTGACAATATTTCAGTGCAGCATTTATGTAAATAAATACGGCAAGACTATATTATTGCAACACTCTTCACTCTTCGCCTGCCATTGAAAATGGTAGACAATTAAACTGGGAGGACTAGCTTTGAATGCTCGCCCCTACCCAGTCAAAACGAATGGTCATCTAGCACCATCAACGACAGCCAGTGAGTTAACATAGACACTATTCTCATGGAAAATTTTAGTAGCAGCCTGTTGGTTCCTTTATAAAACAGAGACATCTTCTTACTGTATAATGCTATAGACCCTACCCACGTGACGTCACAACTCCGCTCTCCTGAATGGTACCGCCCACTTGTCCGTCAAAACATAGTGTTAACCTGTTACGGCTACGTACATTTCTCCTATTTACGGCGTGTTTTTCTGCTCCTTAACATTAATAATCAAAATAGTGAAGGCGTGTGTGGCTGTTGGTTGCACTAACAGAGAAGATGGAAGGAGAGACTTGAAGTTTTACCGTATTCCGAGGGATCCAAAGAGAAGAGCGAAATGGACGGCTGCAATTCGACGTGAAAACTGGGCACCAAAAAATCACCACAGACTATGTAGTAGTCATTTTATATCCGGTAAGATGCATTTAAGATATACTTAGAGGGTTTTGGGCTGACAAATAACCACAATTAAGATAATTCCGAGGCTAATCGCCGACAACATACGACGTAGTACGACATAGTTTCAAATTCAAGATGTTTGTGACTTCCCTTTCTTCCACCATCGTTATTTTTTGAATAATATTTAGCTCGTACCAAGTGAAAGAAACTGGCCTTGTCTACGGGGCTGACAAATAACCACAATTAAGATCATTGCTAGGCTAATCGCCGACAACATACACGTATGTATGTAGTGAGAGTGCTATCGCTAAACCATATAAACATTAAAAGCCTTAACTCCATTGACAAATGACATGAAATACATTAGACTTGACAGTGGATGTTAGCAATAACAAAAGATTTTGAATTGAAAATTTCGTAACTCACCTTTCCAAGCACAAGATAGATTCCTGCCGAATTTTCATGGACGAGGACCTGTTTCACCCAACCAGCAACGAAGTATTTATAAGCCTCCAAGCTCTTGAAGTTTTTCAAATTTTCGTGAGAATAGGCTGATTTTGTGTGGACAAGATAATTGTAAATATCAGCGTAGCAGATGTCAGGCAGACAGGGCGAAAACAGTGGGTCGAAAAACATTGATTTGGGCATCAAATATGGATCTGGCGACTGTATAGAACGAAGCTTTTCCACATAACGCCTTTTATGCAACACATCCAGTGAGTTTACGGCATCAGAAAGCACCGGGTCTTCCATGAAATGCATTTTAAATTCCTCGATCAATTGAAAACAATGCTAATACAGAGACAAAATGACGGACAAGTGGGCGGAACCACACAGCGAGCACGTGGTTTTGTGACGTCGGTGGGTAGGGTCTATACCAATTCTTGGCAAGGGCATATCAATAACCTATTAGGATACAGAGTATCGCGATATATCAATTTATTGTCACACGCCTAAATACAGTTGCATATTTCAAAAAGGTATTGGCCCGAAAATGATAAGATTTTAAGTGTTTAAGTCAACTTGAAACATCCTTAAGTCTTGTATTAATACTGAGCAAAGTCTATTTTCATACTAATCATTTCTGTTCAGATCTGATTTTTCCCGCTCGTTTCTTTTAGTTTCGATGCCTTGGCCAAGATGAGCGTGAAGGCCTTTGAGCTCATCCCTGCTGTGGAGAGGGATCTCCTAATGGGCGATAAGGCTCGTATCAACATTGAATGTATCGAATGTTGTGGAAAACATTTGTATGTGGGAACCAACGATTGCTTCATTCACCACTTCCTGCTCGACGAGGTTACTTCCGCCAAAGGAAGACCGAGCTACTCAGCTCAGAAACTGCTGCACAAATACTTGGGCCTTAAGAAGCCAGTGGCTGAATTGCGGGCTGCCTCAGCTTTGGAGCGTCTCATAGTGCTTTGTGATGGAATTGTTTTCCTTGTCGACATGGTCACTCTGGAAAATGTGCCATCAGCAGCCGGTGGTGGTGCCAGGATTAGAGGTGTTACGACATTCTGCATTAATGAGAATCCTGTGAACGGTGATCCATTCTGCGTGGAGATGGGTGTCCTTTCCTTAAAGCGTAGGACAGTGCAAATTTACATGGTTTATGAAGACAGAGTGCAACTGGTCAAAGAAGTGAGCACACCAGAGCAACCCTGTGCTGTCAGTCTTGATGGTTACTTTCTGTGCCTGGCGTTGGCAACTCAGTACATGATCCTAAACTACAAGACAGAAGCTGCCCAAGATCTTTTCCCTTACAACAGTGAAGAGCGGAGACCCATTGTAAAGAGGATTGCCCGGGAGGAATTTCTTTTGGCGGCACCGGGTGGTCTTGGTAAGAGTGTAAAGCTGGGCAATTTTAGCTTAATTTAATAACTCTTTCTTTTCGGTTTTTAATTATATTATTACGACACTGATGATTTGTTTATATTTCCCCTTCTAAATTTCTTAAGAATATCTTGTCACAAACAAACAGAATAAGTGTATCATAACGGTCCATGTACCTTTTGGCCATTTGTTTTTCCTTCTAGTTTTGGAAAATAAAAAATGGAAAATGAGCCCAATTCTGTTTCTTGTTTTTATTTGTGTTAGCTAAAAACCCCCCAAAATTCGTCTTCCGTTTCCCGATTAAAAACTGTTAATTAAATAACGGAAAACGAGCCTTAATCCATTTTTACAATGTCAGTTTATTGAACTGAAGTCGGAAAAACAAAATACGCCCAATATTTGTTTTCCACTAAGTTCACTTTTACAATGAGCTTTGACCCAGAAGACGATGTTCTTCTTCAACAAGACGGACAAGACCGTGCAGCTGCATACTTTTGCTTTATAATAATTATAAAATAAGACGATTGTCTTCCGCAGGGGCGGACTGGGACTAAAAAGCAGCCCTGGACTTTGGCTCGGCCCAGCCCACAAGAATCGCTATACGAAGGGAAACACAGACCCCCTAGGGGTCCGGGGGCATGCCCAAATGCATCAATTTCGTGCACTTTGAGAGAAAATGAAGAAAATGTGTCTAGACTGTGACTGTCTGACTTGGGGCGCTCAAAGTACTGCAAGGCTGAACTGGAGTTGGGTTCATTTTCTGTACTAGCTCTATGATCAACCTGAAAAAACAAATGAAAGAATTTATTTTTCAAAGCAAGTTTTATGTATCTAATTTATTATAATATATCTCTGTCTATAAAATGATTTCATTGTTCATGCCATAATTCAGTGGTCTCCAAACTACTCCACATAGCGCCGCAGCGGGCGCAGGATTTCATTCCAACAAAACAAGACAAAACCTATGCACCAATCTGGTGTTTTACAAGTGCAGTCAGGTGCTGCTTGTTTTAGCAGAAACTTCATTGGTTAAACTGTCGGTACTCGATCGGTTGAAACAAAAACCAGGCCCCACAGCGGCCCTTGAGGACCGGTTTGGAGACCCCTGCCACAATTAATCTTGCCATACAAATAATACATTTCAATGAAAATACAATAAACATTTCAAGACAAATCCTGAATACATAACCTTCATTGGAAAGTTTTAACCAGAAAACAAAACGTTATATACATGATTTAAAAAAATATATCAGACCAATTTAACTTACTAAACTTTAAAGTAAAACCATTTTATTAATATTTTGTTATATTTCATATGAATTAATATTGCTGCTGCGTGTGCATACGTTGTTTTACAGCTAAAATATTTTTCCTTAGGAGAGTGATAGTAGGACTAGCATACTGTAACTTGACACGATTGCAAATGGACTAGCTGGCACTAAGCCACTAACCCTTTAATTGTCATTTAAAATGTAGCTACCTGGTGGATAACAATTGCCGGTATACCGAGCAAGTGACCCTCTTCATCCCTTTTTACTTGCCCTGCGCTTGTCTGGGGAACTTCCACCAGCTTATCATTTCAACCCTCCCTCTTTTCTCTCTCCCTGCACTGGCTGCACGTCAGAGCGGCGCCCGCTACCCCTCTCACCATTGCCGGGGGCTAGGCTGCTGTTACCCGACGTGGCCGTTGCAGCCAGACTGCTGCCTGCGAAAATATTTGTCAACTTAAGACATTTTAATGCTTTGCTCTCCTGTTTCTTTGTTTTTTTTTCTCCCTAACCTAAGTTCTCCGAGCCACCCTTTTTTTCTTACTTTTGCCACCACCATCCATATTGTGCATTACCGCTCGTCGCTAGTTTGCTTCTACAAAGAACTAATGAAGGGTACTTTGTGTTTTCTTCGTTCTTCTATCAGACTGGCGATGAACAGCCAGGCGCATTGCTGCCACCTGTCGGATTGGATGCGAGATGTAGATAATGAGAGGCTAGGGGGGATAAAAACAGTGATGTATAATGAATGGCGGCCGCCGGCCGTCCAGGGCACCGGCCGTTCTGTGATCCTCCAGAACCCACAGATTACCAGTCCGCCCCTGGTCTTCCGGGAAAAATGGATTAAGGTTTATTTTCCGTTATTGAATTAGCACTTTTAATTGGGAAATGGGAGACGATAAATTTACACACATAAAAACAAAAAACGAAATTGAGCTCGTTTTATGTTTTTTGTTTTCAAAAATTAGAAGGAAAAACGAATGGCCAAAAGGTACATGGACCCATAACTGTCTCTTTTTCCAAATGAATTTTAGGCCTGTTTCCACCTATGGCCATTATACTGTACAGTTAAGCTATAATAAAATTACGTGACAATAACGTGTAATACAAAGTGGGTGCAAACTACCAGTTGTATAACTTTTCCTGAAGTTACCCACTCATTAACCAATCAGAAATAATAATTTATCCTGTTGTGAGTCATGCCCCAATGTGGTAGTAAGATCTGCCAAGTCTTAACCATCACAACCCACCGTTTCCCAAAAGGAATGTTCGCTAACGCGGAAGGAGCTTCTCAACGGGCCCCAGTCAACTGGTCTGAGAGTGTCATTGGTGCAGCTGTGTGCTTCCCATATGTGGTGGCCTTGGATGAGAGCTTCATTACCATTCACAGTATGTTGGATCAACAGCTGAAACAGACACTTTCGTTCAGGGATGGAAACATCCTCCAAGACTTTGAAGGTACTTTGGCACCTATCTGATGTTGTTTTTCGCATCATTCAAATTGTGTCCGAACAGGCTGATGGATAATATGAAGAGCAATGGACTTCTCTTCTAGTTATGAGTGTTGTGTGTTTTTAGGCAAGGTGATTGTGGCGTCCACCAAAGCTGTATATATTCTGGTGGCCTTACCGCTGGAGAGACAGATCCAGGATTTGCTGGCCAGCCACAGAGTGGAGGAGGCACTTGTTCTCTTAGAGGGAGCACAAATAAATATTCCTAAAGAAAAGTTCCTGGTAATAAACAGTCCATTTAAAAGACATTTTTGTAAGACAAAATAATTGTGCCATATCCTTTCCGTATCCATATCCTTTCCCAAAATATAAGCATGAACATCCAGTTTCTACTAACATAAACAAAGGGGAAGAGTGTTCAACTGTTATTTAATACATTTTCACTTTCTATATTATTACACAGGTTTTGCACAAAAGAATCCTGCAGCAGGCAGGCTTCATACAGTTTGGTAAACTTCAGTTTGTAGAAGCAAAAGAACATTTCAGGTACATATTTTGCTTGGTTATTATGAGACTGAGTTGTCAGGGGCTTTGTTTTGGCGGTCACCACATTCTTATTATCTTTCCTGCCCTTTGCAGGAAAGGTCAGCTGGATGTACGTGAGCTGATTTCCCTCTACCCACTGCTACTGCCAGCTTCATCCTCATTCACACGCTGCCACCCGCCTCTTCATGAGTTTGCAGATCTCAACCACCTGGCACAAGGTGATCAGGAAAAAATATTGAAATGCAAGAAATTCCTGATCAGTTATTTGACAGAGGTAAAATGGAAAGCCTACAACTTTGTTTTACGTATTCATATATATTTTTTTGTCTTTTATTTAACTCATTCACTGCCGTTGTTGGCAACAGAGATCAAATCTAATTCAGCTGGGAGGGCTGGCCGTGAACATTCATTGGTAGCCCTCACACTTAAAAAATGGATTGAATGTCAACCGCCGTCAAAGTCAGTGAATAAGTTAATCTCGCCATTAAAAAACAAAAAACTATCTATCTATCTATCTATCTATCTATCTATCTATCTATCTATCTATCTATCTATCTATCTATCTATCTATCTATCTATCTATCTATCTATCTATCTATATATTAGGGCTGTCAAAATTATCGCGTTAACAGGCGTTAATTAATTTTTTAAATTAATCACGTTAAAATATTTGACGCAATTAAAGCAGATGCCCCGCTCAGACAGATTTAAATGACGGTACAGTGAAACACTCACTTGTTAATTGTGTTTTATGGAGTTTTGCCGCCCTCTGCTGGCGCTTGGGTTCGACTGATTTTATAGGCTTCAGCACCCATGAGCATTGTGTAAGTAATTATTGACATCAACAATGGCGGGCTACTAGTTTATTTTTTGGTTGAAAATTTTACAAATTTTTTTATAGAAACGAAAACATTAGGAGGGGTTTTAATATAAAATTTCTATAACTTGTACTAACATTTTTCTTTTATGAACTACAAGTCTTTCTATCCATGGATCGGTTTAACAGAATGTTAATAATGTTAATGCCATCTTGTTGATTTATTGTTATAATAAACAAATACAGTCCTTATGTACGGTATGTTGAATGTATATATCCATCTTGTGTCTTATCTTTCCATTCCAACAATAATTTACAGAAAAATATGGCATATTTTATCAATGGTTTGAATTGCGATTAATTGCGATTAATTAATTTTTAAGCTGTAATTAACTCGATTAAAAATTTTAATCATTTGACAGCCCTAATATATATATATATATATATATATATATATATATATATATATATATATATATATATATATATATATATATATATATGTATATATGTATGTATATATATATACTCTCAGGCTTCATGGTTCTGTTTTTTGTCATTCATGTGTCTCATATTTTTATGTACACTCTTTTGTTCCTCTCATTGCAGGTCCGAAGCACACAAGTACCTAACGGTTGCAGAGAAGATGTAGACACTGTATTGTTAAAGTTGTATGCTGAACAGGATCACGAGAGCCTCTTAGACCTACTAGTATCAGACAACGCCTGCCTGCTCGCAGACTGTGTCCCATGGCTGGAGAAATATCACAAGTGTGTATACCCTGTGTGTTTGTTTTCCTTATTGATATTGAATATTCGTTATTATTGATGCCACTTTTGACCAGAAATGGATCACCTGAAATAACATTTTCCTATTCAGCATTAACTTGGCTGCACTTGACTTTCTTGCATTCATCTGGTGGGATTTGATTTTTGTAAGATGTGCTTTAATGCTTTTGCGTGCTAAGGTTAATAATGTGTGTTTAAAACTAATAGTTATAGCTACAGTCTTATTTAACAGTCTTAAGGCCTTACAAAAGAAAGAATGTGTCGCGGAAGGTCACATTCAACTGAAGGACAGATACCAGCATGACCCAGAGGGCCAGATTTCCTGTTTTAGGTTTCTATTGCTGACCATAAAGTTTCAACACAATGAGACAAGACAAATAACTGCCCGCATTCTTTTCTCAAGATAACAGCTATTTCTCAAGATGTGAAACTCACACATGTATGTTGAAACTTTCTCACTCTGTCAATAAAAGGCTGCGCTCCTCAGGGGAAAGGCAGATAAGCTTGTTGTGAGCCACGCGCTCCCATCAACCTTTCTCCTGACGGCGTCAGAATATCTCCGTTCGTGGTCTGACCCTCCTTCCGTCCCTTTCTGGGTCTTTAATTAATTACAAAAGTGAGTTTAGACCTAACAATTTTAAAGTTTCAAGGCAGTCATTCTTGATGAACATAATAGACATTATGAGTTGTTGCATTTAATTCACGTCTTGATTAGGAGAGTGATATCAATAAGGATTTCGGTCAGACCTATCTAGTGTTGGTTTGTTCAACATCTCATGAAGTACTTTGTATGAAAAAAAAAAGTCATGATCTTGTTTCAGCAACCGTCCTTTCATTCCTTTTCGTCCCAGGTATTTTGCACTTGGGCTGCTTTACCATTCTAATGGTCAGGATCTTGCAGCACTTCAGGTAAACCCACACAGATGTGTGCTATTAGGCTAATGTGAGAAGAAAGAAGTCTTTATGCACTAGTTGTCTTTTTTTCCCCAGGTGTGGGTTCGTGTTGTAGACAAGGAACTGCAGGATTCTACTAGACCTGATCTGTTTGAGTACATTGTAGATTTTCTTTGCTACAATGCCGATCAGGACCTTGTGTGGAAGTATGCAAACTGGGCCCTACACAAGAATCCCACTGTAGGTCAACCTCTCAGTTATTTTCAGATTTTAGTTTGAATTTCATGTCGTGTTATCTATTGCTTCAGTATATATATATTAATGGACCTTTGTCTGTGTTTGTGTGTGTCTGTGTTCCCTATGGACTCTGAAACATCTGGGTGGATTTTGACGAAATTTTACACAGTTCTCCTTAAAGTGTCTGGGAGTATTCTTAGATGGGTTTGATCTTCTTAGGCCTCCATTTAGTGCAGAAAATTAATTTGAAACTCCCAAAATTTGCATAGAAAGTTTCTCTTGCAATTGAAATGTCACAGTTGGCATTCAAACTTTACAGTTTGATGTAAAAATTTAAATATACTGTGATGATAGCTTGTGGCTTTGAGTACTCCACAACAAGACATTGATATTTTTTTAAATGTAAAAATTTCCAGAAAATTAATAAGGGATTAATTTTGGCTGGATATCTCATTGGCGAGTTTTTATCGGTGTGGCTGTCTGTGTGTTCGTGTTTTATGAGCGCTGAAACGGCTGGGCGGATTTTGACAAAATTTTACACAGTTGTACTTTGTGTGTCTGGGACTGTTCTTAGATGGGTTTGATCTCTGTAGGCCTCCAATTAGTGTGGAAAATTAACATAAAACTCAAAAAATTAGTATAGAAAATGCCAATTTTCAGTTTTTCACCCAAGCAATGCCGGGCCATACTGCTCGATAAATTCATCGAGCATGAAAAAAAATTATGGAGAAGCCGAAATTTCGAGGTTTGTTATGTGTCGATTCAACAAACCGTGAACAAGTAGTATGCCTGGCAATGCCGGGCCTTACTGCTAGTGATAAATAAGACAAATATTTCACATTATTGTGTGAATCAACTACAATAGTAATTTTTAGAGATGTGCAAAATTTCCAATTCTTACATTATTCGCGAATCGGCCATGGAAGATTCGAGAACGATTCACAAACATCCAAATTCCGAATATTGAAATATGTCAAGTAAAGCGGAACTAAAACACAGTCAGCGTGGTCTTCGGGACGCAATGAGGAACTGAGTCAGAGTAAACATCATGCATGTCATTACCCGGGCAATGACAAAACTCAACTCACAGCTCTGGCTCAACTCATGCCGCTAGATATAAAAACAATAATACCTGACTGCTGCCGACAGCCGCTACAAACCACGTCCACATAATGCTACGGTAGATATCACATGTATAAAGAACTAGATGCGACATGACAGACTCTGCGGTGTTAGCAGCACATGTATAGAAAACTAGATGCGAAATGAAAGACTTGCTGGCGTTAGTAAAGAGCCACCATCTTAAAGCAGTAGACTTCCCTGGAAGGCTGTAGTAGCGAACCTTCCAAGCGAACCTACTTAACTTTTTATCTAAAATACTCCTAAATCGTAAATAAATACTAAATCCTAAATCTTGGCTTGAATCTATTTTTAAAACAATTTTAAAACTTTCATATGTCGTAAGTAGACAGAACAACTTTAACGGTTGATCCACAGCATTAAATTAATTGAATGTAGTTTAAAGCTGCTGATACAGAATGGGGACTTGAGTATTTTATTTACTGTTTTGAACTGTTAACTTGATACTGAAATAGTCATTTATTTAAGCCTGAGATGATTTTTTAATGTATGAAACATTAAAAGCAGCTAATAGCTGTGGGGGGGCATCAATAATCGATTTATAATCGAATCGTAGCCTCTGAATAGTAATCGTAATCGAGTTGTTAGGTGCCCAAAGATTCCCACCTCTACTAATTATATAATTAAAAATTACTTCTCCCTCACAGTAAATCAAAACTTGTATTGGATTTTTATTAGATTGTCTATTTAATTTGGTAATTGAGTATACTTTTTATCTTTTCCAAACTGTTCTTTTTCCAGTAATATTACTTTTTATATTTTGTATAACGTTATACAGTATAGTGTACAATTGTAACCCTGGCATTATTTTTTTCTCCATAGACAGCTGTCCACATCTTCACAAACAGGTCTGTGGGTAAAGTCCAACCAGAACTTCAACCTAAAGATGTCATCACATACCTTGAAAAGCACAGGGAGGCTCTTCTTCTCTACTTGGAACACCTGGTACTTGAAAGAAAAATCCAGGTGCCACTTATAGAATCTTTATGTAATGCTGACTAAAGGGAGGGGGTCAGAGAGAGACTAATAGTGTAACTAAGAAATAGTAAACGTGAAAAAAGAATCTTTTGCTGTACTGGACTCATTATTGTTAAATTGCAATTGTGTTTTTTTTCCTACAGGAGGAGCAATTTCACACACATTTGGCAGTCTTATACCTAGAAAGGGTCTTATCTTTACTGTCAGACTCTCCAACTAATGAAGAGAAGCTCAGCAAAAGCAGAGAGAAGCTCCAGTCTCTACTCAGGGTATCAGAGCTGTACAGAGCTCAGTATCTTTTAGGTGAGATTTCTGAATTTAAATTGATTTGATACTTGACTGGGCATTTGTCTCATGACCGCCACCCAGAAAAATCCTTCCATATTATGCCATCCTTACAAATTACATTGTTATATGAAATTCTTATCTATAATGTTTTTGTTCAAAAACTAGCGATATCATGGGTGCTTGTTTCTTTTATGCTTCGATCTTGTTTTTTAGGTAAGATGGATAACTGTGAACTGTTGCTGCTGGAGCGTGCAACTCTATACGGAAAACTGGGGGACCATGATAAAGCACTCCACATTTTAGTACATAAACTTAGAGACTTTAAATCTGCGGAGGCCTTTTGTATTTGGACCTCATCTAATCGGGATTCTACTTACCGACAAAAGCTGTTCCACCTCCTCCTGGAGATGTATCTTGACAAAAGCGACACAGGGAAATCCCCACCAACACTGTGCAAAGACAGTGGAGATCTGGAAATGGCAGCAGTCGATCTCTTGAATCGTCATGGAGAGTTGTTTGATCCAGTCCATGTGCTGAGGACACTGCCAGATGGCTGGTCGCTGCAGTTGCTTCGACCCTTTCTAAGCCGAACAATTAGGGCCAGTATGCATGCCTCCCGTACGTCACAGATTGCCCTTGGGCTTGCCCATTCAGAACACCTTCAACTACTGCAGGACAAGGTAATACGTTCGTTACATACATTCATGCATACATTGGGTTGGTCAAATGTCAGGCTTTTGTGAATTGAGATATTTTTGATGAAACTAAATGACCAAATTTTGAGGGCACGGTGGCTGGCTCGTTAGCATGTCACCTAACAGTTCTGAAAATATGGGGGCAATCCCAGGTTCCGGTGTTGTATGGAATTTACATATTCTCCCCATGCCTCCATAGAGTTTCTCCAGTCCCACATCCCCTAAAACATGGATTGTAGGTTAATTGAATGCTGTAAATTGTCCGTAGGTGTGAAAGGTTATTTGTCTCTTTGTGCCCTCTGATTGGCTGGCAAGCAGTTCAGGCTGTACTCTCCCTCCTGCCATTGTCATCTGATATAGGTTCCAGCACTTCTTGAGATCCTCGTAAACATAAGCGCTACAAATGATTAATGTATGAACGATTATATGGTTGTACCACTCTGCACAACCTCTTATCAGGAAGGTACCCTGGTTCAGAATGACCCAATCACATTCAAACTCAAGTTAAATGGGAGTCATTACACTCCTGCCGCCATTTGGAGTACCTCTGATTAACTGCAGATAGAACTTAGGCCTAATAGTAGACTTTTTTTTTTGACATTCATGATCATGGGCTATAGAGAGCTTATGCAATATCAGAGGGCTCATTCACATTCACATTTGCAGCATATAAGTGGGTACAAAAGAATTCCCAAATTATTAAATGTATCATGGAACATTGAAGACAGTGGCAAACATGACACACAAGTGTCATTATCAAGAACTGGATGTGCATCTACAATTGACAAAAAGACAAGAAGTAAACAAGGAAGCTTTTTTAATACCCTTTCTTTTTAAAAATTCATTTAGGTTGTTCAAATAAAAGGCCACATTAAAACATTTTAAAAAATGAAAAATTACCCAGGTCTCCATTTTATGTGACAAACATGTCATAGTTGCTTATCAAATTGTATCACAATATATTCACGAACTCTTATATATTTGTTAAAAGATTTTTATTGTCGGAATGCACGGCATTTACTAACATGCTTATTTTCTCTTCCAGTTGAAAGAAACAAAGAAGCCAATTTCTGTGTCTGCAAAGAAAGGATGCCACTTATGCCACAACACCTTCAGTGACACTGACGTGGTGTGTTTGCCAGGTGGTGTGCCTGTCCACAAACACTGTGCCGCCCAAAGAATAAGAGACTCCCCTACAAAGAGACAGTTGACTAACACCAGCAACCACACGTGAGCCCTGGCCGTCACACTTTTCATGAAAAAGGACCAAAACCCAGCTGGGTGTACAGCCTTTTGGGACAGCTAATGACTTTGTGGATGAGGACAATGCATTCGTCACTGTGGTCAGATCTCCAATGGAGTCTGCAACAATCACCAAGACAGCTATGTGTTTCTGGCAAAAGGATTGCGGATGTATGATGGAGAGCATATTCTATAAGAGTGGCATGAAGTTGAACAATCAGAATATTTCACTCGTTCAAAGCCAAATGAATGGTCCTTTATCAATATGATAAAAAACAAAACAAAAAAACCTACAGATACAAATTCCTACACACATCTGATGCATCACTGTACGTTCGTCCTAACCCTTTGATTTCACTCAGAATGACTTGTCAACAGATCATACTGCCTTAGTTGTGTTCTGATGAGAGAACTTGTCATAACAGGCTTACATGCACAATGCAGGCGTGTTGGATACCAAATTGAAATACATACAACATAAGACCTGGTATTCCAGATCAATAAGGTATTTCTATTGTTGGCATTCTGCTGTGAAAATCCCGGTTGTTTTAAGTAATATAAATGCATCATTATTCAGTGTTTTATCTGGTGATTGATGCCTACCGTGTTGCTTTTCCCATTTGATTCCATTTATTCGTTGCAGACCTCAAAATTACCTATGTGCAAATGACAAGACTTTTTCTTAACTAAACCACAAAGCTAAAATTCTAAGCACGCGGTGATTACTCCTCTTTGTTGTTGTTTTTTTTTTTCCATCGGAATTTTTTTCGTAGTTGATATGATGCCCATTGCTCTAGTTTCCATTGTTATCCACAAGGTGACAAGGTATAGAATGCATGCAGTGCGAATCTGGCATGAAAATGAATGGACCTAATGTATTTTACGGCACTATGCTCTCTTCTAGCTTAGGTGAGCAACATTTAAATGACTTCCATCAGTCATTCGTTTCCTGTGCTGAAAAAACACATTTAAAAAGGGAAGGTGGTATTGCTTTATTTTATTGATAAGGAAATATAACTAAATAATTTGTGTGTATCACTGTCAAAAACACTTTTCATGATGGATGATGAGATTGCCTTTTACTGTGGTTTAGCACAGGAGAGAATTTGTATGAAAATAAAACCACTACCTTGATTCTAAAAAAAAAAAAAAAAAATTAATGATTTTTCTTTTTTTTGGGGGGGGGGGGGGGGGTTTAATGCAGTTCTGTTTTTACCTTAATTCAGATGAATGAAGCTGAGCTCATAACTGTAAAAAATGAATTGTCCTATAAGTAATCCACACAAACACAGAATGCCCCTTACTGTCTGGCAGGATCGAAGCAGACAAAAGTTTGGGTAGAAAAACATATTTATGTATGCTTGACTGCTGTAAGAAAATGCATCAGAGAACTACCACACATACGACATGAAAGGCAACTGTCACTAGATAAGTAAGTTTCCACTTCCTGAGTGAGAGTCCTCCTTGGTGTCCACCAAAAAAACGTTTTATTCTCTTTTGAGAGAGGTATTTCTATAACCTCATGTTTAAGATGTAGTCAGCAGTATGCATGAGAGTTGAGAACCTTACTATAATGACTCATAACAGTCTCTTCAGAGACCACTTAAAACTTCAGCCTTTCTTATGATTGAATCTTCACTGGAATAGTCTATACTACAGGGGTGCTCAAGTCCAGTCCTCCAAAGCCCCTATCCAGCTTGTTTTCCATATATTTTTCCAATGTTTTCCAATTTTCCCAACTAAATAGGTTAGTCTGTAGTCCTCTATCTAAGAACAGTCCCAGACACATAAAGTACACCTGTGTAAAATTTCGTCAAAATCCGTCCTGCCAAAAGTTCCATTTATACAGTGGGGAGAACAAGTATTTGATACACTGCTTGTGATACACAGAACAAGTATTTGATACACTGCTTGTGATTCACTGCCAATGGGAAAACCCATTTTCCCACTGGGAAAACCCATTGGCAGTGTTTCAAATACTTGTTCTCCCCACTATATGTAAGTATAGATATTTATAGGTGGTAAAGGATTAGTTGTTAGCACATCTGCCTCACACTCTGTAGGTTTGGCGTAAATACAACAATAGGTCGACATAATTGAGAGAAAACAAATTCCCAATTTTAGACAAAAAAATTCTCAAACAGGATGTTCTTTGTCTGGGTGTTACAGTATAGCACGAGTGCCCAAGTCCAGTCCTCGAGAGACCCTATCCAGCTTGTTTTCCATGTTTCCCTCCTTTAACACACCTGAATCAAATTATCAGCTCATCAGTAAGCTCTGCAGCAGCCTGATAACGATCCTGATTATTTGATTCAGGTGTGCTGGAGGAGGGAGATGTGGAAAACAAGCTGGATAGGGGCTGTCGAGGACCGGATTTGGGGACCCCTGAGGTAACTTGTTCCAGAGATGAGGAGCATAGTAACTAAATGTTGCCTCACCCTGCTTGGTTCTTGTTCTTGGAAATACAGCAGACTGGTTCCAGATGACCTTAGGGGTCTAGATGTTTCATAAGGGGCAAACAAATCAAGCATGTATTTTTGTCCAAGTCCGTTAAGTGTTTTGTAGACAAGCAATAGTATTTAATAGTCCAGGGTTCACTAAATCCGGACCTCGATGCCACTTTTCCTGTTGTGTTTTCCATGTCTCCCTCCTCCAACACACCTGAATCAAAATAATCAGGATCATTATCAGGCTTCTGGAGAGGTTGCTGATGAGATAATCATTTGATTCAGATGTGTTAGGGAAGAGAGACGTGGAAAACACGGCAGGAAAAGTGGCACCGAGGTCCGGATTTAGTGAACCCTGTTATAGTCCATCCTTTGACTAACTGGACGCCAGTTAGTTTCATAACCGGTGTGATATGGTCCAGTTTGCTTGTATTTGTAAGGGCTCTGGCAGCAGCATTATGTACTCGCTGCAGCTTTCTGACTGATTTTTATATTAAGATCTGTAAATATACCATTGCAATAGTCCAATCTACTAAAAATGAATGCTTGGATAGGTTTTTCCATGTCTCGTTTAGTCAAAAGCATCTTAATTCTGGCTATAATTTTTTAGGTGGGAATAGGCAGATGTGGTGACGATGGCTGTTAAATTTGAGGTCTGAGTCAATAGTTACGCAAAGGTTTCTGGCTTGATTTTTAGCTGTAAGTGACATTGTGCCAAGGCGCGTGCTGATCTTTGACCTTTCCTTTTTTGGTCCAAAAATGATCACCTCTTTTTTTCCCCCACATTTAGCTGGAGAAAATTCTGGCACATCCTTTCATTGATTTGATTAATGCATTTACTCAGGAAGACTAAGGACTATAATCATGTGGGGACACTGAAATGTGGAGTTGTGTGTCATCGCATAGGTGTGATAGGAGATTTTGGACTGTTCCATGATCTGAGCTAGAGGAAACATAGATGTTAAATAAAAGTGGTCCGAGAATGGACCCTTGAGGAAGCCCACGTGTGACTTTGGTTTGTTTCGACTCATGGTTTTGGATTGACACAAAGAAATCCCTATTATGTGAATAAGATGTTAACCACTGAAGAATAGTGTCAGGGAGCCATACCCCCGTTTCCAATCGGCTGAGTAGTATGTTGTGGTCAGCCGTACTGAATGCGGCACTGAGATCCTGGTGCTGTGGTGTGGCCGAAATCCAGACTGAAATGAGTTAAAAAGATTGTTTGGCATCATAAAAGCCTGGATCTCTTCAAAAACAACCGTTTCGACAATTTTACCCAGGAATGGCAGATTTGATATTGGCCTATAGTTACTAATGGTTGTGGCATCCAGATTAGGTTTTTTGAGAAGAGGTTTTATTACTGCAGTTTTCAAAGTCTGTGGGAACTCTCCTGCTTCGAGAAAAGTAATCATAATCTGCAAAATGTCCGAGACTTTGCAGTGGAAAAAGGTTTGAAGGAAGAATGTCATCGCAGCAACTTGTGGGCTTTAATTTTGACACAAATTATGTTAACTGGTGTAGTCCAAGAGGCTAAACAGTCTAAAATTGACTTGGGGGACGGTTTGAGAAGCATTTAGTGTAACAATTGCTGATCTGGAGATGCACACAGCCTAACTAATTTGTAATACTTTGTAAAGAATTTTGCGAAATCATTACAGGACACTTCAGATGCAAATATCTGAGGTACTGATGCTTGTGGATTTGTCAGTTTGTCAACAACAGAAACGAGTGTGCAGGTGTTATTGATGTTTCTACGAATGATCGCTGAAAAATATGACTGCCATGCATTCTTCAGTTCCTGGTTGTATTTGCGAAGACTCTCTTCATAGATGTCATTAAAAAAAAAAAAGCCTGGAGTTTGTTTTTTCACCACCTGCGTTCTGCTCGTCTGCAATCTTGCTTTTGTTTTAAAGCTAATTTGGCATTTTGCCAGGGTGACCACTTCTTTCTTAACAGAGTTTTTGTCTTAAATGGGGCAATTGTGGCAATACAGCCATCACACTGGAACTACAGCTACCAGTTAATCAACTGGAGCTGTTGTATTTAATCCAAAACACAGACCAGTAATGTGTACTGTACTCCACCCCAATTATAATTAGGTATTAAATTATATATATATATATATATATATATATATATATATATATATATATATATATATATATTTTTTAATTAATAGTAGGCCTACATGCTAGCTATGTTAGCTCTTGTATGATTGTGCATTCTGTCACCTATCATGGCATTAAAGTGATTAAAACGTCATGTTTCACCATAGTAATCACAATACAAAAAAGTTTGAAATTGTGTTATTTGTTCAGGATATACTCCTCTTTCTGCCCATAGTGTTACTGGATGGTCAGGAAAAGCCAGGGACCCAGTTGCAGAGGTGGTCTCTAATTTATTTAAAAAACAAAGTGTGAAACTCAAAATTAGTGACGTACGATAATACATTTTTCAACCGATATCGATAACCGATAATTTCCTGCCCCTTCCACCCGATAACCGATAATGTCAAGCCGATAATTCTATTCAAATATGTATGTAAAATGTCAAAGTATACAAAGATCAAAATGTAATTTATTGCTATTTTTTTCCCACATCAAATGTGAACAAGTAGTAAATTCCAACATCTAAACAATGGCAATGACATTGTGTAATGGTAAGCTTTTGGCAACAATTACTTAGAGAGTAAACACCCAAGTTGCACAAGAATGCCTTTAAAAGTAAGCCATTCCTAACATATATCACATTACTACACTGCAAAAACACCTCCTTAAAACTAGCAGAATTGGACAAAACTGTTGATTGCGCACATTTGGAGGCTAAATCAAGTATATAATTATCGGATTGCATTATTGGTTGAATTTCGTTTTATCTGGATTATCTGTGTGACGTCATAATTGCCATTATCGGCCGATAATTATCGGTGACCGATATTATCGTGCATCTCTACTCAAAATCACCCAGAAAGTGGAAATATGCACCCCCCGCCCCACCCCACCCCCCACATAATGACCAGGACAGTTTCACCGGAATAACTAAAGGAAAAAAGCAAGCGCATGGAAAAGCATTGTCTCTTCAGGAGCGAGGCTACAAATGCAATGGTTAGCCTCACCCCTGAGGAGACCAGTCCCTCTCGCACCCGTGCAGCTTGCAGACAGGGGGAAATGCATCAATGCTGAACGCAAGGCAGGATCACAACACATAGTTAACTGGAATATGCTCTAGCACCCCCTCGGCCCTTGTGAGGATCAGCAGCACAGAAGATAATTGTTATATGAGTTGGTCGTCAAGAGAAAAAAAATTAGGGTATGTCATATTTTAATATGCATCACTTTTACTCACTACAGTAAATTACATAAGAGTATATTTCTGTATTTTGTATTTTTCGTGGGATTGACAGAAATGACATAAATCTAATGTTCGGGTCGAACTAGAAAACGTCAACATTTTCAAGTTGAAAATGATGATGTTGGGTTATTTATTTATTTTAACACAATGGTGGGTCATTTTGAGCCACGCACAACAGGGGAAGGTAGCATAATAGTGTAAGATCTTTTTTCGTGAAGTTAAAAAAATGACATTCACCTAAAATGTGCTTTCTGTTTTGTATCATGTGGAAACTTTGGTTTACCTGTTCTGGAAATGTGATTCTTCCCATAAATTTAGGCAAACTATCTGCAGTTTAATTTTGGAAAATATCTGCCTTTGATCTTTGAATCATTTCATATAGCCTATAAGGGAGAATGTTATTTTGTGAATCTGATTTTATAAATAAAAAAATAGAAAAAAAAGGAAATTCTCCAAAACCCCATTTTATTGCCTTTAAAAATTTCTTCATTGAATTATTATTTTTTTAAACCCGTGGCATATTGTTCTCAATATTTTTTTGGGATTATTTTGTGTTAATAATTTTGTTTTCTTTATAATTATTTGTAATATGTCTTGAATGTGTGGATATCCAGTATATAAGTATGGTGTCTTTGTGGTATTTGAAAATAAATAAATAAATAAAAGCAGGCGAATTTCAGTTCAGAAAAATAGCGCCCCCGGTTGACCTTTTGCAAGAAATGCAGATTGGTCGGCTCGCTCAGGCGATCAGCCCTTCGCTGCTGCTTGCCTGCATCACACAAACGCCATCTTTAGCTGACTGACAAACTATTGAAGCAGCGCAGTGAGACGAATCTGGGTCACGCGTTCCAAGACGGAACCGCGTCTTGAAATCTGCACTCTTCTGCTACGAGCTGATATTTATTTATCAATCTTTCGACCAATCTTGCCGTTTTATGTTCCAATGTGTTTGAGCGGAGCAGCTCGAACGCAGTTTTGTTGTGTAGGTCCCGGTTGACGCCGACTGGTAGCTTTTTATAAACAAACAGCCGATTGAGGTGATATCAGGTAAGACGAAGACATTTAACAACTCTTATAGGAAACAAAGGTTGAGGCGTTCCACATGATCGTTTAATCGCAGCCCTACATTTTCGGAAACGTGCTAGCTAATCTATCATGGTTTGGCTAAACTCGGAGCTAACTCGTGTTTGTGTAGTAAGCAAATTACCGCCGGTGCGGTCAATTTTAGCCAATGCAAAACATCATCCCAGAGTCACAATTAATTGCATTGTTGGGTTAAGTTTTGTATGAAAACATGTTTGATGAGTCTAAGCTTATGTGAAGTTTATGAATTAGTCATGAGACAAGTACTTCTGTTTGTTGTGGGACAAGGAGGCGTGTCCACTCGCTCCAATGTGATCATTATCAGATGAGTGCAGATAAATGTCAACATTTTATCAAACCTATATCCTTTTCCCAAACAATGTTAGAAAAATTACTTGAGATTAAAAAAAAGAAGTAATTTGTCTTAGTGGTTATATTTCCTCAAAAGTATTTGTGCAATTTCATGAATTGCACTTGCAAAAAAGAAATTGCCCTACTGTAAAACTTTGAACACTGTCAAATAATACACATTTTTAAGCGGGTATAATGAGCTGGTATTAAAGTACAAAAGTAGATTAGAGTACTTTTTTTAACTTTATATTTGTTGGACTTCAAACCAGCTAGTTAGCATTCTGTTGGCCTCTTACAGATTCGAGATAATTTGTACAAAGACATACTTGCAAGGTTTTTCAACAAAATGTCTTCCATAACAGATAAAGGTCTTCTTGCATCCAAATTCAAAATTTCTATTCTTTTATGTGTAACGAGTCATAATGACTCTGTGACCTGGTCGAAGTTTGGTATTTATGCGGTTAGTCGATGGTAATTGCCTCTGAAAGTCAAACATCATTGCAAACAAGTGATTTTGAAATCTATGATATAATGTAGGGCTGCTGCTTTATTATTCAAGTGCCTGCCTACTCATATCTGGAGGGTTCATTGAGTGGCATTGTGGTTTATGGTTGCATTTATTTGCAAAGCAATGCCTCACCTATCAAACTCCAAATAATTTGAGTGGTAAACAGCTTCACTTTGTAGGCATTTTTGAACCAGAATTGTGCTATATTGGATATAAATGAGCGTTTTCACGACGATACGTTGTCAATGGGAGTATTTGTACGATATATTTAACGATATTACAAAGTCCGCCACAATTGTTTGATTCAGGGGCCTTTGATTGATTTAATACAACATTATGCACACTATTAACACAATCAGTTCAATTTGATCTAAAACAACAAAAATACAAAATATTTAGTCTTTTTTTAACAATCTTGCTTGGCGAAATGTTTCAGACATTTTTTTTTTTTTTTTTTTTTTTTTTAAACTGTGTTTCTAAAAGATGACAATGTAGAATGATGTTTTGCATTTTAATTGGATTGTTGGTCAGCCAATTATTGTATCTATCCAGAATGTATTTTTTACTGCTAATATGTATTTCCCACTATGGAGCTGCACATTACAGCTTCTACCATGGACATTCTGGTTATAGTAAATTCATACTTTTTCGATATTTCTATATTGACGAGAACTGGATTTAACAATGAACTTGTGGTCATTGACAACAAAATGTGCATGAGAGATTAATGGCGCAGGTAAAATCTCACATCAAATAATCAAAACCCTTGGCTGCTGAGTAGGGCTGTCCCAAACGACTAATTTCCTCCCGATTAGTCAGCCAACTATTTTTACGATTAGTCGACTAATCTAATTTTTTTTTTTTTTTTTTTTTTTTTTTTTTACTACTTTATTAATGATTTTTTTGTTGAAGCTTATTAATCCTCAAAAAACATTTTGGAACACCTAAATTCTTTAAATACATAACATAAATATCAATAATAAATCACAAACAATGAGGTCAAATGCTGCTGGCATTAACTAGTGCAAAAAAAATGTAAACGGAAACACTGTGACTTCAAATGATTTGCAATGTCCTGGACAACCATTTTCAGAATACTTTGTGTGAGTTCACACGCTTTTTCTGGTGTGCATTCTGCATTTTTAAGGGAGTGGGAAAACTGTTCAACTTTTGTTTGTTTTAACCTGAAAATAGATAAAGTAGAGGGCACACTGAAATATTACCACAATTATTTTGAATGAAAGGCACACATACTCACAGTAACAAAAATTAAATATATAGTATTAATTTTATAGTATACTACTATATGTATATACACAGTAATACTTTGTAATATAAAGTAACTAACATTACTGCAGTCATGGATTACAGTAAGCAAGCCAGTGCTGTTTTCATGTATATTTTTATTATATTATGTATATACAGGATATATGTATATATTTTCCCCAAGTGGGAGCTTCCATGATCCTAATAAATTTAATAATAATTAAAAAAAAAAATACAATTATATATATATTAATTATTTTATTAAACAAAAATGCACGTTGATACGACGCACATAAAGGCAACTTCCATTTAAAAAAATCATTAGAAAGTTGTATGGACTTATAATCCGCTAGCTTGTTGTTTCTTAAAATTACACTTTGGTGACGGCGCTTCAAGTGTTTGTTCATAGCCGACGTGCTACCGTGGTATTCGAGCTCATCTTAGCAAAGAGTACTCACGGTGGCACCCTCCATATTTTCCTTGAAATAATTCCAGGCTCTGGCTATTCTGGTCCGCTTTTTTGGCTTTATGCCGGTTTCACGTGTTACCAATTCTGCCCTTCTAGGTAATTACGGTGTTTTCAACTCCTCGCCGTAGTGAGGAGTGGACCAGCGATTCACTTGGCTCGTTGTCGTCGGTTCGTCCGATTTCCTCCTCAGGAAGGCGGCGGCGTGCATAAAAACACCGAGAGGCGTCGGATGGCTCTTTATAGATACTTTTATTGACCAAAACAAAAACGTGAGGGATGCAGCCACTCAACTCCGCGCTACCCGCGAACTTTTCCAACTCACCAATCCAATCTCGCTTTCTCTCTCGCTTGCCCATTTTCTTCCTATTTGCTCAATCTGACAATGCCGGTCACATTGAAATAACAGCGGCCCCCTTGGGGGTGCCAGTAACAACCGCTAGCATCGTGAGCGCCCGCCATTCTTAACTTTATCCGCATGTAATTTTTTAAAAACCCATCATTACCTGTCGACGGTATGTTTTGCCCGTCGACGCATTTACGTCATCGATGACGTCGACAACGTCGACTAGTCGGGACAGCTCTACTGCGGAGATATAACCAACAACCAACCAGAACAAAACTTAAAATCTATCAGATGAGCCATCAAATCAGAGCAAAGCCTAGTTTCATGTTGCATAGTAATCAGTAAGATATGTAGAGAACTACAAAAAAGAACAACTAGAATAACTTGCAAAAAGGACAGGACATTCTGGGCATTTTCGTCACAAATTATCTTTTTTTCCCCTTTTGTCCACCTTAGATTGAATAAAAAATAACCTACGAGCAATATTTTCCACCATTCATCATCATCATGGCTGTAATCGTGGCTTTTTAGTTATTCATCGGAGAATGCAGATGGACAAAACATTTTTGGGGAGACAGACAGACAGACAGAAAGAAAGAAAGAAAGAAAGAACAGAAGTGATCCATGAAACATGAATGAATACGGATGCTCCTTAATGCAAGCAAGCTTTGCTATTGCGATGTGACTATTCTTACCAGAGGACACAGTGTGATGGGGGAGACACCCATCAACCGGAGGACGGGGGGGTTTCTGGTGTTCAAGTAGTGTTGGTAATGTGAAGCGGGGGAACAATGTATCAGGACAAATGTTTTGTGATAATGAAAGCTACCACAAATTATTTTGCACACCCGGTTAAAGGTCACCAAAGATGATATATTTTTTCAATGATGGAAGGTGATCTTTACAAAGGTTTCAATGTTTTAATCTCTGTAAATTTCATGAATCAAACTGTGCTATGGCATTGAGATAAGAGATAAGTTTAAGTTATTTACAATATATGGGCCTTCAGGGCTGTTACTATATTGATTGAAAGTTAATACAGTAAATTAAAAACTGAACAGTACAGAAATATGAACTCTTGCTTTTGCACAGTACATTCAGCCATAAATCAAAGGTCATGTGTAAGTGTAGAGATAGTTATTGCGGTGAAGAAAGGCAAAAAAAATAACTGCCTCTCAATTTTGAGACCTCGCCGGTCTGATGAAACCAGCTTTGTTTCATGTACCATTTAATCACTATAAAGGATTGTGCTTTGTTTTTGACAGCAAATACATGATCACAACTGGAAGAAAATAATTAGTTTACACTTTTTTGGGAAAAGTAACATGAATAGAAGCAAATGTTTATATTTAACAAACGGGTATTACTACTCATTTCCAGTTGAGCTTCAAATATATAAAAAAGTATTATGACAAAATACAACTCAAACTAGGCCTGCAAGCAGGACTGAACGGGCCCTCGCAATCTAGTGCAACTCGGACGTCACGCAACTCGGACAGTGTGCAGGTCAGGGTGGTGGCAGATCCTCCTCTCTAATCATCTCATTAGAACCTAACATGCTCGAAAGTCGCCTCTTTACATTCACACACCTAAGAGATAAAAACCCCTATTGGAGAGAGTACTACAAAAAATGAGCCACTGCTGAGCTGTGCAGCCAAGCCCTTATTCAAAAGCTGATCCAACTAACTCCCTCGGCGAAAAGGTCTCAAATTTGCACCCTGTAAATCGATAAAAATTTCATATTCGATCCAAAATAACCGATTTCCTGTTGGGTTTGGAATATGGGTGTAAATACTTTTTTGGAGCGGTTTTGGACAAGGTATAGACTCCCCAAATTTCATCGCGCTACGCTGACAGACCCTAATGTTATAGGCCAATTTTAAAATTTCAAGGGGGCGCCACCGAGCCATTTTGTTACATTTTTTTGCAATGTTGCAAAATTATCGAAATTTACAATTTACCAAAATGAATCTTCTAACTGGGCCAATTCGACCAAGTGTGCCAAATTCTGTGGCTCTATAAGCTGCCTGAGTCTCTGAAAAAAAAAAAAAAAAATTCCTTTTAATGGCGAGCAAAGAGTCGTCACGGCAACAGACAGAGACATGTGGACATGGGCCGTAAAATAAGTATTTCAAAAGGTCTTGAAACTACAATGACCAACCTGAAAAGAACTGGACATGTATTGGAAAAACGAGTGACTTTCTATTGCCACTAGTTGGCGCTGTAGGGTTGATGCAAATGACCCCTACAGGAGCCTTCAGAGTATGACTCAACAAGCACGAGATGTTTGGCGCAGATATGTTGTAGATCTTCCAAGTTATGACTGTTCAAAACTTGTGGTGAGACGAAATGGCTTCAGTCATGTTCACTTCTCCTGTTGGACCCTTCTGCTTCAACCAAACCTCAGTATTTTTCATCAGGCACCTGAACACATGTCTTATGGCTCCCCTGATGCAGGTTTCAGGTGAATAGATTTTTTTTCCTTGGAGGAGGAGCCTGTTTCGTAAAAAAAAGGCATTTCCTGTTCCCACTAGGGGGCGCTAGGCCTAATAGGTAATATTTCAATGGACTCGTGTTAAGGGTGGGATCTCGCACAAACCTGTCAGATATGAAAAAGATTGAACGTTGTGTCAAGGAGCTATTAGTCATTTACTAAATTTGTCATTTTGCCGAAAAAATGGCCGACTTTGGCACCACGCCCAGGTCAGACCCATGAATGAAAACGCACCATTTTGAAAATTTTAGATCTCCTATGTCTCCTGAATAGTCTCGCCAATTTTGAAGATGATCCAACTAACTCCTTCTGTGACAAGGTCTCAAATGAGCACCCTGTTAATTCATAAAAATTTCACGTTCGATCCAAAATACCCGATTTCCTGTTGGGTTTGGAATATGGGTTCAAGAGACTTTTTGGAGCAGTTTTGCACAAAGTATCGACTCCCCAAATTTCATTGCTCTACGTTAAAAAAATCTAATAGGAAACGCCTTTTTGAAAAATTCAAGGGGGCGCCACTGAGCCATTTTGTTACATTTTTTTGTAATGTCGCAAGATTATCGAAATCCACGCAAAGCCGCATGTATGTGCAAAATTTGGTGAGTTTTCGTGCATGTTCAGGCCTCCAAACGTAAACTGTACTACAAATGGATAAAAATTTGACATTCGATCCAAAATACCCGATTTTCTGTTGGATTTGGAAAATGGGTGCAAGATACTTTTTGGAGCAGTTTTGCATAAGGTATGGACTCCCCAAATTTCATTGCTCTACGTTGAAAAAACCCAATAGGAAAGGCCTTTTTAAAAACTCCTTTCTGTCGCCACTAGTTGGCACTGTAGAGTTGATGCAAATGACCCCTACAAGACCCTTCAGGGTATTACTCTCAACAAGCACGGGAAGTTTGGCGCAGATATGTTGTATATCTGCTGAGTTATGACTGTTCAAAGTTTTTTGCGAGACCAATTGTTGACGGTCATTTTCACTTTCCTGTTTGAACCCCTCCGCTTCAACGAAACCTCAATATTTTTCATCAGGCACCTGAACACAGGTCTTAAGGCTCCCCTGATGCAGGTTTGAGGTCAACAGATTTTTTTCCCTTGGAGGAGGAACCTGTCTCGTAAAAAAAGGCATTTTGTGTTCTCACTAGGGGGCGCTAGGCCTAATGGGTAATATTTCAATGCACTCGTGTTAAGGGTGGGATACCGCACATACATGCCAGATATGAAAAAGATTGAACGTTGTGTCAAGGAACTATTAGTCATTTACTGAATTTGTCATTTTGCCGAAAAAATGGCCGACTTTGGCACCACGCCCAGGTCAGACCTGTGAATGAAAACGCACCATTTTAAAAACTTAAAATCTCATATGTCTCCTGAACAGTCTCACCAATTTTGAAGATGATCCAACTAACTTTCTCGGCGAAAAGGTCTCAAATGTGCACCCTGTAAATCGATAAAAATTTCATATTCGATCCAAAATAACCGATTTCCTGTTGGGTTTGGAATATGGGTGTAACTTCTTTTTTGGAGCGGTTTTGGACAACGTATAGACTCCCCAAATTTCATCGCTCTACGCTGACAGACCCTAATGTTATAGGCCAATTTTAAAATTTCAAGGGGGCGCCACCGAGCCATTTTGTTACATTTTTTTGCAACGTTGCAAAATTATCGAAATTTACAATTTTCTGCACGTATGTGCAAATTTTGGTGACTTTTCCTGCATGTTCAGGCCTCCAAATTGGCCGTTTTCATTTGCCTTTGCACGCTTAGTGCTCGGGCCCTAATAATAATCCTTTGCAAAACAATAGGGCCTTCGCACGCCTAATTAATATATAAAATGTATAAATTGTATGTATGAAATGTATAAAATGTATCAAATGTATAAATATTGTTATATAATGTGAAATCCATCTGTAAAGCATGATCACATGTGTGATCAAGAATCTTTACATAATTACCACTGCCCCCTCAATCTATGTATCCTCCAGGATGAAACGTGGTCTCCAGGGAACTAAGCAGGAGGATGGGGGAGGCACCAGCAGTGGATCTCTCAAGCGGTCTAGCAAGCAGAGGAGGGAAACCGATCTTGATGAAAGAGTGGTCCACTGGGAACATCTGCCCCAAGAGGTCCTTCTCTACATCTTCCAGTACCTGCCTCTGCTGGATAGAGCTTATGCTTCTCAGGTAAACATTGTAACAGGTCAAAATTCAGCATACTCAGTGAGAAAAATACTCAACAGGAAGCAGTGGTTTACCTCTTTTAAACAGTAGACTTCCACATATTTGAGCCACTGCACTCTGTATTAAATGAACAGAGTGAGAATGGGTTCAATGACTGAAATGAAATTCACCTTATCTTGATTAGTTATTAAATTCACTGCAGTTGAAAGAAAGGATGTTCAAGACAGAAATGTCTTAACATGCACAGGACTTGAAAAAAATCACTAAAGGACTGAACATATTTACATTTACAACTAGAAAATTCAAATTGGAGAAATTGTCAGGAGATGCTTTGGGCTGATGGTCGGTAATTTTTTCCCACTTCCCATAGGAATCTGAGGAATCTAGGAATCTGTGGAATTGACTTATATAGCCGTCAAAGGAAGTGATGGATATAGCAGTCATTTGAAATGACACATACTGTATAGGCATTGGTGATTTTTTTGAAAGTTTGAGGTGAAAATGAATAGAAGGGAAAGGAAAAAATGTGTGGGTGGGTGTTGAACGTGCCATTGGAAATGAACGGGAAAGTTTTTCTCAAATATTGGCTTTTGAAAAAGAATGGGTACTTCAACTACAAGTACTTGTATGTGTACTTGAATGTGTACATGTATTTCTATTCGTACTTCTACAAGTACTTGTACATTTACTTCCACTTATAGTCCTACTACAAGTACATTTACGTGTACTTGGACGTGTACTTCCACATATACCTTTAGCTCTACACAATTACTTGTATTTCTACTCCTCCTTTTACTAACAATATATTAGCCTGGTTCTCCTTGATTTCCAGAATTTCTCAACATATAAAGTGAATCGGACAAAAAATAAAGTACTCGATACATTTATTAAAGTAGAAACTTTTTGCCATTGAAAATGAATGGAGCTTTTTTTTTTTTTTGGAAGGAATATACACAAAAAATAACCTCACATTTCAGAGGTGGCAAAGATGCTCGGAGCCTATGGAAGGGCATCCAAGCTATCACTGATTACAAACCAGCGCAACGAAGCTGCGAAAACATCACACCTCTGCTGAACGACCTGAACAGCTTTTTCGTACGCTTTGATGGACAAAACAACATGCATCCACAGAAAACGCCACCCCCGCTCCATGACCGACCACTGCTCCTGCCTCTTGCCAGCGTGAAAAGAGCACTCATCAACATCAACTCTCGCAAGGCAATAGGCCCAGACAATATCCATGGGCGAGTGCTGAATGACTGCGCTGAGGAACTAAAGCACATCTTCATTGATATCTTCAACACCTCACCGGATCAAGCCATTGTCCCCTCTTGCCTCAAAACCGCTACCATCATACCCGTTCGAAAAGTCATCACCAACCAACTTCAATGACTACCGCCCTGTAGCACTGACTCCTATCATCATGAAGTGTTTTCAACGGCTGGTCATGTCACATATAAAATTTACCTTCCCACACACTCTTCCAGTTTGCATACAGGGCCCGATGCTCCACATATGATGCAATATGCTCTGCCCTCCACCCAACCCTCACCCACCTGGACAAGAGAAACTCATATGTGAGAATGCTGTTCATAGACTTCAGTTTAGCATACAACACCATAATATCCCAACAACTCATTAGCAAATTGGACGAGCTCGGTTTATCACCTCCCTCTGCAACTGGTTGCTGGACTTCCTCAGCAAGAGACTGCAAGCAGTATGTTTCGGCAACAACATCTCTAGCACCATCACACTCAGCACAGGCGCCCCTCAGGGCTGTGTTCTGAGCCCCATGCTCTTCACTCTGCTTACACATGAATGCAAAACAACTTACAGCACCAATCATTTGGTAAAATATGCAGACGACACCACTCTGGTGGGCCTCATTACCAATGGCGATGAGACGCACTACAGGACTGAGATAGACCTCTTGGCAATGTGGTGCAGACATAACAACCTCCTGCTGAATGTCAACAAAACAAAGATTGTTGTCAACTTCCGGAGAGTAACCAGCACAAAATTCCTCTGCGTGCACATGGATGAGGATCTTTCTTTGACCACCAACACCACATCATAAGCCAAGGAAGCATAGCGCGCCTCTATTTTTTAACGGGCATGAAAATGGGTCAGGGGTTAAAAAGGTGAGATGGGTGTGGAGGAAATATGTTCCAGTAGGGCTGTCCCAAACAATTAGTCAGCCGACTATTTTTACGATTAGTCGACTTCTTACTAATTTAGCAATGAAATTTTTGTTGATGCTTATTAATTCACAAAAACACTTAAATTCTTTATTAAAGTACAAATAAACATGTAAATAACAATAATTAATCACACATAAACAATTAGGTCAAATGTTGATAGCATTTACTCGTGCAAAAGAATGCAATGTAAACAGATTCAGAACACTGACTTTGCCTTTCCAACATTATTCAAAACATTAAAAAAAAAAAAAAATATATATATATATATATATAGCATTGTTATTATAGTATACTACTATATTAAATAGTATTATAAGAATTATAATATTCAGTGCCAATCATACTTTTCAAAAAAGGTGTCATTTTAAACCCATTCTTAGTGTAAAATCTGAATTCTGTAGTATTATAGTATTTACATAATATAGTATTAATTCTGAAGTATGGGGGATTGACTCCAGAAATTGTTATTTATATGAACGTAGCGTGCTTTCATTTTGATATGTTCACTGGAAGTACGTTCGTTAAACTGCTAAAAGCTTCACACTCCACAAAAAAGTGCTTATCGTCATTGATTGTGGTGATTTTTTTTTTTCTTTTCATTTTATTTGTTTGCAAATGTTGTTAACCCCCCATTAGTCTCAATGTAGCAGTGCTAACGTTTATACATGTAATATAATTGTTTCCTTATTTTGTATGTCTGAACTGTAATTCTACAGGGTGTTGACTACCAATAAACATCTGTAAAATGAACAGAAGTCTCATATATTCTCTACACGCATGCACAAATATATGCATGCACGCACGCGGTGATAAAACGCAGCCGTGAAAATTATAGTCCTCATTTTTATTTACCTTGCGACAAATGGACTCATTGCATATCGCGACAGGCTTAGCAACTTCAATAAAACATGTCGTTAGTTAGTTAGATGGAATTACGACCCCCCCCCCACCCCCTTAAAAATGTTCTCCTCGGATCTACACAATTCACGTAGGTCACCCCTTTTGACTTCAAAATGGCGAATTTCGCTGAAAGGTGAATAATTTTCATACCTGCTTAAGGAAACTGAAGCACGCTAGTGCCTCACACACATCATGGCCAAGTTTTACAGAGGGACCATTGAAAGGATCCTCACCACCTGCATTGCTGTTTGGAGAGGGAGCTGCACGGATTACAACATGAGAGCCCTACAGCGTGTAGTGAACACTGCAAGCAAAATCATCAATGCCTCCCTGCAGGATATCTATACCACCCGCTTCACTCTCAAGGCTGTCACAATTGTGAGAGATGTGACACACCCAGCGCACAACTTTTTCAGCTTGCTGCCCTCTATAAGGAGGTATAGGAGCCTTCGGTCTCGAACCACCAGACTGACAAACAGCTTCATCCACCAGGCCGTCAGGATGTTGAACTCCCTCCCTTGCCTCCCATGATTGACTTCCACACATACACACACAGTCAAGCACAGAGCACTTTTAATATTTTGCTTTCTTATAAGAACTACTGGGGCCTTGCAAAACACAACAATGGACTGTCTCAATTGTTGCCTGTCACTACATCACTTTATTATTATTATTGTTACTATTCATATTCGTGTTCCAATGTATGTATGTCTCACTTATGTGTCTTTCATAGGGATATAGAGAGAAACGCAATTTCCTTTTCTTTGTATTTATGTGCATGTGAAGAAGATGACAATAAAGCTGACTTGCTGACTTACTTAATAAAGTACTTGATACTTTTATTGAAGTAGTAACTGTTTTTGCCATTGAAAATGAATGGCGCTTTTTTTTTTTTTTTTTGTCGAAAAACCTGCTTTTTTGCTGTGACTGTTGGAGGTAAATTCGAAAGGGGAGCTGCTTTGCTTGAATTTTTTGTGTATGTTGATATTGGAATACTGTCGATCAGTGAAACTGTTTGCTGGGCAGTGCAATGAAAAAGTATGCAAAAAATTTTATGTGATCTAAAATAACAGTGCTGAAAGAATTGTTTGACTTTAATGGATGGTTTAATTTATGCATGACTTGTACCAAGGCTTAAATGCTAAAAGTAATTTGCATGAATGCAGGTCTGCAGGGGCTGGAACCATGCCTTTCACATGCCGGATCTGTGGCGATGCTTTGAGTTTGAGTTGAACCAGCCAGCTAGCTCCTACCTGAAAGCCACACACCCTGACCTCATTAAACAAATCATCAAAAGACACGCCAACCACTTGCAGTATGTCAGCTTCAAGGTATGTGCCAGCTGTGAGAGGAGGACAGATGCTGTTGAGGATATGCAATCTCAGCTTTGTTTTATTATGTACAGGTGGATAGCAGCAGAGAGTCAGCAGAAGCGGCATGTGACATCCTCTCTCAGCTTGTTAACTGTTCTCTGAAAACACTTGGCCTCATCTCCACAGCTCGGCCCAGCTTCATGGAGCTGCCTAAGGTCAGTGAATACCACATAGATAAAACTGCACAATGGTAGCGTTGTTCTTCCTTTTGTAGGAAATGTTCTTCTACACTGGAAAATGTGTGTTCTCTGGCACAAACACTCTGTTGAGGGGCATTTTAACAGTTGCAGTTATGAGGCAATTTTGCAAGGCATATTGGCTCAACCCATGCCACTCCCCCCCCCCCGACATGAGAAATTTAGAGAGCTCTTCTTCTCTACTTCCGAAAATATAATAAAACACCTTTTGCTTATTCACGGAATTTGTTCCCAGATTATGGGCTTTGCAAGTCACAAAGGAAGTGCAAAGTTGTGCTCATGAACTAACATACTTTGCAAGAATTTGACAGATATGTATGTACCATTCATTCAGACAAGTGAATAAGTCAAAATGCATTTTTAATGGTATGTATATTTAAACTCTTAAGATGTTTCAGAATCGCACAATAATTTAAACAAAGAAATAGCAAAGACAACAGTGACATGGTGTGTGTTTTTTATATCAGTAAACTCATATTTTTCTTTCATTGTATCATTTCAACAGTCTCACTTCATATCAGCGTTGACGGTGGTTTTTGTGAACTCCAAATCATTGTCCTCCCTGAAGATTGATGACACGCCTGTAGACGACCCCTCCCTCAAAGTCCTTGTGGCCAATAACAGTGACACGCTGAAACTGCTGAAAATGAGCAGTTGTCCTCATGTGTCACCTGCAGGTACTGACATCGAGAACAAATTAGGGGACGAGGCCAGGTGATAAATTATCATTACTGTTTGATTGATCTAGAACAATTGTCTGTATTGGTATGCAAAGTTGCTGCAGCAATCCATCTCAGCAAAATCAATTCTGTCTGAACTTTTAACAAATATAATAGGGTTCGACATTAGTGATGGCCTGGGGCATTATCGCATTCTGTTGGGCCACCAAGATTCCGTAGACGCCGGCCTGAAGGCAGTGGTGCAAATCTCCTAAATGAATATGGTGAAAGCAGCACAATCTTAACAAAACAGACGTGTCCCTGTTGGATGGTTGCAAAGCCATCACCTTTCAGTTTAAAATGCCACTTAATTACTGTTCTAATGTGTCACAAAAATTGTCCCTGTATTATTTAAAATTAGAAAAGCGGCATACTACCAACATACCAAGAAGTCATGTTTGTTAAATAAATCATAAAAACCAGAATAAGAAAAAAGCAGGCAATATTTTGCTATTTGAAACTATTCAAAGAGGGGCTTTACCATAACTTGGTTCGCATTAAAGCGAAATAAATTATTGTTTATGAAGGTGTAATGATTGAAAAATTGTAAAGTTGAATTATACTATGAATATACTGGGACAGTATTGGCCAAGTATTATTTTCCACCATTCAAAAGGGCTTAATGTTGGGCCCTGTATACAATAGTGTTTAGCTTTAAAGGAATTCATGTGCATTTATCAACCTCACAGGAGGAAGCTTAAACAAGTGACGAGACTCTGGGTTAAAAGTAGTGGTTGTTATGAAAGCAGTATGACATTTCTTTACTTGACCTCTGAGTATACTGCGTTATGATTGCATCCTTAACATGCTGTGCCATATACTCCTCTTTCAGGCATCCTGTGTGTGGCAGACCAGTGCCATGGTCTGAGAGAATTGGCTCTAAACTACCATTTGCTGAGTGATGAACTCCTCATCGCACTCTCGTCAGAAAAGCATGTGCACCTGGAGCACCTGCGCATCGACGTGGTGAGTGAAAATCCAGGCCAGCAGTTCCATACAATCAAGAAAAGCAGCTGGGATGCCATGGTGCGTCACTCCCCAAAATTCAATCTGGTCATGTACTTCTTCCTTTACGAGGATGAGTTTGGCCCCTTCTTTCGTGATGAACTCCCTGTCACGCATCTGTATTTTGGCCGCTCGGTCAGCAAAGACGTGCTTGGCCGTGTTGGGCTCACCTGCCCTCGGCTCGTTGAGTTGGTGGTCTGCGCTAACGGGTTACGGCCACTAGATGAGGAGCTAATCCGCATAGCGCAGCGCTGCACACAACTGTCAGCCATCGGCTTGGGAGAGTGTGAAGTGTCTTGCAGCGCCTTTGTGGAGTTTGTCAAAATGTGTGGAGACAGACTGACCCAATTATCAATCATGGAGGAAGTCCTGGTTCCAGATCACCGCTATGGGCTGGACGACATCCACTGGGAGGTGTCGAAGCATCTTGGCCGCGTCTGGTTCCCTGACATGATGCCTACCTGGTAAAGCCGTGCAACAGTTGGAAGCTGCACAGAGATTTGAGTGCAAGTACGCATGTGTTGTTGAACAGCCATCATTGTTTGCTTGGTATTGAAAAAATTAAATTTTAAGGCATGGGGAAAAATGCCATTTATTTAGATTCTAATCTAATCATGCAGGTTCCAAAAGAAACATGTAAAATTGTTTTCAAGTCTGCCATGCTGTTCTTTGTATATATTTTATATGTATATTTATATATCTTGTTTTTGTTTTGACAAAACATTAAGCACTTTGGTCTGAACAATTTACAGATTTGTCAGGTGTTTTATTCCTGCGGATTTTAGGGATGACACTTTCTGTGGGGAGCAACAGAATCTCACCTTCCCCTGGAAATGAAGGGGACAGTATGGCAGTTGCATCATGTACATCGTGTATTTATTGAATAATAAATAATAATCCTATTATAATTCCGTTAGGTTGGATTCCAAAACTATTCTGCTTTTAATTTCATTCAAGTACTATACACGGGCAGTTAACCTTTGTAATTACTGCATCTAGGTGTATATGGATGTGCAATGTGAAAGAATGCTTTTCACTTTTAATGACCATCAATAGAGGACATGAAAAGTTTGCATATTTTTGTTGTTGAGGTTAATACTTCTAAGAATGTTTTGGGATGAACTGGAGTCAATTTGCGTGGTTAAATAACATTATGAAGACGATAGATAAAACTGATCACATATATGCATTTTTTTTAAAAACAGTATTTCTTGCTTGAGGAATTCATCCGCATGTGCTTCAACAGAGGGTCACAACAATTTTTATCTCTTAAGCTTCACTTCGTATACAATATTTGGCCGTTTTTATCATCTAGGCTTCATCTACCAATGAATTCTAAGTTATAATAAATCCCAAACATAAAATAAAGGTCATCTTAAAGGGCACTTTTAAAATATGTGATAGCCAATTCATACGACAATGTGTGTGCTCCATGTGTGAAATACTGCATTGTACAATAAGAATTCATGCTTGAGAACTCTAGGACCTTTAAAATGTACAATAATAGTCATCAGTATGTAAGTTTGTAAAATACATTTGACACAGTGTTTATAACAGGCCTCTCTGACAATACTATAGGCCTACTGTATAAGCAGCCTCATCAGAAGTCAAAAGTCATAGTAAGGGTTGCATTGTATTCAGGATTATTCCCCTTACTTGGTGCCACTGTAAATATGTGGTTACAATTACAGTGAAAATAATGCTGACTAACAAGTGGAATATTGTCATGTTTCATGTTTTTTCTTGACATCAAGTGGGAACAATACTGGATTAAGTCTTAAAATGCACACGGCATGTCTCATGTTTGTGGACTCACTGAAGGATATCACCCTTGGTCTTTTCATCAATTAAAGAATCCCTTTAAATCACTTGACTAATTCTATCATCTGTACGGTGTGGCGCAAGCGTGGCCAAACCATTCCACAAAGGGCCACAGTGGGTGCTGGTTTTACATCCAACCCATCAAGAGGACAATTTTTCATCAATCTGGCATTTTACAAGGGCAATCAATTGATTCCAGTTAGGTGCTACATGTTTCAGTAGAAAACTCAATCGTTACAGTAAATTGTCCGTGCTGGATCGGTTGGAACAAAAACCTGCACCCACGGGGATGCACCCCTGGTTTAGCCTTTTCAAGGTTGACACTCAGCCCTTGCCATTTATTTGCAAACGTTCCCCAGTTGCTACGCAGGTCCATGGCCTTGACTCGTATCTTTTCTATAAACTTATTCTAAAACAATGACTAAGCAAATTTGGAAGTTTTTATTTATTTTTTATAATTTTGTTGCTGAAATCCGGGGCGGATGGATTCTGGGAGATCGGGTGCTTTGCCCTGAGGATGCAGATGCCAATTTATTTTTTTACTTTTTTGTACGCGACTGGGTGGCACTGCACGTCGTGCTTCTCTCTTCTCGTCCCCAGCCACAGCTAGGCAACGCATGATGCCACCCTGGTCGTCCGCTTCTACGGACACACCTGGGTGTTGCTGCACGACGCGTCAACGCCTGGCATAACCAATGTCCTCCCGATCGTCTAACGCCCGGCATCCTGGACGTCCTCCTGATCATCCCATTCGGGTTCGCCCAATCATTCCGTTCAGTTGGGTTACGCCTAGTGTCCTGTATGGGTGAATTCTGGGGGGCCTGTGTAATGACCCTACATCGGCAGTGCATAATTCACCCACAGAACTATTGTGGGGGATGTCGTGTTCCAGAGTGGAACTCTTTGTCGTGCGCGTTTCTGGCAGAGAGAAGAGACACGAGCACCTTACATAACACACAAACTCAACGAGTGACGAGACTCACCAACATCATCCGCTACAATAGTATATATAGTAAATAATATATCTAGCCTATCTGTTAATTTGCTGCGATGGCCCTAGTAGACGTTGTCAGCAATGAGGGGCAAACACTTCTTCTTTTAAACAGGCAGGCTTTCCTGCGCATGCTGCCACTCTGGTGAATTCCAGTACTGCACATTACACTCAGATCAGCTCAGAAGGCAGACCGTGGCCTGCGAGATCAGGGGCTTCAGCCAAAGTAGCCACCCCTTAGATCCGCCAATGGCTGCAACATTTCAATGTAGTGAATGGTGCAAGTAGGGAAGTAAATTGACATAATTCTGGTTGTATCTGATTTGGGGTTGGCTGTATTTGGCCAGATTGTTGTAATTTGGAATAAGGCTGTGTATTGTTTGTAATTCCTTCATAGGAATTGTACGTCAATCGTAGCTGATGAGCTAAACATTTTCTGAATTATTAGTGCAAGAAAGTGAGCCGCTCAGGTACGACTTATTGTCCTTGATTGGTCATCAGTATAAAATAAAATGCGCCCATTTTTTAAATATGCTGTAAACAGCTCAGCGAGCCCAAATTCGCTGACTCCATTTGGGAGTGCTTATCGTTGTTACCTGGATATTTGAGAAGGGCGGTGCCCTACGACAACTAGACGCAATTGTAAAATTTTAAACAAAGTTTACCTAAGCACACTTCCCTGATTTTGTTTTCCATGCACGTACACTTGATACACCCACCAGTTTATAATAATCCAGCATGCGCAGTCATTCATTCGCAACCCACATTCCATGTCAAATCAAATGCACATCGTCAGAACACCGGCAGCTACCGAACGAGACTGAACTTCCAACCCCGAGGAGGAAGTTGCGAAGGAGTGTTGTTGGGGTCTGTTGGTGGGCAAGTCTCTTCACGTAGCGTGACGACACGGGCTTCAAAGTCCCGCCTCAGAAAAAATAACGCAACAGGACAGTTGACAAAAATAAATTTAGTCTATAATTTCAAATTTCAAGAGGTGATGCTGGGGGTGGCCGGAATGACGGGCAGGTGAGTGCTAACATTAACATCAATTTAGTTACGATCGCTTGCGTACATTGCAGCTAATTTAAGAGCTAGCGCTAAATCGAAGCACGAGCGAGCTAAAGCTAACGCCTTCTTAAAAAAAAAAGTCGTGTGTGACCTGTGAACTAACTATGTTTAACTGAACCCAAATTTACACGTTTGCACCGATTTTGAAAATAAATGTACAACCAGGCAAAACAATGTATGCGTTTATCTATTGGCAAACATGTTAGCATGCTAAATAGTCACCGTTTGCATCGAATATAAATATGAATGGACGAATATAAATATGAATGGGCGAGAAATAACAATGGAGTGAAAAGTAATCACTCTAATCCGCATGACGAACATTTGCGAATGTTCATTTGTTAAGGCGAAGTCACATTGCCATGTGCCTTTCTTCCATACCAAATTAGGGGATTCGTTTGCAGTTGAGTTTTTGCCCTCTGGCTCGAGTCACCGGTATTAAGTGCTGGAAGAAAAGCCGTAAATCATATTGGAGTTATGTGTGTAAAATAAACTTACTGCTATTTTCTTTTGTCATCAAACAGCATCGCCAATGCGCTGGCCAGCGCAGCCTGCGAACGATGTAAGAGTGGCTTTGCGCCCACTGAGAAAATTGTGAACAGTAATGGAGAGTTGTACCATGAGCAGTGCTTCGTGTGTGCCCAGTGTTTCCAGCAGTTTCCGGAGGGACTCTTCTATGAGGTTCATTTCACGTCATTTAAAAAGCATGCATGGCTTCCCAGTAGGGTTGCCACTTTTCATAAATAAGAAATACGGAACGCCCCCCTCGCGCCCAAAGTTGTACAGACAGAAAAAAGGGGCATCCCCAAAACTCCTAAAATGCATAGAAATGTATCTATTCATATATATTCCGTATTAGATCAATACGGAACGCAACATTTAATTCCCAAATTCGGATTGTTCCTTATTTCAAGGGACAGGTGGCAACCCTACTTCCCCGTTCCAGCAGAAGTCATTTGTGTTTTGAATATGCTTTCTACGATGAATCTCCTTTGCTTTACAGTTTGAAGGCAGAAAATACTGTGAGCACGACTTTCAGATGCTCTTTGCTCCCTGCTGTCGCCAATGTGGTGAGTGTCCAGACCCGGCGGCATGGGCGGGCATTAGGGGGCCGTGCCCGCCCTGAGGGGTGGCTGTGCCCGCCCTAGCTCGATTAAACTGTACTGTGTAATTTTTTTTTTTTTTTTTTTAAATCTACCACAAAAACACACACACACAGGGAGAATGAACCCTATATTCCAGTGTTTTTCAACCAATTGTGCCGCCGCCGTGAGAGATCGTCAGGTGTGCCGCGAGAAATTATCCATTGTCGCTTTTTTTTCTAAACATCGTCGGGCAAAGTTGCAGTAGGAAGGAAGGAATGGGGAAAAAGTTCTCGGTTGTGTGCAGATGAGTCGTGTTGCGTTCATTAACTGCTCGGATTTCTAGGCATCAGCCACCTTGCTCTCCGTAACAATGTGGACCCCAGCGCTTCTACTGTTCATTATTTGACTCGTTAAGTGTCGATATATACAAAAGTATCCTTTCCATTTTATCCATATGTGACGACCGTTAATCCTCCCTCTTTTTTTTTATTCCAACACATTATCAAGGACAGCTAGGTGGGAGATGCCTAGAAATCCGAGCAGTTCTTGAACACAACATGAGCGGCTATCTAGCGCCATACAAGCTTAAATGTCATCTCCAAATGAACGCCCGTCGCTTCAGAACAAGTCGATGGATTATTTTGTGCGCCTTCATGAAAACACAGAGAAATGGGCAACTTTTTTGAGAAAAACTACAAAGGTAAATAAGAACGCCCTGAAAGCCAGTTACTTTGTTGCTAAATCCCAAAAGTCCCAAACTGTGGCAGAGACGTTAATACTACCTGTCTGCAAAGCCTTTGTCAGCGAGACGACCAGCCCTGATGTGCTTAAATGCATTGCTCAAGTCCCCTGTCTGATAGTTTTTCAAGCCTAATTGTTAAACGTTTCACATTGAGTAAGTATAAATACTGAGAAATTATTTTATAATTAAATATACTATACAGAAAGTAATTTTGGAACATTTTGGTGTGGTGTGCCGCGAGATTTTTTCCAACGTAAAAACGTCCCGTGACTCAGAAAAGGTTGAAAAACACTGCTCTAGTCATCCTATCTTGATCTGTTGTCATTCAATTCAACCAATCAGAGCAGCGAATGTAGGCAATTTCTAGCCAATCACAGATAAGGGGGGCGGGCTGAGTAGCCGGCCATTGTGTACTGCGATTGGATAGGGATTGCTCCGGTTACAGAAATGGCGATTGAGCGGCTCCTCCGTTGCTAATTCAAATTGGAATGGACATCCGTGTTTTTTTTTCAAGAAACTAAAGACGAACTCAAGCCATGACAAAGACGCGGCCGAAAGTCAACATGAAGGGATAGCACTGCCACCTCCTGCAGTTTCACTGACTGACACTATCATCAGAAAATATAACGGGTAAAAACGCCACTGTTACGGCTAAATTTACATTGAAGAAGTGTGCCCCCCCCAAAAATGTAATGCCCCCCCCGTAATTTCTTTCTGCAGCCGGGTCTGTGAGTGTCATTAGGCATATTTGCACTGAAGGAACTATCTGCAGCTTCTATGACCTTTTGGGGTGACGATGATGTCATTTTTTTGGAACTAGGCACCAGAACCTGGAAATCCTATAACTATTGTAGCTCCTACTCTGAGATAGGTTCTTTCTGTAAGGCCATAGGAACTCTTATTTAGTCGGTGTTTGGCTATTCACTAAAATCTGAAGCAACGCCCCTTGCCGCTGTGTCAGATTTGTTGTTGGCAGGGATGGGTGGGGGTTTTCGTTCGGTTGTTGCAGTGTGAATCCTGAACCTTTTCAACAAGTCATTTGTGAGTATTGTTGCAAGGTAGCTGTCCAACCGGACCCTGGTCCTCTTGGTTTAGTGTGAAAGTGCCCTTATAAAGACTGGCAAACGGAGGTCGGAGGAGGACTGTCGAGATCGTAGACATATTCCGGCCGTATTGACGAGCCAGTTCACTGACGCACACACCACGCTCATATTTTTCAATCATTTCCATCTTGATTTCAATGGTAGGCATTACCTGTTTCCTTTTTTTCTCCACCTAACCTTGGGACCCAAGTGGATTTCTCTCACAAGAAAATCCGCCGTGCTGCTGTCTTGCGGGAAAACAATGAAATTGCAATGCTGTTGTAAATCGTCGTATTTCATGCATGTCGTCATATGTCGAGACAAATGACGAGTCAAATTTTACATGGCATATCGAAAGGATCGTATGTCAATGCCTTCGTATGTTGAAGTACCACTGTACTTGTGAGTCCTGTAGTTATAGGAACTGAGTAATCAGGTCCCTACAGTGCGAAAGTGCTGTAGCGGGTAATGTGTTAATAGCCCAAGTAAAATAAGGTCTGACACCAAAACAGTAGAACTTAAAATGCCACATTCACTGAACTCATGATAGAATAATCAATGCAATGAGAAAGGGCTGTCCCAAACGGCTTATTTTCTCCCGATTAGTCAGCCGACTATTTTTACGACTAGTCGACTAATCTAATATATATACATATTTTTTTACTAATTTAATAATGAAATTTTTGTTGAAGCTTTAATAATTTACAGAAAAACATTTTGGAACACTTAAATTATTTATTAACGTATAAATGATAAACATAACCCAACAATAAATCACAAATAATGAGGTCAAATTCTGCTGGTATTAACTGGTGCAAAAAAAATGTAAACGAAACACTGACTACGCCTTTTTAATTGGAGTCACAACAACTCTTACTCTTTTTGTGGTATGTCTATAGAGTCTACCCACGTACCACGTGTTCGCTGTAGGGTTCCGCCCACTTGTCCGTCATTTTGACTCTGTATTTGCATTGTTTTCAATTGATGGCGGAATTTAAAATGCATTTCATGGAAGACCCGGTGCTTTCTGATGCCGCAAACTCACTGGATCTGTTGCATAAAAGGCGTTATGAGGAAAAGCTTCGTTCTATACAGTCGCCAGATCCATATTTGATGCCCAAATCGATGTTTTTCGACCCACTGTCTTCGTCCTGTCTGCCTGACATCTGCTACGCTGATATTTACAATGATCTTGTCCACACAAAATCAGCCTATTCTCACGAAAAACTTCAAGAGCTTGGACACTTATAAATACTTCGTTGCTGGTTGGGTGAAACAGGTCCTCGTTTGGCAGGAATCTATCTTGTGCTTGGAAAGGTGAGTTACGAAATTTTCAATTCGAATTATTTTGTTATTGCTAACATCCACTGTCAAGTCTAATGTATTTCATGTCGTTTGTCAATGGAGTTAAGGCTTTTAATGTTTATATGGTTTAGCGATAGCACTCACTACATACATACGTGTATGTTGTCGGCGATTAGCCTAGCAATGATCTTAATTGTGGTTATTTGTCAGCCCCGTAGACGAGGCCAGTTTCTTTTACTTGGTACCAGCTAAATATTATTCAAAAAATAACGATGGTGAAAGAAAGGGAAGTCACAAACATCTTGAATTTGAAACTATGTCGTACTACGTCGTATGTTGTCGGCGATTAGCCTAGCAATGATCTTAATTGTGGTTATTTGTCAGCCCCGTAGACGAGGCCAGTTTCTTTTACTTGGTACCAGCTAAATATTATTCAAAAAATAACGATGGTGGAAGAAAGGGAAGTCACAAACATCTTGAATTTGAAACTATGTCGTACTACGTCGTATGTTGTCGGCGATTAGCCTAGCAATGATCTTAATTGTGGTTGTCAGGCCAAAACCCTCTAAATATATATTAAATGCATCTTACCGGATATAAAATGACTACTACATAGTCTGTGGTGATTTTTTTGTGTCCAGTTTTCACGTCGAATTGCAGCCGTCCATTTCGCTCTTCTCTTTGGATCCCTCGGAATACGGTAAAACTTCAAGTCTCTCCTTCCATCTTCTCTGTTAGTGCAACCAACAGCCACACACGCCTTCACCATTTTGATTATTAATGTTAAGGAGCAGAAAAACACGCCGTAAATAGGAGAAATGTACGTAGCCGTAATAGGTTAACACTATGTTTTGACGGACAAGTGGGCGGAACCCTACAGCGAACACGTGGTACGTGGGTAGGCTCTATATTGTTCTAAATGTTAAAATGAACTGTAATGGGCCTCATGTCCCTGACAATCATTTTCAGAATACGTTTGTGTGAGTTCAGATGCTCTTTCTGGTTTGCAATCTGCACTTTTTGGGTAGGTGAAAACTTTTCAACTTTTGTTTGTTTTAACCTGAAAAATAGATAAAGCAGAGGGCACACTGAAATATTACCACACTTATTTTGAATGAAAGGCACACATAGTCACAATAACAAAAACTTAATAGATAGTATTAATTTTATAGTATACTACGATATATATATCTACAATAATATAAAGTAACATTAGTGGAGTCATGGATATTCATGGATTATAGTAAGCAGGCCAGTGCTGTTTCCATATATATTTTTATTATATGTATATATATATACATACGAGGGGTATTCAAAATTAATGCACCCAACTTTATTATGTACAGACAAATTATAATAGCAACATGTATTACACATCAAAAGAAAGGTACAAGTGTGAGGATTACATTTTTACTTCTCCAAATAGTCTCCACCTCTCTAAAGAGCTACAGTCCACCTATGAACGAGGGCATGTATACTAAGCTTGAGAACGATATACCGATACGACCGGATATCCAGTTTGACAGGCGAGCGATACGGCTGTATCGATGGCAAACTAACCATTCGACAGTAAATAGCTAGTAAATCTTAGATATATCGATAGTACAACAAGGACTCTGCTATCGCGAGCGTAAAAACCGGCTATGAGCGTTCATACCATTGCATTGCTAGTTTTATGTACTACGCAATGTGTAAATGCATGACATATAATTAGCTTGTACTTCAAGAATGCTGCGCATTGCCTTCCCCTCTGCACAATCCAAAGGATCGTCAGACTTCAAGTGAGACCGCACACATCACATAACATGAACAGCCACCACTCACAGTCGTGGTTGCCTCAACTTCCCATCATTCCTTTCGATCGTGACGGGCGTGTCATAACTACACCAGAGCAAACGAAATCATAGTTGCGCATGCTAAAACAATGGACAAACAACACGAGTGCTGACGCCGGCTTGCCAGGCAGAAGTTTCGAATGACAGCGATTGATTTTCAACGCACGTCGGACTTTGAAGAGAAGACGGCAGCCAGATTTGTATGGAACAGAGATCGTGAGTTTTTAACCCTGAAAAATAACCCACTACAATGGCACACGACCTGCTGGAGATATTGTTTCCACGAAACGCAGTCTACTTAAACATGAACATGTGGATCAGTTGAGCTTCCTCAAGAAAAATCTGCCCTTCAAAAAAGATATGGACAGTGATGAGGAATAAAAATGTGGAAGCAAAGGCATAAGTGAATGACTTTGCTGTGTATAAGGTTAAAATAATGATTATTGACCTATCTGGCTAAAATGCCATGTTTTTATTCCCCCAATTATACCAGCGGTAAAGAATAATAGCATTATGCTTTATTATTTATTATGAATACATTAGCAGGTTTAATTCTTTTTTTTCTAGAGCTCCTGCATATAATTTTAGTTTGTAAGATGTTTACGTTGAAAGGTTGCACTTAAATTACCTACCTCTTGTGTTCAAAACACAAGGAAATACAGAGATTGAATTATTGCACTTTATTGTTGTCTGTCACTGGAGTTTTATTTTATTGTCAATCCCAGCCAACAAGATGATGGTCATCTAGTTGGCCTTATTTTTTTTTTTTTTCATGTCTCAGAAATAAACATACATTGGTATGAACTTTTGTTGTTTAATTTTGCTTGTAGAAATTTGGTCTTTTTTATCCGTTTAAAATACTGTAAGAACAAACAACGAATGTTTACTATTGTATCGTTTTCACACTGTATCGAACAGTATCGTTCTTAAACTATGTTGAATCGTATCGAATCGCTCTGCCTTAAAAATATCGTTTTTTAATCGAATCGTAAGCTGTGTATCTAAATACATATCGAATCGGCTTCATGCCAGAGATTCCCAATCCTAATGTATACCAGTCTTGTAGAACTCAGCCGGTTGATCTCTAAGCTAATTATTGACAGCAGTTTTCACTTCATCGTCAATGCCATATCGGTTGCCCCGTAGTCCTTCTTTGATTGGACCAAAGAGGTGGTAGTCTGACGGTGCCAAATCAGGAGAATATGACGTATGTGGTATCACAGTCCATTCCAATGAAGTGATGACCTCCATGGTCCTGATGCTTGTGTGAGGACGTGCATTGTCATGCTGGAGGAGCACATTTGCCATGTCCAACTTCGGCCGAACACGTCGAATTCTTGCTTCGAGCTTCCCAAGAGTCTCATTGTATACCTCAGAGTTAATGGTTTCCCCTTTCGGTAAAAAATCCACAAGGATTACACCTTGAGAATCCCTAAAAACGGTGGCCATAATTTTGCCAGCTAATTTTTGGGCCTTGAACTTTTTGGCCTTGGTGAATTTGGATGACGCCATTCCATTGATCTGCTTTTAGATACAGGTTCAAAATGGTATACCCATGTTTCATCTCCAATAATGGTTCTTTCCAGAAAAGTGGGGTCTCCCTGGTGGTGTTCCAGAAGTTGAGTGCAGCAGCGAACTCTTTCAGTCTTGTGGTCCTCCGTCAGCTGTCTGGGTACCCAACGGGCACTCACTTTTGAATACCCAAGGGACGCCACGATTAAATGGGCACTGCCCATGCTTAAATCAAGCTTGGATGCCAGCTCCTCAACAGTAATTCACCTGTCAGTACTTATCAACCCATCAGCATAAGTTTTGTTTTCAGGATTAACAGAGGTGGATGGGCGACCACTACGCGGTTTATCGGCTATGCAGGATTTACCCACCTCTTCATGGTCTTCAGTACTGTTTTTAAATCGCTGTTCCCATCTTTTAACAGTACTATAGTCTAATGGTATCATCCTTGTAGACATTTTCCAGCCGGTTGTGAATCCTCAGAGGGGTTTCGCCCTCTGCACCAAGGAATTCGATTACAGCTCTTTGTTTCTGACGAGCTTCAAGAGGGGCAGTCATTTTGGAAGCTAGTTTAAGCTTTAAAAATCTGAAAATAAGAAAAACACATATAACAATCGCAAAAAGGTGTGTCCTATCATGTTTGTGCCAAATATAAACAAGATTGGTAAAATCCTGTACGAGGAATGCACTTGAGTGCATTACTTTTTGAATGCCCCTCGTATATTGTGGCGATTGTTATGTGTTCCGCCCAAATGCATGATGGGAAGTTGGTTAACAGTGACTGGGAGTCATGGTTGCAAATGTTATTACATGTGTGTGGTGTTCAATAAAGTGTGCTGTTTCTTGGAGTGCAGTGTATGAGGCACAAGGGCAGCAAGTGTGAAATAAAAGTTAACCTCAAGTCATTCTTCCCCACGTCGCTCGCCACAATATATTTATTTTTTTTCCTGTTTTTTTTTCTCCCAAGTGGGAGCTTCCATGATCCTAATAATTACAATCTGCATGCCTTGCACAGAGATGTCGAGATCTACAGCTTTCGGGAGCAGCAGCAGAGTAGATCAAAAACGTGAAGTACGTGGGGAAAAAAAAATGATGCACGTTGATATGACGCACATAAAGGCAACTTCAATTAAAAATCGTTAGAAAGTTGTATGGACTTACGATCTGCTAGCTTGTTGTTTCGTCGTCTTACAAAATTACACCTGGGTGACGGCGCTTCAAGTGTTCGTTCATAGCCGACGTGCTACTGTGGTATGCGAGCTCAGCTTGGCAAAGAGTACACACAGTGGCACCCTCCATATTTTCCTTGAAATAATTCCAGGCTCTGGCCATTCTGGTCCGCTTTTTTGGCTTTGTCGCTTGCATCACGAGCGTCCGTCATTCTAAACTTTATCCGCATGTATTTATTTATATATTTATTTATTTTTTAACACGTCATTACACGTCAACGGTATGTTGTGCCCGTCGATGTATTTACATCATCGATTCTTATTTTAGTTTGCAGGTGATGTTTCTGCTCTAGCAGTGCTCTACAGTTTTACACCACAGCTAACAACAACACTAACGAAACACTGCTGAATTGATACTCATTAGACATTTGGAACTGAACAATATCATCTTTAAAAAGGCTTCAGTTTCGAGGAAAACCTGTGCATTAGCTACAGTGGGGAGAACAAGTATTTGATACACTGCCGATTTTGCTGGTTTTCCCACTTGCAAAGCATGTAGAGGTCTGTAATTTGTATCATAAGTTCTCTTCAACTGTGAGGGACGGAATCTAATACAAAAAAACAGAAAATCACGTATGATTTTTAAGTAATAAATTTGCATTTAATTCCATGAAATAAGTATTTGATACATCACAAAAATCGAACTTAATATTTGGTACAGAAACCTTTGTTTGCTATTACAGATACCAAACGTTTCCTGTAGTCCTTGACAAGGTTTGCACACACTGCAGCAGGGATTTTGGCCCACTCCTCCATGCAGATCTTCTCCAGAGCCTTCAGGTTTTGGGGCTGCTGCCGGGCAACACGAACTTTCAGCTCCCTCCATAGATTTTCTATCGGGTTCAGATCTGGTGACTGGCTAGGCCACTCCAGGACATTAAGATGCTTCTTACGGAGCCACTCTTTAGTTGCCTTGGCTGTGTGCTTTGGGTCGTTGTCATGCTCGAAGACCGAGCCACGACCCATCTTCAGGGCTCTCACTGAAGGAAGGAGGTTGTCAGCCAAGATCTGGCGATACATAGCCCCATCCATCCTCCCCTCAATACGATGCAGTCGTCCTGTACTCTTGGCAGAGAAGCAGACCCAGAAAATGACGTTTCCTCCTCCATGTTTCACGGTTGGGGTGGTGTTCTTGGGGTTGTACTCATACTTCTTTATCCTCCGAACACGACGAGCCGAGTTTAGACCAAAAAGTTCAATTTTGGTCTCATCCGACCACATGACCTTCTCCCATTGCTCCTCTGGATCATCCAGATGGTCAGTGACAAACTTCAGATGTGTCTGGACATGCACTGGCTTCAGCAGTGGGACCTTGTGTGCGCTGTAGGATTTTAATCCATGACGGCGTAATGTGTTTCCGATGGTTTTCTTCGAGACTGTGGTTCCAGCTCTCTTCAGGTCATTGACCAGGTCCTGCAGTGTAGTTCTGGGCTGATCCCTCACCTTCCTCATGATCAGTGATGCCCCACGAGGTGAGATCTTGCATGGAGCCCCAGAACGAGGCAGATTGACCGTCAACTTGAACTTCTTCCATTTTCTAATAATCACTCCAACAGTTGTTACCTTCTCACCAAGCTGCTTGCTTATTTTCCTGTAGCCCATCCCAGCCTTGTGCAGGTCTATTATTTTATCTCTGATGTCCTTACACAGCTCTTTGGTCTTGGCCATTGTGGAGAGGTTGGAGTTTGTTTGTTTGAGCATGTGAACAGGTGTCTTTTATACAGGTAACAAGTTCAAACAGGTGCCGTTACTTCCGGTAATGAGTAGAGAACAGGAGGGGTTCTTAAAAAAGAACTAAGAGCCGAAATATTTACTAGTTGGTAATGTATCAAATACTTATTTCATGCAGTTAAATAAAAATTTATTATTTTACAATTATAAAATGTGATTTTCTGGATTTTTGTATTAGATTCCGTCCCTCACAGTTGAAGAGAACTTACGATACAAATTACAGACCTCTACATGGCTTGCAAGTGGGAAAACCAGCAAAATCGGCAGTGTATCAAATACTTGTTCTCCCCACTGTAAGTTTGTTGTATACAGTACTGAATCTTAACATTAAGTGTACCTAATGGATTCTGTGAAATCAGTTACACAGTGTTTGTGGACCCATGACAATTTCCATTATTTTCATTTACAAATCATTGTGTGTTTGACTCAGCACCTTTTTTTAATACAGTGGTACCTCTACATACGATCGCTTCGACACACGAACTTTTCGACATCCGACGTAAAATTTGACTCGCCATTTGTTTCTACATCCGACGACATGCTCGAAATACGACGACAATGGCAGCACCGCAGACGAATGCACGGCGGATTTTCTTGTGTGACAAATCAACACAGGTTTCAGAAAAGGTTGGTACAGGTGGTGAAACAAGGAAAAAGTTGACGCTTACCTTCTAAATAAAGATGCAAATGACAGAAAAATATGAGCGTAGGGTGGGCATCCGTGAAATGGCTCAACAATACATCTCCACGGTCCTCCTCCGACCATCGTTCGCCAGTCTTTATAAGTTAAGCTGACAATTCTTATTGTGGTAACATCTCCAGAGAAATCGCCAGCTTCGCCACGTTTTCAGCATTTCTTTCACAACTTATTCAACACAAAACGCCTGCTGTCTGCCACAATTGACGATGTTCTCAAGAAAGCATTGAAAGCGAAAGTAAACTTTCACCCGCTCCCCTCCCTCATTGTCACGTCAGCGCCGCGGTGCCTTCAGGTACAGAAAAAAACGTCCGCCTTATTAGACCCCGTTTTGTTACACTATTAAAGGAATTATTATTATATTATTAATCCGATTTTTATTTATTATTTATTTGTTTTGCTATATGTAATTGCCATTTGTAATAGTACCAGCAGTATTTTTTAAGGATTTAGTGCAGGTTTTTGGGCTGTGGAACGAATTAATGGAATTATAATGTATTCCTATGGGAAAATCCTGCTCGACATACGACCATTTCGACTTACAAACAAGCTCCTGGAACAGATTAACTTCGTATGTAGAGGTACCACTGTACTATGTATTAAAAAAAGACAGGCAGAGTAACATTTCACAATTAAAACTAGGTGTATTGGACTAATGGAGCACATGCAATATAAATCAAAACCAAATTACACAAGTGCAAATTTTTGGCACCCCATCATGTCATTTTGTAGATTTGAACACCTTGTACCTATTAGCACTGGTTAATTGGAGAGCGAAATAGACCCGTGAGCTTATTGAGACTTGAACCTTATAGAACAGGGGTGGCCATTACTTGAACACATTCTACCAGTAAATTGAAATGCTAGTCTAAGTAGATCGCGGCAGATATTTCAACAATATGGGAATCTATGACTTTGCTCAAAATCTACTCCGGAATTCATTCATACATTCAGAAGCAAGAAACCGAAGGCCTGAATATCGTTTTAAATCTGTGGAATGATCTGGAGACGGCTGTCCATGCTCGGCAATCATCAAACTTAGCTGAACTGGGGATGTTTTGTAAGGTTGAATGGTCCAAAATACCTCCATCCAGAAACGGCAAACTCATTATACATCGTAAGAAATGTCTAGAAGTTGTTGTTTTGAATAAAGATAGACGTAATGTTATTATTGTTTTTTTCTGTTGGGGTGACCACATGATTGCACTTGTATAATTTTGTTTTGATGCACATTACAGAGCTTCCCTTAGTCAAATAAACTTGGTTTTGTTTATAAAATATTACTCTCTCCATCCGTTTTTTTGATGCACAGCATAAAAATGAAGTTGCTCATCCTTACACCCAATGATTTATAAATTAAAATAATGGAAACGTCAGGAGTGCCCAAGCTTTTTCATCACTGGTTATGAGCGATGTGAATAGATGAACATTCTATTTATCTCATGTTAGAGAGGAGTGTAAACAATGTTTCATATTTGAACTTTCTTATAAATTATTTCCATTTTAAGGGAAAAGCCTAAAGTTGCCTTTTCTATTCGATTTTTAAATCTGCCAATTCAGTTAGTAATTCATTTCCCCTGTTAACACAGCAGAAAACAAACTCTAATGAAGTGCTCAGCTGCAAAATGGTATAAATTTTTTTTTTGTCTAAAGTGAATCTATCACTTGTCATCTTTTTCAGGTGAGTTTATCATTGGTCGTGTTATTAAGGCCATGAACAACAGTTGGCACCCTGACTGCTTCTGCTGTGACATTTGCCAGGCTGTGCTGGCCGATGTGGGCTTTGTCAAAAATGCTGGCAGGTTTGTTTCCCATCATAACACATTTTGACAGCCCTTGTACCAAGTGGTTATATATAACAAGGTGAACTGTTGGAATATTAGCAAATATATGTTGTGGCTGCTGTCAAAACAAATAATTATTTCTCCTAATGTATTCTACCTTGACATACACTAAGTAGTCTTCATATTCCAGGCACTTGTGTCGCCCGTGCCATAACCGGGAGAAGGCTCGTGGCCTGGGCAAGTACATCTGTCAGAAGTGCCATGCAATCATTGAGGAGCATCCGCTAATCTTTAAGAACGATCCTTACCACCCAGACCACTTCAACTGCAACAATTGTGGGTGAGTATTCACATTTCAGGTGACACAGAGGCTTCCATGGAAAAGTGTCTGTTCTCATTAGCCACGTTTACATGCTGACTTTTATTCATACCGATTCAAATAATTCCGAATGTAAATTTCACATCAGCTGTTTACATGTCACTTCATCTATTCCGATCCAGCGTTTACATGTGACTGCCTTTATTCCGAAAGGACGTTTGACAACTGCCGTCTGACATGCGCAGATTAATCAAAACAAAGCGTCACGTTGCAAAACATGGAGATCGATCGTCGGAGTGCCGCTGTTTTAACTTTAACCCACTTGTTGTGTTTGTGGGGTCGTATCCGCTTCTGCTGTTTTGCTCTTTTGCCTTGTAGTAGCCGGTTTTCCACCGGTTTCTAATCTGGTCAACGCTCCGGTCTATTCCGGCTTCGTGTAACCTCTCGTGAACTTTTTTAAATAGTTCACTGTTCCTCGATTTACGCCCGTCTAAGCGAGCAATTATATTCAATTCTTTTAAAGTTTGAATTATATACAATCTTTCCGCCGGACTCCAATTAGGTGCGCTGTGCTTGGAAGCCATGTTAGTACCACGTCAGTACAGAGCATGCGCAGAAAGAACGCAAACAGACACCATTCCGCTTCCCTGTTTACATGATATAATTTTACTTCTAATCGGTTTGGGAAAAGGAATATTCCACCCCTGTGAATCGGAATGAAATTCCATTCGGTTTGGGCCTGTTCATTCCGAATGAGGTGTTTATATGGAACACATTTATTCGGTTTGAACAAATATTCCGATTGTAATTGGAATATTTGGCTCCATGTAAACGTGGCAATTGATGATATATAACAATGTCTGTCAGCTTGTCTCCACAATATCTGGTATATATTCACAAGATTGTACCCCACTGGCCACAGGAAGGAGCTCACATCTGATGCCAGGGAACTGAAAGGTGAACTTTTCTGTTTGCCCTGCCATGACAAGATGGGCGTACCTATCTGTGGCGCTTGTAGGAGACCCATCGAAGGGCGTGTTGTCAATGCAATGGGCAAGCAGTGGCATGTTGAGGTGTGTGAGCAAGGCCAAGATTGCTTTTTTTCCACCCCTGTTTTAATATATTTGATTTTTCCCTGTTGGCTTGCAAACTTGGCTTGTTGTTTGAAATATACTAATAAGTCATCCCTTTAGCAAAGATGCTTTTGCTTTTGCAGCATTTTGTCTGCGCCAAGTGTGAGAAGCCGTTCCTTGGCCATCGTCACTATGAAAGGAAAGGGTTGGCTTACTGTGAAACGCATTACAATCAGGTATGAAGAAATGACCGACCTAAAATGCATGTGTGTGGCCACTTTGCTCAAGTATATAACTTTTTTTTTTTTTTTTTTTTTTGCTTTTATTTTTAAGCTGTTTGGTGATGTCTGTTACCACTGCAATCGTGTGATTGAGGGCGATGGTAAGTAAAGATTCAATAGTCTTACAAAAGTGTGATAGATGAATCATAAATTATGTCATTAAAATGCCTATAATAATAGTATTAGTGATATTACAACATATTAGTATTTATTCCACTGGCCACAACTACTTTATACCCTATATGTACACATAGACAGTAAAATGTAACCCATTATATCACCCATCCCCAACATTGTTGCACCATACTACTACTTTTATGAGAAGACATATTTTGATGGACTGGTATGGCAACAAAAGCAAATGATAAATTTACAACTCACTGTTAGCTGAATGTTTATGGACTTTTTCAAACTGATTGTTTGTTTTTGTTCCTCCACAGTCGTATCTGCTCTCAACAAGGCATGGTGTGTCAGCTGTTTCTCCTGCTCCACTTGCAACACGAAGCTCACGCTCAAGTAAGCAACTAGGCATCCAACTGCCTTAACTAGCAGGCTACTAACTTATCAAAGTACTATTCTTCTGTCCAGCATTGTTGTCTGCTCAAGCTGACTCCTCCCTCTTTTCCTCTCTTGTTCTCTACATGCATCATGTGGGGTGTCTTGGTAACAGAGATAAGTTTGTTGAAATAGATCTTAAGCCAGTGTGCAAGCGTTGCTATGAGTGTATGCCTGATGAGCTGAAACGCCGCCTGGCCCGCCGTGAGCGCTACGCCAAAGAGTGCAAGAAAAAACCTGCTTCTTCTCAGTAGTCTTTGTTTACAAGTTGCCATCTATTCTACTGGTTTGTGCAGTTCATGCCTTTCTTTTCTTCTGTGGCATGAATATACATGTCTACTAGTTTTGGGTCTGCATGGACAGCTTCTCTTGCTTTGATGTTCACAGCAGTTTCCATCAAGCCCACAGAACAGTAAAACACTGAACAACCTGCCACAAAAGCGTTTAGTAATTAAGTATAGATGCCTCAAGATAGTGTCGAACAACTTAAAATGTACATAATCATAAAACATTCATAACATATTTCTTACATGAACCAACGTTAAATAAACAATTCCTAACCATAAGGCCGTAAGTGCAGTAAAGGGGGCTTTAAAATAATGTTTTCGTATTTGTCATTTTTCTGTGGGCTTTAGGTTGGGCAGCTACGCAATGAGCAATATTGCAGCACCCATCTCAACTCTTGCGCAATGTACGAGGTTTCACATCATTTTCCCGATTGCTTGGTAATTGGTTTAGCTGGAATTTAAAATTTGAATCGCAGTTGAGTAATGAGACTAGCTAATCAAAATGTACAAGAACTCAAGAATGAAAATATATTTTCACATTTAAGTGAGTGGGAACCAGCTAGCTGTCGAAGTGCTGCTCCAGCCATAATCATCCAATATTTACAGTGTACATGTACTGTGATTCAAAACAACACTGAAATGGAGTTTAAATTTTTTCTATGTACCTATGGGTGACATATCGAAGGCTGAAAGAGGGGGAATGGACTATGTGAGCACATGTACCACTTCGAGTGCATTCGTGTGAACAAGACTGAGTCTCGCCTTCAATATTCTCATTTTTATGTTTGATGGGTTTGATTCAGTAATTGAATGCACATGTTATACAAGTCAACACAAATAAATAGAAATAATATGTGAATGGTCCAGGCAAAACCTTATACAGGAAAAGTTGAGCTAATATACCTACCTTTATAACATGCTAGCACAAACTGATATTTCACTCGGGGCCCGAAATATGTGAATGAGTATTTTACAGAAACTATATTATTTATTGAATATTTAAAATCGTTATATGTAATTTTCACACTATAATAAATGTTAGGGAATACAGGCAAATGGTAATGATAAAGTGGACCATAAAAGCTGATGGCTGTATGACTACATAGTGTATGCAAAAACATACTTGTGATTTCACTGTGGATTCAAGACCTGCCAAACAAACAGGATGATCTCAAATGTACACCCTTAGTCTAAAGTTTTAAGACTGTCATTAGAAAATAGTGACGTCCCAAAATATATAACTGAGGGTGTAGATGAAAAATCTGATTAAAGAATTAATCCTGCTAACAGCACTAATATTCTACCAAATGGTGCCAAAGTAATACTTTCATTGCTTTGGCATGGGCACGAAAACAATGACTTTGCAAATTTTGAACACTGAACCTGTCGGAGTTAACTGTTTTTGGAGCACACTCGCTGGGAAAACCATGAGGTACACCTACACACAAAACATGTACTGTAAATCGAACTCAAGAGCTTTAGCCCTTTGCATATATAATAATGCAGAATTTTGTTATCATTTTTACAATCTGCCTATTGTGGTTAAAGCCTTTAAGCAGTGTAAAATTGCATTGTACTGAGGCTTTCCTCAAACCCATTATGGTTACCTTAGCTACACCTATAGAACGCCTCCCAGCATTATATACGTATTTAGAACTCATGTTTTGCATTTAAACTTGACAGTACCTCATGGTTTTGCCTGTAAGTATGCATGAATATTCAATTTAGGATTCTAATACGCATCAACTATCTGATTTTGAAACATACTGTTTACAATTCCTGCTATTCCACCAATCTTGTTTAAAAGACAGACCGAAAGCTCTAGAATGCACCCACTGCGGTGTCGTGAATTGAAATAAGGGATATTTGGTTGTGTTGTTTTTTTCATGTACTCATGAAAATGATTTATTGTGGTTGTCTCCAGCTGTCAAGTCAGGCTGTCATTCAGTTTGGGAGTCTCAAAAAAAATGGGCATTTGCCAGCATAATCTTAGTCTCCTCTATGGGCGCAGAAAGAGGGATTTGTAGATATACACCATTAAAAATGACAGGAAATAATTTTTGGCTATTAAAATGACTACTATACATGTAGTGCTTTGACTGATGAAACATTTTAGAACCTCTTAAAAAGATGGCAGATGGGGCAAGGAGGAGGAGAGGCTGGTATGGAATAGCAACTACTCCTACAGTATTTTACAACATGGTTGTCATGCAAATTGAGACCCTATGTGATCAATAAATAAAGCTTATACTGTATGAGGCAGCCAAATGTGAAATATGTATGCTGCTGTGAAGACAGGATTTCGCCATGTTTTACTTGAGTGAAGCTACAAGAGTATATATCTGTTATTCTAATTCAGACTAGTTTATTATTTTTTGCATACCTAAAACAGGCATCTGAGCAACTGTAACTGAGCAGTCAAAGCTCCAAAAGACGACTTTCTACTACTTAGAGATGTTGATGAGCAGAGCTTTAACTCTCGTGATGTTCACTCATTAACCATTCCTCTCCTAGACTGCTATCTTGAATAGTAACTGAATTGAATACATATGGAGTCTAATAATGCTTTTTCTCACTTTTTGCAGGAACAAATTTGTTGAGTTTGATATGAAGCCTGTTTGTAAAAAGTGCTATGAGAAGTTTCCTCTTGAGCTGAAGAAAAGGCTGAAGAAGCTGGCTGAATCTTTAGGACGCAAGTAGGCTGAACTTAGTTTGACAACAATGAACAAAACAATTTAAATTGCAATTTTACGCTTTACTGTTGTTTTCAGCCATACACATTGGAGTATAAGTCACATTTTTGGGGAGCTTTTTATTTTGAAAACCCTATAACAAACATTACACATTATAGTAATAACAATGAAATGGAGAACAACAGGCTGAGTTGGATTCTGTTAACATATTTTTAAGTTATTCAGACAAGCATAGCCGAAACGGCACAACATAATTCAACATCCTCACCAAATCACTACCAAATGCATCCAAGTCGTCATCTTTATCACATCTAAACAAGTCTTCCAAATTGAATATAGAGGGCACACCTAGCGCACCCTTCTAACAACCGACAGTGTGGGGGGAAGAAACAAGTCGCACCAGAGTCAGGCCCAGCCAAACTAGGGTTAGGGTTAGAGTTAGGGTTGGGGTTAAAAAGTGTGACTTTTAGTCCGGGAACTCCATCCCTTTCAGCCTCGTTGTGGTATCTATATACATGTGTGTTTGTGTGTGTATATACTGTATATCTATAAAGTACATTCCCAAAGTGACCTTGCCTGTTTTATCCTCAATAAAAGTTGGCATCCATTAATCGAACAATTGAATTAATGTGTTTAACTTGAACTGTATTAGATGTATGTCTTCACTTGAAATGTGGAACTTTAAACATCTACAGTGATCCCTTGCTTCAGACTTCACGCCTTCAGTCCAACGCAGATTTTTCAATTAAAAAAAAAAAAAAATACAGATGAGCTGTCCCGAGCCAATCGCGTAGTCGCACTCTCCCTCCCTCCCTCTCTCTCCCTCCTCTCTGTTGGTCAGGCAGTGAGTGCACTTGAGTTGCTTATTAAAATTAACGATGATTGACAGATGTTTAATGTTTGAACTTGCCAGAGAAGCGGACTTCAAAGCGCCGCATATGTCAATCATCGTTTAACTTGTTAAACAGTTGCTTTGGCAACTCCATGTAAGTGAGCAGCTTGAGCGAATTTGAGTGGACTCACTAAACGAAGCATTTAATACTTTGTGGTTTTTCACTTTATTGCTGCTGGTTCTGGTCCCCATTAATCGTGAAAAACGAGGGATCACTGTATACAGTTTTGCATTTGTGTATAACAAACTATTATTTTCAACTGAAGATAAAATAGAATATTAAAAGCCAATTCTGATGAATTGTTCTTTCTGCTTTCTCATTTCATAGTCTTGTCAATAACATGTCAACAAAATAAACTCCATTAAGGACTGTTACTTGATGAAATGTTTATGTAAATGTCAATCAGTACAGTAGCCACTTGCTCATCAAATAGTGATAATTAGTTGTATTTTTCATGATTTAGTCACCTCGGGCACATCATTAACTGTAAATTACAGCTCCAAAATAAAACAATTTCACAGAACTACGTATCGGCAAATGCACATGCGGTAGAGCCCACAAAAGCCCTCAAACTACAGAACTGTAGTATAGTAGTTCTAATATTTCAAGGAAATAGTTCAAATGGATAAAGATGAATTGAGTTTCGTATTTAATCACAGACCACTAAAATCCTGGAATATTCATGATTTCATTGATTAAGCACTATGCTGTCGATGAGCAAACAGTTTAGAAGTGAGAAATGTGACGAAAATCTGCTTGTATCAGCATCATTTAATACACACCGCATTTGCCTACCTGCAATAAATAAGTTTCTGCTTCTTTTAAATATATGTTTAAATTTCACTGTACAACACGTGTACTATGTATTTGATTTCTGTATAATTCATTTTGAACACATTGTATAAGGGCTAGCACTGGTCTACAAAATTTTAGAAGATATCTGCTTCAGAGATAAAAAATGGCTAACTCATACTTGTTCTAGTGACATAATAATCAACAACAAAAACAATAACAAAATATTATACAGTGGGGCAAATAAGTATTTAGTCAACCACCAATTGTGCAAGTTCTCCTACTTGAAAAGATTAGAGAGGCCTGTAATTGTCAACATGGGTAAACCTCAACCATGAGAGACAATGTGGAAAAAACAGAAAATCACATTGTTTGATTTTCAAAGAATTTTTTTCCAAATTAGAGTGGAAAATAAGTATTTGGTCACCTACAAACAAGCAAGATTTGTGGCTGTCAAAGAGGTCTAACTTCTGACGAGGCTCCACTCGTTACCTGTTAAATGGCACCTGTTTTAACTCATTATCGGTATAAAAGACACTTTTCCACAACCTCAGTCAGTCACACTCCAAACTCCACTATGGCCGAAAGCAAAGAGATGTCGAAGGACACCAGACACAAAATTGTAGACCTGCACCAGGCTGGGAAGACAATCTGCTATAGCTAAAACGCTTGGTGTAAAGACATCAACTGTGGGAGCAATTATTAGAAAATGGAAGACATACAAGACCACTGATAATCCCCCTCGATCTGGTGCTCCATGCAAGATCTCACCCCGTGGCGTCAAAATGATAACAAGAACGGTGAGCAAAAATACCAGAACCACACAGGGGGACCTAGTGAATGACCTACAGAGGGACCACAGTAACAAAGGCTACTATCAGTAACACAATGCGCCACCAGACACTCAAATCCTGCACTGCCAGACATGTCCCCCTGCTGAAGCCAGTACACGTCCAGGCCCGTCTGCGGTTCGCTACAGAGCGTTTGGATGATCCAGACGAGGACTGGGAGAATGTTTTATGGTCAGATGAAAGCAAAATAGAACTTTTTGGTAGAAACACAGGTTCTTGTGTTTGGAGGAGAAAGAATACTGAATTGCATCCGAAGAACACCATGCCCACTGTGAAGCACGGGGGTGGAAACATCATGCTTTGGGGCTGTTTTTCTGCAAAGGGACCTGGACGACTGATCTGTGTAAAGGAAAGAATGATTGGGGCCATGTATCAAGAGATTTTGAGTGAAAATCCCCTTTCATCAGGAAGTGCATTGAAGATGAAACGTGGCTGGGTCTTTCAGCATGACAATGATCCCAAACACAGAGCAAGGGCAAAAAAGGAGTGGCTTCGTAAGAAGCATTTCAAGGTCCTGGAGTGGCCTAGCCAGTCTCCAGATCTCAACCCCATAGAAAATCTGTGGAGGGAGTTGAAAGTCCGTGTTGCCCAACGACAGCCCCAAAACATCACTGCTCTAGAGGAGATCTGCATGGAGGAATGGGCCAAAATACCAGCAACAGTGTGTGAAAAGCTTGTGAAGAGTTACAGAAAACGTTTGGCCTCCGTTATTTCCAAAAAAAGGGTACATAACAAAGTATTGAGTTTAACTTTTGGTATTGACCAAATACTTATTTTCCACCATGATTTGCAAATAAATTCTTTAAAAATCAAACAATGTGATTTTTTTTTTTCCACATTCTGTCTCTCATGGTTGATGTTTACCCATGTTGACAATTACAGGCCTCTCTAATATTTTGAAGTGGGAGAACTTGCACAATTAGTGGTTGACTAAATACTTATTTGCACCACTGTATTTATAAATATTACATTATTTTATATATAGCGCTGGTTGGCTAATGTAGTCAAGATATTTAATGTTAATGATTCTAAAGATGCATTAGTGTAATTATATAATACAAGTTTTACAAGACGCTCTCATTTGACATGAGATGGATATATCAATGTGTGCCACTGCTAATGAAATGTGTCTACATCAATGCATTTTGTCCACTTTCAAAACACCAAGATATATGCAATACAATTGAAAACAACATACTATAACAAAGCCCTTGCCAACACAATTATATTCTGAAATGGTAGTCAGTTTTTTTTCAGGTGCATATGTTCAACCAGATATGCCCATTTCCATTTCCTGAATAGCCATTTTCGTCTAAATTGCTTGGATATTAACATTTCAGCTGGACACTGTATCTCAAAAACCATAGCCAATTGACACGTTAGACGTAATTTTTCTTTTTTAGCGAGCCAAATTTAGTAGTCTCACTACTTTTTATCCAGGAAGTATTTTCCTTGTAGACCGGTGTAATCAGTCCAGGAAATATTACTGTCACGATCCATATCAATTGAACTACACACATTGAAGAGTGTTTTTTTTTTTGTTTTTTTTGTCCACAATAAAGTAACACTAGCCACGTTTACATGCTGACTTTTATTCATACCGATTCAAATCATTCCGAATGGAAATTTCACATCAGCTGTTTGCATGTCACTTCATCTTTTCCGATCCAGCGTTTACATGTGACTGCCTTTATTCCGAAAGGACGTTTGACAACTGCCGTCTGACATGCGCAGATTAATCAAAACAAAGCGTCACGTTGCAAAACATGGAGATCGATCGTCAGATCAGCTGCTGTTTTAACTTTTCGAGTGGAAACAAAACTTCAGAATGACACGCCGTTCATTTTAAAAGTTGTGTGGGTGCGCTGTGCGTGTACTTGGAAGCCATGTTGCAAGTGACGTTACTTACGTCACCAAGTGACGTCACCACGTCAGTACGGCGCATGTGCAGAAAGAACGCAACCAGACACCATTCCGCTTCCCTGTTTACATGATATAATTTTACTTCTAATCGGTTTGGGAAAAGGAATATTCCACCCCTGTGAAACGGAATGAAATTCCATTCGGTTTGGGCCTGTTCATTCCGAATGAGGTGTTTATATGGAACACATTTATTCGGTTTGAACAAATATTCCGATTGTAATTGGAATATTTGGCTCCATGTAAACGTGGCAACTGACAAACCTAACCTCTAACCACATTTACTCAGATCACCAATGTCCTGAGATATGGATTTTCAGTACAAGTGAAGCATACACATTTTTTTTAGACAAGGTACTAAACTGTGTACTTTTGAGTAGTAAAGTGCATGGAATGTGATACTACCCTAGAGTAATATAAACTGCGTATTTTGTTAGATACTGTATATCCTGGGAAATATTTTAGGGGTATGAGTGCCGGCTTACTAGCTAACAGTTGAATGGTGTTTTGATAAGGAGTGATGAGAACCATATAGGTGAAGTCTAGATGGGTGCCTTTGAAGGTTATGCACATTCTTGGGTTGTAGCTGCAGATGTAGTGGTAATCCCAGGAAGCGAAGTCTGAAAGTTGTCCATTCTCCAAAGGTCATGTTCAGTAGTTTCTTAATATCGTCTGGGTCTCCAAATACCAGAGCTGAGCCAGTGATGTGATTGCTTTTTACAATACCAGCGTATTTTCTTGGATATTCCATATTTTCCAGCTAGGAAAAAACACAGTTCATTAGAGACTTAGGTTACTCATACGTTTCCGGAACTCAAATCACTGTAGAACATCTGTCGTGCCAGAAAGTTGGTCTTCCTACAAGTATTTAACCATTTTGGTTATTGAAAATGGTACAAAGTAAAAATTACAATTCTATTTTTCACTGTACACTACATGCACTCTACAGTTTACTTCTATTAAATGGCTATTGTGTATGGTAATAGTAAATAAGGCCAGTAAATTTATTACAAGTTTACAAGGTTAAATGGTAAAAATACCACAGCATAAAATAAGTGTTGTCATCTGCAGTCAACAGAGTTTATTGTGTCATATAGTTTTCATTACCTTAAATGATAAATTGCATCACTGACTATGTACATAACAAACTGTTCAATGGTTTATAGTGTTTTTGTTTAATCTGCTTCAACTCTGGTACGCGGCAGTGATCTAGTAAACTGTATTATACAGAGAACTGAATATTTTGACCTTCTGTCAAGGTGGGCAAAATGTTTTGAATCATTCTTTAAATGATGTCTGCATGAGATTGAAACATTTTCTGTGTACAGCTGGTTGGAAAGTGAATATTCCTTTAGGAATCAGAATCGGTATTAATGTTTGTACTGGGCAGGCTTTGCGCAAACACTGAATGAATATGGACGAAATATGGTATAATGGCAATTAAATTTGTCCAAACGTACCGAGTAGTAGAGTACGAAAATGTAATCACAGCCGTTGGGGTCACCACTTGAATATTTCTTACCTCTTTACAAATATCCTCTGAATCCATATTGATTAGCGCTGTGACTGGCAAAGGAGCAAAGGTCCTCATCCATCCAGAATTCTTCAGCCTGGATGTACCTCTTATCAGAGCCAACTCTTTCTTAATTGAATGGTTTAGGTTCACGGTGACCATGTTGAGTGCCTTCAAATCTTTAATTGTGAAGTGGAAGTCTACCTTTAGGAATCTCTCAAACATTTCAGGGTCTCCGTCCTGTTCAAGTAGGTCTTCAATCTGAGCACGCATCACGTAAAGCTCTGCCCTTGACTCAGAGAAAACCTTCCACAAGCTCTTGGAATCATCAGATTCAGACTGCTCGTTACGATCAATATAGTCTCTCTGCTGAGCATCCTCCACACATTGGATGATCCAACTGAGTCTGCAGGGCCAGTGATTGGCCAGAACCACCCAGGATGCTATGAGGTCAGGTTGAGGGAGCTCTGTCTTTAAGGCCTTCATAATAATGACAGTGACTCGAATAGAGTTGATCACTCTTCTCATTGACATAGAGTCATCTAAAATGTACTCATTTAACTTTCTTTCATTGGTGGCAAGGGTGTTTTTAACCCAATTTTCAATTTCTGCATCCGTTACATTGAGTTCAACTGTTTTATCCATTAGTGGAATTCCCTCATTTGTCTCAAATAAAACCACTGAAGATAAATCTGACAAAGAGGTTTTTTTAATGCCTGCAGTTATATGTTTATCTTCACCCATGCTTCCGTCTTCAAGGTATTTTGAATTGCTAGCCAAGCGGTGAAATAAACTGAGCTTTGAATCTTCACAAAGAGGTGGAACGCTGAAGGACAGAGTAACAATACGGTTTAACAGCGCATAAGCCCTGTCTTCTTTGCAAAAGCAGCTATCTGCAGAGTTGACCTTCTGTATGATAATATCTGGGTCTATAGCCAGAACTGAAATAAATGGGCTGTCTTCATCTGACAGGAGAATATTGATAGCGTCTAAAACGGCAACAATTTTTGGGGGTGAGCAGCGATCAAGATTGGTGATTCTTAATACCACTCTGATTCTTCTCCTCTCAAACACCTCCATGAACTCGACAAAGCGAGACAAAAGCCACATTTCTTTCCTCACATCATTCATGAAACCCAGCTTGCTGCTGACCCGCTCGTTGTCCATGGCTTTTTTTATGTTGAGCTCTTGGTTGAAAATAAGGTTTTTGCCTATCAGGAAGACAAACCTTAGTGCGTTGGCAGCTGGAACTCCAAATGAAGCTATGATCAGGCCTTCCAGTACACTGACGTGGCTGGTTGTTCCATTGACTTTTGCTGTTGCTTTTCCCACATGTTTTGGTAGTTCAACCATTAAAATGTAAGTTAGGATTATTATTGGTACCAGTAGACTGAGCAGGACGAGAAACCACAGAGGACAACAACAAATCCTCTTTGACCTCCAGTGATGAGGGCCATCCACCACTATCTGATGGGTAATAAAAAAACAAAAAAGGACAAATGATAAATGAGTTATGTGTCATAAATATGTAGTAAAGAACCAAAGAAAATTTGTACAGAGAGCTTTGAAGTGTTTTTATTATTTTATTTTAATAATTAAATGAATTGCATTTTATTGTATTTAATTGACAAATTAAGTCACAAACCTTCTTTTTAATTTCATCGTCGACATCATGTTGGGCCACCTGGTATAACACAAACTGTAATTTCCCAAAATGTATTTGCATTGCTTGAAAGAGTCGTATGGCAAGCCCGGCCCACAGCAGGTCACTGCCTGCAAAGTGCCAGGCACTGAAATTCACATTGATGAAACGGACATTATGATGGTCCTGATTCTCATGGGTCCAAATGGGCTTGTGGAATAGCAACCGCCAAACTAGCATTAACATGCCAGAAAGTGAAGGTTTAACTGAACGAGGCTGATGTTTCCCTTTGTAGTTCCCTTCAATCCTCAACGCTTCCTGCGACATGTACACTGAAGTGACAAAAAGTGGTGGGAAAAAATGAGCTGGTTCAACTGGTAACTTAATATAATTTCTCGAATACAAATGCCACTTGGCCAGAGAAGACACTTGTTAGTAATCAGTCTGGATGCTATGGTGACATTTTTTTTTCTTCTGAGTGATAATGGTTTGATACATTATTAAAAAAATGAATGAATCACTCTGCCCATCAAGCTGCACGTGTACCCATCCATGGATTTATCAATCTACATGTTGAATATAGTGGTGTTTTAATATAGTACTGTATATGTCTATATATATATTTAGGTCAAAATGTCCATCATATAATGAGGTATCATGCTGACAGTCTAAGAGAAAAGAAAAGGAGAAGAAAATTGCATATGCAAATAGGAGCAGTATCTTAATGATACGTAGGCTACAAGTAAAAATGTCCTATAATTATAAATCATAACATATTAAGCTTTTTTATTTAAAAAAATATATATATATATTTAATGTCATTTCAGCTGTTCCGGGAAAAAAACAATGGAACCTTTTTCGAACTGAACTAAGGACAAACATTGTTTATTGATTATCTGTCACAACAAAAGCTTTCATTTGTGTGTGCCTGTGTGTAAATGGGCCATAAGAGACGCAGCAGGAACTTCCTGGTGCACATTCCAAGTGATAAGAAAATACTACATCACACCCACACAAATTTATCTAATGTATTGTTGTTAATAGATCGCCAGGCCCAATTCACAGATATGGTTACACAGATTTTTTTTTAACAAAATCAAATAAAATTGATTTAACTTAAATAGGTCCAAGAAATGTGCAATTTATATATGTAAATATTTTGTGCAACCTTCTTTCCCATGAAGATATCTATACAGAGTGTTGTCTATTGCTTGAAATAATGCATATAATCTTTAAGCATTCCAGGCAAACATCATTCGTAAGCAATTGAACATACAGTACCTTCCATCTTTTCAAGGATTCTTCTAATTCTACTCCCACATGAAGAGTAGAGTCCGACAGTTGCAGGCGATGAAACTTTGGTCAGAGTCTTGGAAAGTGCATATGCAAAAATGTCATCTAGAAACAGATTTAGAAAATTGAAGTAATGCTTTTCTTATGCATGTTTTTTCTTAAACTCTGAGTTACCACTGAAATGTCACCCACCCTGAATTACAGTGTATCACAAAAGTGAATACACCCCTCACATTTCTGCTGATATTTAAGTGTATCTTTTCATGGGACAACACTGACAAAAAGACACTTCGACACAATGAAAAGTAGTCTGGGTGCAGCTTATATAATACTTAATTTATTTTCCCATCAAAATAACTCAAGATATAGCCATTAATATCTAAACCCCTGGCAACAAAAGTGAGTACGCCCCTTAGTGAAAGTTGATATTAACATACAACATGTCAACTGTCAACATTTTGTGTGGCCACCACTATTATCCAGAACTGCCTTTACTCTACTGGGCATGGAGTTGACCAGAGCTTCACAGGTTGCCACTGGAATGCTCTTCCATGCTTCTCCATGACGACGAGCTGTCGAATATTTGAGACAGTGGACAGAGATATTTGGGGTTCAAGTCTGGAGACATGCTTGGCCAGTCCATCACCTTTACCCTCAGCCTCTTCAGTAAAGCAGTGGTCATCTTGGAGGTGTGTTTGGAGTCATTGTCATGCTGGAACACTGCCCAGCGACTCCATCCATCCATCATCTTCCACTTGTTCCGGGGTCGGGTCGTGGGGGCAGCTGCTTTGACAGGGAAGCCCAGACTTCTCTGTCCCCAGCCACTTCAACCAGCTCCTCCAGTGGGATCCCAAGGCGTTCCCAGGCCAGCCGAAAGACATAGTCTCTCCAGCGTGTCCTGGGTTGTTCCCGGGGCCTCCCACTGGTGGGACATGCCCGGAACACCTCTCCGGAGAGGTGTCCAGGGGGCATCCGAACCAGATGCTGGAGCCACCTCAGCTGGCTCCTCTCTATACGGAGGAGTAGCGGCTTGACGCCGAGACCCTCCCAGATGACCGAGCTTCTCACCCTATCTCTAAGGGAGAGCCCAGGCACCATGCGGAGGAAACTTATTTCGGCCCCTTGTATCCGGGATCTTGTTCTTTCGGTCACGACCCACAGCTCGTGTCCATAGGTGAGGATAGGAACGTAGACTGACTGGTAAATCGAAAGCTTTGCCTTTCAGCTCAGCTTCTTCTTCACCATTACGGACCAGTGCAGAGTTCGCATTACAGCAGACGCTGCACCGATCTTCCTGTCAACCTCCCGTTCCCTCCTACCCTCACTCGTGAACAAGACCCCAAGATATTTGAACTCCTCCACTTGGGGCAGACTCATCCCAATCTCATCCCCGACCTGGAGAGGGCACTCCACCCTTTTCCGACTGAGGACCATGGTCTCGGATTTGGAGGTGCTGATCTTCATCCCAACCGCTTCACACTCAGCTGTGAACCGCTCCAGTGAGAGTTGGAGGTCACGGCTTGATGAAGCCAACAGCAACACATCATCTGCAAAAAGCAGAGATTCAATGCTGAGGTCAGCAAACCGGACCCCCTCAACGCTTTGGCTGCGCCTAGAAATTCTGTCCATAAAAATTATGAACAGAATCGGAGGTAAAGGGCAGCCTTGGTGGAGTCCAACCCTCACTGGGAGCGAATTTGACTTACTGCTTGCAATGCGGACCGAAATCTGACACCAATCGTACAGGGACCAAACAGCCCTTACCTAGGGGCTCGGTACCCCTTACTCCCGGAGCACCCACCCACAGGACTCCCCGAGGCACATGGTCGAACGTCTTCTCCAGATCCACAAAACACATGTAGACTGGTTGGGCGAACTCCCATGCACCCTAGAGGACCCTGCCGAGGGTGTAGAGCTGGTCCACTGTTCCACGGATGAAAATCACACTGCTCCTCCTGAATCCGAGATTCGACTTCTCGGTGGACTCTTCTCTCCAGCACCCCTGAATAGACTTTACCAGGGAGGCTGAGGAGTGTGATCCCTCTATAATTGGAACACACTCTTCGGTCCCCCATCTTAAAAAGGGGGACCGCCACCCCGGTCTGCCAATCCAGAGGCACTGTCCCCGATGTCCACGCGATGTTGTAGAGGCGTGTCAGCCACGACAGACCCACAACATCCAGAGCCTTTAGAAACTCCGGGCGGATCTCATCTACCCCCGGGGCATTGCCACCGAGGGGCTTTCCAACCGCCTCAGTGACTTCAACACCAGAGATCGGAGAGCCCACCTCGGAGACCCCAGACTCTGCTTCCTCAAAGGAAGGCATGTCGGTGGAATTGATGAGGGCCTCGAAGTATTCTCCTCACTGACTCACGACGTCCTGAGTCGAGGTCAGCAGTACACCATCTTCACTATACACAGTGTTAATGGTGCACTGCTTTCCTCTCCTCAGACGCTGCACGTTGGACCAGAATTTCGTCGAAGCCGTCGTGAAGTTGTTTTCCATGGCCTCGCCGAACTCCTCCCATGTTTGAATTTTTGGCTCGGCGACCGCCGAAGCCGCAGTCAGCTTGGGCAGTCGGAACGTGTCTACTGCCTCCGGAGTCCCATAGGCCAAAAAGGCCCGATAGGCCTCCTTATTCAGCTTGACGGCATCCCTTACCGCTGGTGTCCACCAGCGGGTTCGGGGATTGCCGCCACGACAGGCACCAACCACCTTACGGCCACAGCTCCGATCCGGCCCCCTCAACAATGGAGGTGCGGAACATGGCCCACTCGAACTCAATGTCCCCCACCTGCCCCGGGATAAGGGAGAAGTTCTGTGGGAGGTGGGTGTTGAAAGTCTTTCTGTCAGGGGATTCTGCCAGACGTTCTCAGCAGACCCTCACAATACGTTTGGGCCTGCCAGGTCTGACCAGCATCTCCCCCTGCCATCGGAGCCAACACACCACCAGGTGGCGATCAGTTGACAGCTCCGCTCCTCTCTTCACCCGAGTGTCCAAAACATGTGGTTGCAAGTCCGATGACACGATTAAAAAGTCGATCATTGAACTGCGGCCTAGGGTGTCCTGGTGCCAAGTGCACATATGGATACCCCTATGTTTGAACATGGTGTTCGTTATGGACAAACCGTGACGAGCACAGAAGTCCAATACCAGAACACCACTCGGGTTCTGATCGGGGGTGGGGGGGGTTGTTCATCCCAATCATGCCCCTCCAGGTCTCACTGTCATTGCCCACGTGAGTGTTGAAGTCCCCCAGGAGAACCTGTCCCCCCACCTAAAGGCGGAATGGAAGGGGAACCCACGTTGCCTTTTCAGACTGTGCCCGGCCGGGCGCCATGGGGACAGGCCCGGCCACCAGACACTTGCCTTCAAGCCCCACCTCCAGGCCTGGCTCCAGAGGGGGGCCCCGGTAACCCGCGTCCGGGCAAGGGAAACTCGAGTGCATTTATATTATTTATCATAAGGGGTCTTTTTGAGCCATACTTTGTCTGGACCCTCACCTCGGACCTGTTTGCCATGGGTGACACTACCAGAGGCTTAAAGCCCCAGACAACATAGCTCCTAGGATCATTGAGACATGCAAACCCCTCCACCACGATAAGGTGATGACTCACGGAGGTTGGGGGGGGGGGGGGGGGGGGGATCATGCTCTGCTGCAGTATTTCACAGTACATGTTGGAGTTCATGTTTCCCTCAATGTAATGTAACTCTCCAACACATGCAGCACTGATGCAGCCCAAAACCATGACATTCCCACCACAATGCTTGACTGTAGGCAGGACACACTTATGTTTGTACTCCTCACCTGGTCGCCGCCACACGTGCTTGAGACCATCGGAACCAACAAAATAATCTTTGTCTCATCAGACCATTGGACATGGTTCCAGTAATCTATGTGCTTTGTTGTCATGTGTTCAGCAAACTCTCTGCAGGCTTTCTTGTGTACCGTCTTCAGAAGAGGTTTCCTTCTGGGGTGACAGCCATGAACACCAATTTGATGTAGAGTGTGGCGTATGGTCTGAAGACTAACAGGCTGAACCCACACCTCTTCAATCTCTGCAGCAATGCTGACAGCACTCCTGTGAAGATCTTTCAAAGAAAGCATTTGGATGTGACGCTCGGCACGTGCGCTCAGCTTCTTTGGACGACCAACCCGAGGCCTGTTTTGAGTGGACCCTGCTATTTTATAATGCTGGATGATCTTAGCCACTGTGCTGCGGCTCAGTTTCAGGGTGATGGCAATCTTCTTGTAGCCTTTGCTATCTTCATGTAGCACAACAATACGTCTTATAAGATCCTCAGTGAGTTCCTTGCCATGTGGTGCCATGTTGGAACTTTGAGTGACCAGTATGAGAGAGTGTGAGAGCTGCACTACAAATTTGAACACACCTGCTCCCTATGCACACCTGGACCTAGTAACACTAACGAGTCACATGACATTTTGGAGGGAAAATGACAAGCAGTACTCAATTTGGACATTTAGGGATGTAGTTTCTAAGGGGTGTACTCACTTTTGTTGCCAGGGGATTAGATATTAATGGCTATATTTTGAGTTATTTTGAGGGAAAAATAAATTATTATATAAGCTGCACACAGACTACTTTTCATTGTGTCAAAGTTTCATTTTGTCAGTGTTGTCCCATAAATGTTGTCCCATAAAAAGATATACTTAAATATCTGCAGAAATGCGAGGGGTGTACTCACTTTTGTGATACACTGTACAATTATTTGGCACTTATTCACAGAATTAATTTCATGCTAAACCTGGGGTACATTCTGAATTCAGAACACATTTGACTAGCAGCAGTTTTGTTTACAAAACCAAAAGTCAAACTGGATCATTTGAACTCATGGCACGTGGAAAAACCATTATTACTTGACTAAACCCACCTTTGGTTGTCGAAGACATGATTACTGAATGATGGGATGTGCAAGTTCACAAACTTCATTTGACCTATGAAACAGAAGCAGCATCAGTTTGACTATATTTGACAAAAGTGTGTGTGTGTGTTTTGCGTGTTCACTATCCATTTACAGTATTCACAGATTTGAACCTAAAATGCGAACATTCTCATGATGAGAAAAAAAACTTGGAAAGTCGGAATTGAAAATCATTTGTCAAGTCAGACAGCCTTGCGTACTCTTGCATCATTATATTTTGGAGACAGCATTTACTCTTGTTAAATGGGAGTGAATGATGGGATTTGTGCTGAATAAAAAGGTTTTTTTTGTTGTTTGCCACTTTGAATATGAGGGGTGACCCTTTCAAACGCCTTTCAGATGAAGGAAAATCGGTGCACTGAACTTTCATTATTGCTCTCAGACTCCTAAAAAAATATTTTCACACTGTCACAATAAAGCAAGGTTTCTTAATTATTTTCTTTCACAACCACCCCCCCCCCCCCCAAAAAGGAAGAAAACATTTTGAGACCTCCCGCGTGATGAATGAATGATCTTATTAACGTAATGTTAATCATTAACAGAAAAGTGCATCAATTTGCCCAATATAAAAACAAAAACCTTTTTTTCCACAGTAAGATGTGTACTGCATACGCTTTGTCATATTTCGTCTTCTTAGCATTTCAGCAACTTTTGTATCATTATCTCTGTCTTTTGCAGTCTTTCTTTTCATCTCTGTACATAAAGTTGTCTCTTCGAGGTTTGTTTACTCTCTTCGTATAGTTTTGCTTAATGCAAAAAGTCTGACACCATGGTAAAAACGAGAGATGCCTCTGCCACCTACTGGAGCTGATTTGGTGGAATTCTGAAAATTACACTTAATCCTAGGTTGCCATCAAAAAAGCATGTTCCCAAGGATCATACACAAAAACTGGAAGCTGTACTTATTTACAGTAAAAGTTACTGGATTACCACACTGGTTGGGTCAATTTTCTATTAGCTCCAGCTGCACGTGGTTATTCGAGCTCTTGCTCTGAACCAAAATGTTAAATGCTCGGCTATTAAGAATTTTAAAAAATCGTGGAAAGTGAATTCAGAGATTTGTTTAAAAATGCATATATGTTTGAAGGTAGTTGCTCAAAATATGCAAATACAGGTAGTGTCAGCATTACAACGTAGCCGACTTACGTGATTTCGAATTTACAACACCCGAGTCTCTTCCGCCATTTTGTCTCTGATCGTCGTGTATTTACATTTGATGATAATGTTGACTTTTGTTTTGTGATGCATGATTTTATTTTGGCGCAGTAAGCGTAGAGCAGTTAGTACTTCCTCCCGCGAGTAAGAAAGCATGTACACACGATGAAGGACGTATTTGTGCACAAGGAGAAGAGCGCACGTGCACACATTAGGAAGGGGGCATTTGCTCCCACGAAGAAGTCGCGCAGCCAAGTGAGTGATTACAGTTTAGTTCGCTGTCTAGCTAGGACTTAAATCCAGCGTCTTCGTGAGGACAGTACAATGACGTATGAGTTATTTTAAGATTTAGAAGGTATTGAGGGGCAGGCACGTGCGCGGGGGGGCGGAGGGTGCTTGAGCACCTGCCCCTACATGCCCAAAGTGCCCCTTTTACTGGGCTTCTTTTTTTGTACGTATGTGTGTGCAGGCACACCACCGAGTACTTTACTTGAACACGGAAAACACCTTTAAAAAAAAAAGAAAACAAAATAAAAAACCGTCTGCGTGCCGCTAATAAACCCCCTCCCCCCACCATCTCCCCCCTGCACGCTCACTCGTTTGCTCGCCCGGCAAATGTCGGGCCAATCGCCTACAACCCCACCGGCTTCCGCGCTGGAGCGGGGAGTAATAACATGGCTTCCGCGTCCCATCGCGGCACTCAGTTGGGACCCCAATGTCACACCCCCGCCCCAGCGCGGAGGCCGGCCGCTGATCGCTTTCGCGTCGCAACTCTCGTGGCGGGCAACCCAATAGACCCTACTCACCTACGTCACAAAATGACGTGTCGCTGTATCCGGCCGCCATATTGTACCTATTTTTTAGACCTATTCTCATTGTTTTCAATTAGTCTTGCAAGTTATAGAGCAATTCATGGAAGCCCCGGTGTTATCTGACGCCGTAAACTCATTGGATGCGTTGCATAAAAGGCGTTATGTGGAAAAGCTTCAGTTTATCCGTTCACCAGATCCATATTTGATGCCTAAATCGATGTTTTTCGACCCGCTGTCTTCGCCGTCTTTGCCTGACCCTGATATTTACAACTATCTTGTCCACACAAAATCAGCCTATTCTCACGAAAGTTTGAAAAACTTTAAGAGCTTGGAGGCTTATAAATGCTACGTTGCTGGTTGGGCGAAACAGGTCCTCGTACACGAAAATTCGGCAGGAATTTATCTTGTGCTCGGGAAGGTGAGTTACGAAATGTTCAATTCAAAATCTTTTGTTCTTGCTAACATCCACTGTCAAGTCTAATGTATTTCATGTCATTTGTCAATGGAGCTAGGGCTTTTAATGTTTATATGGTTTAGCGATAGCACTCTCACTACATACATATATAATATGTAATAAATATGAAATGCGATAGCACTACTCCAGATTGTCCCTAGTTGAATTTATTTTTTGGCTTTTGACCTCAATAGTGAAATTGTAAATTAATTGTATGACAACTGTCTTATTATCCCCTTATAATTATATATTTTCAGGTAGTTCATTCACAACGTCTGAGTGTATGTTGTCGGCGATTAGCCTAGCAATGATCTTAATTGTGGTTGTCAGCCCAAAACCCTCTAAATATATATTAAATGCATCTTACCAGATATAAAATGACTACTACATAATCTGTGGTAGTCGTTTGGAGCCCAGTTTTGTCGTCAAATTGCAGCAGTCAATCTCGCTCTCCTCTCCGGGTCTCTCGGAATACGGTAAAACTTCAAGTCTCTCCATCTATCTTCTCTGTTTTTGCAACCGACTGCTACACACGACTTCACCATTTTGATTATTCATGTTAACAAGCAGAAAAACACGCCATAATAGGAGGAATTTCCGAAGCGCTAATGCATTAACATAACGAGTATACGGACAACATGGCGCGGGGGCGTGGCTGTGACGTCACGTGAGTAGGGTCTATAGCAAGGTGTCAGATCGGCGAGTGCTTGGTCTGTGCGAGGCAGGTGGCACCGGCAGCCGCGGGTAAAAGGTTTCCCGTGTTGAGTCTAATTAAGCGGCAGGCATTGAGCCCGCCGTCTGCCGGTGTTGTGTCAAAAAATGCCCCCCCCCCCCCCCCCCCCCCCCCCCGCGTGGAATGTCCCCCCTGACAGGAACGCTAATTTATTACGCTTTATTGAGGTGAAAACATGAAATGTTTTCATGAACGCATTACAGTAATGGATTTACGACTGTAAAATCAGTTTTAAATAAATAAATTACACAAAATACTAGTACTGTATTTTAGTAACAAATCGTGGACTGGGCCACATAACCGTCTTTGAACAGAAATGTATTAGTCTACAGGTTTTCACGACCATATCCCAATGACAATCACAAAGGTATGACATTTATTAGTCCAAGCAGAGTAAAATAATACATATTCACGGTACAAGAAAATCATTTCCATGTCCATCGATTGGTAAGAAAAAGCTGTTTGTACGAGTGACGTGTGGGCGCTCAATAATAAAATAAATAAGCAAATAAATAAAATAAACGCTCAATAAAGCGTTATAAATAAGCGTTCCCGTCAGGGGGGACATTTCACGCAGGGCGGCTATTTTTCGGCACAACACCGGCGCGTTATATTCAGCTGGGCCTTGAGCTAACGGCCGCGAAGTAGCAACATCCCCAACCCCCCCCCCCCCCCAACAATTTTTTCCCCCCTTTTTTTGTGCTTGTTCAATGTATTTATTCAGATTTAGCATTGGGAAGCGATACATACTGTATAAGACATGTTTTTTCACTTTTTACTCCCAAAGTATAATAATTTTAAAAAAAGGAATATATATGTTTTCAAGCACCTAAAAATGTAATAATTATGATAAGTTTTAAACATGTTACTGTCCCACCGAATTATTTTTAAACAAGAATAAAGTAGTAGGAAAATGCTTGGATTTATTAAATGCTTCATAGTGAGTCTATACTCAAATCCTCTCAAGCTGCTCACTTAGTTAAACGATGATTGACGCATGCACAAACTTTTTTGATGATTGAATTTTTGAATTGAAGTAATTTTTCTTTTGAAAATATTTTTTTTTGTTTAAAGCAACTTAGTTTTTGATTGAAAAAAAAAAAAAACACACACAAATGTCCTAGCCAAAATGTGGCCCAGATGCAAAAAAATGTTGTTTCAATCAAAAAAAATATTTCAAAGAAAAATAGTTTTGAAATGCTTTTTATGTCTCAAATTTATTTTTGCATTCAAACACATTTTTTTTAATTGAAGTGACTTTTTTGATTGAAAATGTACATTTTGATTGAAGCAACTTTTTTTTCATTGACTAATAAGGACACAAATCTACCTCCATAGTTATTGAGGGAGAAAGAAATTAAGAAACCTTTAAAGATAAAACCCACCTGGAGTCAGATTTTTTAAATTTAAGATTTATATTTGATTATGTAGACATGCATCTTAGGAAAAGGAGGTTAAGTGATTTAAAAAAAAAAAAAAAAAAAAAGAGTTGGAGAACAGCTAGGTGAATAGCACAATTGGCAGGAATAACACAGTTTGCAAGGATACTCAGGTATAAAATACAACAATCATAAACACAATAACAATATTATTTTTCTATAACATTTTATGTAATTATTAGGTGCTAGATTAGTCAAATATGGATAATAATGATGGTGACTCAGTGACCATCTGATGTGATTTGTTGAAGTTTTGATGTAGAGGTTGAAGGATGAAAAGAGGCAAAGACCAACTGAGTCACAGCCAGAAAGTCATGATGACAGTGTTGATTTCTATTCACCATCCCCGCCTCTGAATTAAAGTATGTCACAGTCACGGCCACTTATACTGTAAAGCTGCATGGTTAAACTGGAAGTTATGTTGTTGTCAGGTGTATTAAATGCCTGTTCATGTGCCCCTTTTGAACCATGAGCACCTGCCCCTCCACCAGTCTCTACACGGCCCTGTTGAGGGGTACTTAAAGTGTCAATTCTGATATAAGTGGAAGTCCCGGTTACGTTGCCAGCGTAGGAACGGAACTTGTTTGTAACCCGGAAAATACCTATACCTTTCAGTTGGGTTTCAATAATATGTTATAATTCCAAGCATTAAGCGATTTATTACTAGCAGGAAATATATGCTCAAATATCCATAGTGTGATCCATAGGCTGAGTAATGTCTGCCTGCCGCTGTGTACTGTGCCACACCGGGGCAAAACACCGAGGCAGTGACATATTGGACAGATCGGCTGGTTCATTGTATTCGAAAACCTTTTACCCTATATTCTATCTTGTACCTACAAGCTCTATATGCAGCATAGAAAACACTGACAACCCCATGACCTCTATTCCCGTCACCGGAGGCTTTAAGCAGATACCTAAGTGACTGCAGTACAAAGATGCTATACAGAGATCTGTAGTCACAACCTTAAATACTAATGTATTTAAGTGACTATTCAACGTTGTGATGAGGGGCATGTTAAGGAACATTCAGTGGACATACCCAACGTGTCTAGACTCCTGATTTTTCAACATTTTGAAGCCTGCTTATTCTGTTTGCACGAGTTGATTTTTTTCTTTACAACCATTTGTTGAAATTTAGATTGTTAAGGGATGTGTGAAATTACAGACATTTTGCATCACTTTGCAGGGACTTTTGAACCGTTTTCAAAGATAACTGTTACATTTTGTTGTATGAGCACAGAACGGCTTCCACTGATTAATAAGTGACTTTGCTTGCATTAACCACTCCCTGTGCCTCTCACTCACCAAAGCATGCAATTTAACTATATTAGATTTTGTGAGCACACAGTTTACACTAAAAGCCCCAAAACATTTATATGCTGCTGTTACACACTGTTTCTTTAACTGGATCCTAGAAAGTTAGGTTATTCCTGTATAGTCATTTCCAAGATTAAATATCCTACCTTTTTGAGTTTCCTTTTTTTTACTCACGTCCTGAAAAACAAGTTCCTGCTATGTAAAACAAGTAATATGAACCTTAGACTTGCAGGACTTCGGAGCTTTAAAACAACACTGATATGACAGTGTGTATTTGTTCAAAGGTGCTGGGGTACGACACCTGATCAGGAAGTAGTATGTCTGTAAGCCGGACACTTTCAAGGAAGTGAAGTCACATACACACATACAAGTTAGAATTAGAGCTGCAGCTTCTTTTCCATTCCAGCCAGTAGAATGTTCTTTTGAAGACTGTGTTTGAAGGTCTATGCTGGAACAAATAATTAGTAGAAGAATCCCAATTCCTTCCGTGGCTTGTGGCATTGAGCTTCCAACCTCTTAAAGTCTTGGGAAAAACAGACCAAATTAGTGATTTTGTGTAGGAGCCCAAGGCTTGGATGATTCATGATTTGAATTTCTTTAACTGATTCCCCCGGGTAAAGAAAGGGTTCTTCGCTTCGGCCTGAACTGACATGCAGCGCAGATTGGATGCCAAAGCTTTAATAATAAGCCTTTTTAGCCTACAGCGTGATTTGTCGTGACATAACTGGTTAGTCAAGCTTTTTAAAACAAGCTGATTGCATTACTGTATTTTTCTTTAGCTGCCTTATACCATCTGCCCTGACACTATACCTCACACCAAAACGTCTGTACATGGACGTTTGGCAGTGGTAAATGTATTGCTTTGAATATCTATTGTGTGCAGTGAACATTGAGTATTGGGATTATTTGCGTATTATTATTTGCTTTGCTTTTTTTTTTTTTTAATTTAAAAATGATTTACACAGATGTGCACACACACGTGCGCTAAGTCATGGTCATGTGCGCGAACGCACAAGTGTGTCCATGCGCGTGCTAAAACACACATACCACTTATCATGAGTATTTTATTTCTACAAGCCAGACTTTTGGTGTCGTGTATGAACACGCTCACTTTAAATCCATTTTTAGTGTTGCTGCTGAGAAGAAGATTAATTAGTGTAATGTCTTATTAATATTTAAAGTACCTGGCTTCAGGGTTACAAATCGTGCCCCAAGTACTGATTTCTCAACTACATTAATTAACTTGATCATAGGGCCCTTGTGAGGGCGACTTCGTCGCTCCTCTGTGTGTGTGTTCTTGCGCGCACGTGTTGGTTCATGCGTGTAGATGCGTGCGTGTGTGGGTGGTTGAGCACAGTTATAGTAACACCTTACTGAAACTAGCATTTGAGGTCAAATATGTCATGATACATACAGTGAAAGATTATGCTCACTGGACTCAACATTGGGTACACCTTCACCTACACAGCATCTAATGAGATCCATCTCTTATGAGCCCTGACATGGATTCAAATACTACACCTGTCATGGGTGGAAAATCTAACCAGAATAATAAGTGTATTAAATTTATCAGTCAACTCAGCGAAGTTATCGCTTTTCAAAGGTATTATCAATGCATCTGATGTGGGGTCAAGTAGGTCAATGTCTTATTTAGTGCATTTGTCCTGTAGGTATACAACATTTAGTAGTATCAATGAGAAATACTGTAAGAAAATCAGATAATGTCTAAACCTTGCAATGCCCTGACACACCAAGGGAGGGCCCTAATGTATCATGCATGAAAATAGGATTCTGCCTTTTGATCAGCCTCTCCCCATCTAATTTTTCTGTTTGATATGTAAGACCAAGTCTGACATTGCAGGTGGCATTCAGTGAAAGTGGGGTGTGGTCGAGCTCTTAAGATGTGAAAGATACTCTTAGATGAGCTGATTACCATATTTGCGCAACAATTACTGCAGCTTGAAGGACATATTTGCACAGACACTTATGCATGAATGTAGATATATAACAAAAACACACACTTAATCACACACACAGACGACCAATAGCATCACTCTCCCTTTATTCCCTTTCTGTTGTTCCTAAGGGAGGACAAGCTCAACTATTGACATGGAGCGTGACACCAGCTTGGAACCAGGCCAAATCGCCCCGGCCTAATTGGCCTCAAGACTTCTCGTTGGCATGATCTATTGATCAGACTCTGTGTGCACCATCAAAGGCAGAAGGCAGAAATAAAGAAGCTGCATATACCTAAAGGAAGCCTTGGCAATTTCAGGAATTACAATTATTATTATTACCATTTTTAGCATTGCCATTCTCCCAGGAGAGCAGAAATGCTGAGGTTTAGACCTTGAGGTCCAGGGGTCTGGATCTTACAAAAAGTTGATTCACATAGTTTAATCGTCTTTGATAAGTTACCATGGGGATGATGGTGGCAAAAAATAGGTTTTCTGAATGCTATGACCCCAAGGATCTATAGACATTGCTTTAAAAATCCCACTCGAGTTAGCAAGATGAAAAGTCCTTCACATTCACAAAACCCACTTTTTGTTTGATTCATAGCCTGTAAATCTTAGGGGAAGAAAAATGAGATGAGATCTCCTACAAAAGCGCCCTTCAGGGGCAGAGGTCTGAGAAATGGAATACATACTGATATTGTATCTATCAGCACAAACATCCTCAGCGTTATTATTTTTGCACCGCCAAGCATCTCCCTATTCTCATTCAGATCCAGGATCACATCATTCTGTTCTTCTGTTTCCACTTGCAACACTCCTTATTTTTGCCTGTCTGCTACAGTTTAGTCATTTCCATACAGACTGTTTTTTTTTTACAGGCCATCACAAAATCCATAATAATCTAGGCTGGAAGGGCAAAGGGCTGCTTAGTTCCAGAGGCGCACAATGTTTCAGCCCGCGGTCTACCATGGATGCCATTACGTTGGCTCCTGCCCATCGCTTTCTGATGGCGTCCCTCATGTACTGATCAAGGTCTGGCACGTTTTTCCTGATCTGTTAAGGCTTTCTACAGATGAAATGTGGACACTGGGCAGCTTCGAGGCATTTTTGTGGAGATGGCAGGCTAGAAGGAAATTCCCTGCCGGGCTCAGCTTTTAACATCTTCCCTGAATATGCATACTGTGTCAAATTGTGATAGACAGCATGCCACGGTGCACCAGGCACGTAAATCGTCACCCACTGGGATGTGGTGCATTGAACATGATGAAACAAGCTACCATATACCATGGTTTGCTGTAAGAACTGTGACAAAACGTGGTAAGATGCTCAAACATGGCAGAACATGACATGAACTTGAAAAGGACATTCACAATAAATACATATGATTACCATATTACCACCCCAACTTTTCTTTCCTGTTACATACAGTTGCATTCATCCCGTTTAACTATGGTGAACAAGTTTATTTTATGCACCATGACGTTTACAGCCACACTTGTGACGGTTTTCACAATCTGACACAACATCCAAGGGAATCAATGGCAATTACATTTGCCACTCCCATTGTCTCACACCTGCGATCGGGCCTCCTCCCACGTGAAGTGCAATCGAACTCTAGCGACACCTGCGCTCAACGTTGAGGTCCGGGGCCAAACTTTACAGTCAAGGGTCAAAGGTCGAGCGCGATGCGGCCTCTGTCTTCAAATCGCGAAACGTTGACTGATTTGTATCAATTCTGCCCTACAATTAAATACGCCCTCTCTGATTGGTCATCAGTCCAGACTGTGGGGTGGAACCCCAAGCCTGCTCTGATTGGCCAGTACTCCTTCCGGTCTGCAATCTGTGTGTGACCGAACCCACTCCAATTGAACATCCCCTCCTGGCTGTGAGTTTTTTGTAAAACAGTTTATGAATGAGTTTAAAGTGTATTTAAACAATGAGCACTAATTCCGGTTGCTTACTGCACTTTAGGCCCACATAGTCTAGTCAAATCATTTTCTCCATCTTGTTTTGCGCGTTAAAGACTATTTAACAGATGAATGTGAGATTATTCCACTTACTTCAGTAAATATTGCCATTTGTTCTTATTAAGCACATACATCTAAAAGTTGTTCATTTTTTACGTAAATTAAAAAAAAAAATTGCTTTCAAATAATGTTTTGAACCATATTTATTCTGGAATTAAGAATATTTATGACATTTCAAAGCTTTTTAAATATTAAATATAGGAATTTATTTTAAGGAGGTGTGTTTTTGGCCAATGTAAAAGAATCCTAAATGCCTTTGTTAGGTGAACTTTTCCCCGCAGAATATATAAAATACGTATTCACAGATGAGCAGATTCATTCATATTTTATGTCAATTTGTGTGTGTTGTCTTTTCTGTGGTAGCGGTTGAATACGGTTGTTTGAATGTTAGAATTGAATAGGCTTTGTCATTCAAATAGTACAATGACATTAAAAATAGCAACACCCTATCAGTGCATCACACAATAAATTAATGTCAATACATAAATAAATAATATACACTACTACTACCTAAAAATAAATTTAAACTAAGCAGTGTACGAAGGATGATGTTGAAATAAATAAAATGATAGCTGACTCCTGAACTACGCCAATAGCAAACTGCAATATGCAAGTGTTAATCAGATATACAAGTGTTAAGAAACTAGTATTCCATTAGAAGTAAGTCACTAGGTTTTAAATTTTCATTCACGAGGTCATTCTGCCCAACAGGTAACAAGTTAACTCTGGGTGGTCTTGGCATCTTTCCATTCCGCAGGGTGGTTGAGCATCTGTTCAGAGGCTGCGGGAGGGCGGGACCAAAGTTTGACGTTGTTTTCTTCAAGTGACGTCGTGGTCCGAAGCGCAGCATTATAGATTTCATCATTACTGTGTTTTAGCTGTTGTGTTGTCTTGGCCTATTTTTTCCCCACTTTCAATTAAGGGCATTAGGACTTTTCCCAATCTCTGTATGCTTTAAATGTATTTGTTATTACACTCAAATTCCAGTTTTTTTCTTGTATTTAAATACAGGAGCTATAGTACACAGTAAAAGTTAAGCAGCCTGTATTGAGTCTTAAATAAGTTTAATGATAAGCAAGTGTTTTGCAGATATTGAAGTGTTGAGAAATAAGGACTAGGTTTTTAATTTTCTGTCTGCACTCATTGGGAAAGTGCACAATATACAGGACTATATGCTATGCCGAACATACTGCATATTTGTGTGTGTAAAAAGAAGTAGCTGAGACATGAAGTACATATCAATGTATTTTATTTTATAAGGTCATTGACTGCCTCCTTAAAATTTACAAAGTTTTCAAAAGACCTGCCAGAAAGTCCTTTGGACGTGGACGCCTTGACCGTGTAGGCCCTTTTTTTTTTTTTTTTTTTTTTTGGAATATTTTTTGTGACCCTGTGCGGATTGGCCACAAAGCGGCCCAGGCGCGTACTATTTTACATTGCCAGTCTTCATCATCACCTTGTGGTGGTGGTGCTTGTTGTTGTGCTGCTGCTACTGCTGCTGCTGATGATGGTGTATTTGCTACAGCAGGTCATGTTGATAATGCTGCTAATGCTGATGCACAAGCTGACGTGAGGGGCGTAGCTGGTGCAACTTTGCCTTTAGCTCGCTACAGAACAAAAAATAAATATCACGGGTAAGCCCTGAAATGCATTAAAACACTGGCAAAGGAAATTATGTTATTTTTTAATCGACCTACTAACCTCCTCCTCCTTTGTGAGGATGTACAATCGAAATCTCTTAACGTGACATTGATGTCCTACTCCGTCATCAGTAGCCACTGACGCACAAACCAGAAGGCTTCCAGGGCCATCTTCCATTCTTCTGCGCTTTCGGCCTGGAGATCGTTACGGATGAGCTTGGAGAAGTCATAACACTGCCACATATCCTCGAACGTGAAGGACCGGAAGCGGCCATGCCCGCAGATGGCCCGGTCGATGTTCTGCTCCAAGTGGCATGACACCGGAGGGAACATATCCACGTAGCGTAGAAGCTGCTCCTTCAGCCTCCACTCCCCAGTTTTGGTGTCGCACCTTCCCTTCTGTCGTCGCCTCTCCTCCTGTGGCCATCGAGGAGACTTTTTAAGAGAGCATGCAGTAGTTGTTTTAAACCGATTTTTTTATTTTGGGTAACAAAGACACACAATCCACTGCCTATTATCGATTTCTTATATATACTCACTACTTGACATAGCCGACATCTTCCTCCGTAAGCCACATGAAGGTCTTGCCTTTGTATTTCCCAAAGGTCACCGTGAGCTGGCCGGGGATCTGCTGGCCTGTTGGAGCTGCGGTGACGGCAAGGCGGTTTTTCCTAACTGTTAGGTGTAAAAAAAAAAAATAAAAAATAAAATAAAAAAAAATAATCAGACAAGAAGTAATAATATAGTTCAATTCATTTTTTAAATGAAGGAGATGTTTTTTTTTTTGTTTAAAAGGCATCCAGAACAATACCTTGTTTGTACATGTACTTCTCAAGTGCAGTTTAGGCAGCAAAGCGTGGTGGCCGGTCATCGCTTTTGATGTACACTGAGAAACACAAAGGCAAGTGTCAACACAAAAGCAGGACATGACACGGAGGAAAAATTCTAGATGATGGTAATAATAAAATTGCGTTTTTGTTGATTTTGAAGAGGATGCCTCCATTCCTAGCTGGCAATTAGAAAAAGAAAAATGACTTGATGTTCAGAGATGCTAAAATGTTGAGAGGGGTGTCTTGAGTTCATCTAATTCCCAAATTCCAAATAAAACCGAAGTTATTGGGGAAAATGCAAAATTGGCCCACTTACAAAATGATGACGTCTATGTAGTACAGTATTTTTTTTTTTTTTTTTTTTTTTTTTTTGTAATCCAAATAGGGAGCATTTACAGTGTGGGCATCATGCTAGGGAGGATCACGTCACAACAAAAAATGCATTGAACACAAGTGAAATGAATGAGTTATTGGTTAAATTTGTGACTAGTTACAAGTAATACAAGACGTATAGCACACGGGGGAGTCATTGAACGTTAACTTTACGTGCGTGCCTGCCAGGGGCGGACTGGGACTAAAAAGCAGCCCTGGATTTTGACTCAGCCCAGCCCACAAGATACGCTATACGAAGGGAAACAGACCCTGTAGGGGTGTCCGGGGGCATACCGCCAAACCCTCGGGGAGAATTTTTTTTTTTTTTTTACATTTTATTGTAAAATGCATCAATTTCTTGCACTTTAAGAGAAAATGAAGAAAATATGTCTAGACTGTCACTGTCTGACTTGGGGCGCTCAAAGTACTGCAAGGCTGAACTGGAGTTGGGTTCATTTTCTGTACTAGCTCTATGATAGACCTGAATAAACAAATGAAAATGTATTCTTCAAAGCAAGTTTTATGTATTTGGGCAAATTCCACATTCTGAAACTGTCAATGATTATGATGATGATGACAATAAATTCATTCATTCATTCATTCATTCATGTATCCAATTGATTATAATATATCTCTATATATCTCTGTCTATAAAACGATTTCATTGTTTATGCCATAATTCAGTGGTCTCCAAACTATTCCACATAGAGCCACAGGATTTCATTCCAACAAGACAAGACAACACCTCTGCACCAATCTGGTGTCTTACAATTGTAATCAATTGATTGCAGTCAGGTGCTGCTTGTTTTAGCAGAAACTTCATTGGTTAAACTGTCGGTACTCGATCGGTTGAAAGAAAAACCAGGCCCCGCAGTGGCCCTTGAGGACCGGTTTGGAGACCCCTGCCATAATTAATCTTGCCATACAAATAATAAATTTCAATGAAAATATAAAAAACATTTCAAGACAAATCCTGTATACATAACCTTCATTGGAAAGTATTAACCAGAAAACAAAACGATATATAAATGATTAAAAATATATATCAATTTAACTACCTAAACTTTAAAGTAAAACCATTCATTTTATTAATATTTTGTTATATTTCTTCTGAATTAATATTGCTGCTGCGTGTGCATACGTTGTTTTACAGCTATAATATTTTTTCTTAGGAGAGTGATAGTAGGACGAGCATATTATAACTTGACACGATTGCAAACGGGTACATCGACTAGCTGGCACTAACCCTTTAATTGTCATTTATTTCATTTAAAATGTACCTACCTTGTGGATAACAATTGCCAGTATACCGAGCAAGTGACCCTCTTCATCCCTTTTTACTTGCTCTGCGCTTGTCTGGGGAACTTCCCTCTCGAACTTCCACCAGCTTATCATTACCTCCTCCCTCTATTTTTCTCCCTCCCTGCACCGGCTGCACGTCAGAGCGGCTGCCCCCTCTCACCATCGCCGGGGCTGGGCTGCTGTTACCCAACATGGCCGTTGCAGCCAGACTGCTGCTTGCGAAAATATTTGTCAATTTATGACATTTTAATGCTTTGCTCTCCAGTTTCTTTAATTTTTTTCTTCCTAACCTTCTCCGCGCCACCCTTCTCTTTTCTTTTTTTGCCACCGCCATCCATATTGGGCATTAACGCTCGTCGCCATTTTGCTTCCACAAGGAACCAATGAAGGCAACTTTGTTCCTCTTTCGTTCTTCTATCGGACTGGCGATGAACAGCCAGGCGCATTGCTGCCACCTGTCGGATTGGATGCAAACTGTAGATAATCAGAGGCTAGGGGGGACAAAAACAGTGATCTATAATGAATGGCGGCCGCCGGCCGTCCAGGGCACCGGCCGTTCTGTGATCCTCCAGAACCCACAGATTACCAGTCCGCCCCTGGTGCCTGCACATGGCTAATTATTATTAGCGCGGCGCAACGCGCACAACACGGCTTATCCACACACACACCAGCTAGCCTAGCTAGCGTTAGCTCGAATCGGTAATTGAAAAACAACTCTCGGTTTGCATCGTTTTTGGCGAATTTCATACACAATATTTACCTTTTCGGCTTGTCGATTGAGCGCGTGGGTCTTTTCGCCGATTGCGTCTTTTGGGCCAACCGCAGGCGCGTCGTAAGGAGGAGGCGGGCCGCCGCGGTCTGCGTTCGCGGAGCCAATCACGGGCGTCCGCGGTCGTAGGCGAGGAGAGCCGATTGGCCGCGGCCGAAAAAAGGAGGCGGGCCGCGGTCCACGTTTCGGCCAACGGCGACGCGGGATTTTCTAGGACACGAGGAGGAGGCGGGCCGCGGTCTAGGTTTCGGCCAACGGCCGCGCGCCGTCTACGCTCGTCCACGTTCTACGTTTGCACTCTCCGAGTTCCGAGTCCTGCGATCCTCTGTGGCCTGAACAGTGATTGACATGGCAGATATTAATTTTTAAGGCACTGGTTCACTTTCAGAATGTGGATTTCACATTCAACATCCCTATTTAGGTGGACTTTTGAGTAATTTGCCTTTTATGCACTTACAATATGTCCATATTCTTGTTTGTATTTACAACTCACAAAAAGTAAGAGATTGGGCTTTGAGAGTGAATTTTCTGGATTGAACCCAAAATTTGCTATAACCATTACTTGTATGTGGTGTTACCTTCAGTAAACATTTCAATGCTGCAGTGCTTTATTCACAATTTATTGAACACTTTCAAGGGCCTGATCAGAAAAAACAAACAAAACAAAAACAGGTATTTAAACACTGAAGAATTCCAAGGTTGTCCATTTTTATTTCCTTTTGAATCTTCCAGTGGCTCCGCATCTCTTTTACAACCCACTCTGAAATACTTTGACATTAGTGGTCTCAGCTCTCTGAGTGCCTCTTTTTTTGGACATTTTTCAAATGGTGAGAAATTGTTGATCACCGTCAAACACCATACCGAAACGCTGCGAAGCATAGTGCTTATAAATTAAATAAACGTCAATATTGTTTTTGTCACACGTGTGAACATTTATTTGCTAAGGCTGGGATGACTGTTTTGATTTCCGTGCAATGCGTTTAAATCGATGGTAAATTGTACAATTAGTCTCGACGGAACAAACTAAAAAAAAATAAAACGATTGGTTAAAAGAAGAACAAAATATGTTTACTTGTCAAAGTTTTATTTCCTTTTATGCTGAAATTTTACCCGCGCGATGAATCTTTGTGTGAGAGATGTAAATAATGTCTTTGAATTAGCCTTGAAGATATTTATCATTTTTATTTGTACTTTTTAAAATGTTTTTATGTGTGTATATATATATATGTATTATTTTTAAAAACATATAGTCAGATTAAAATTATATTAAAATGTAAATCATACTTCAGATTTGATGATAGTTTATCTGAGTGGTTGCACGCTCACAGTGTTTTATTTCACCCGCTCTTGAAAACAGCGAGTTTCTACCTGATACTTTCCAAAGAGGAAAATATTTGTCTTTATGGGGTGTGTTTTTTTTCTCCCCGCAGTATGAGCTTTCTTTTCAGCTGGTATTACATTCATGATGCATGAAAGACCATCTCTAACTCCTCTTCATCACACAGCAAGACAACCAGAGCTGTCCAAAAGTCAAGGCAGTGACAACAGGATTCACTGAAAAGGTCTCTTTCAATGCAGCAGCTTCTTTGTATTCCTCTCCATGTGTCCATGAAATCTGTCTTTATCCTTGCCTGTACCATATACACGCCTAATATTTTTTCCTGTAGATAATGTGAGTATGAGAGTCCACTCACAGCCTTTTTCACCAGCACAGACGTGTGCACACACTCACGCCTACCAGCTAAGTGTGCCCCCTCCGTTATAGTCAATATCAGTGGGCACCGGGGTCGTTGGGGTTTGAAGAGGTTGAGGGTGGCTTGATTTCTGAGGCAAAGATGATGGTCGCTCTTGCTGAGATAGAATAGCTGTATCTTGAGAGCCTTTGGAGGTTGTTACGAGGCCGTTATGACATCTCAACAATTCTCCTATCTTCCCTATAGCTTCACTTTATCTGTCTCTCCCTCCAATTTTATCCCCAGTATCCTCCCTACCTGTGTTTTCACTCAGCAATGACTGCAGCCTTCTTGTTGTAGAGAATCATTTAGGCAAACATTGTGTTTGCTGTTTTGTTTTGTGAAGATTTACACCCGAAGGCGCACAGCATGTGCTGCATCATCAGACCAGAGCCTGCCTGCTGTCAAGATGCTGTGAAGCTCCTGACAAGTTACCTAAACAGACACTAATCTCTGAAAGTAACACTAAAGTACAACATTGTAATTCAGCTGGTATGTTGACTGACAAATACACACACTACAAGCATGTCGTGTAAACAACATAGCATGAGAACGTAAACAAAAGTCACAACAAGCAATCATTGTGTGTCAGACACCTTGGGACATCTATTTATCACACTTATAGGAGAAAGAGTAGAAAACATGAAATTGGTCCCTGTTTTGCAGCCATGTCCATTCCCATTTCTTGGCTAAATAATAATGAATGAATGTTAGGACTTCTTACAAAATGCTGATAAAGAAAGTGCCTCAGCAATTACGGAATTGATCAGGACGTTTGGCTGAGATGTTAATATTTTCACTATGAATGACTTGTGCTACATGTGTTGATAACTTATCCTGTCAGGCGTCCCCATGAGCTGGTAGAATAGAGTGGGGCAAATAAGTATTTAGTCAACCACTAATTGTGCAAGTTCTCCTACTTGAAAATATTAGAGAGGCCTCTAATTATCAACATGGTTAAACCTCAACCATGAGAGACAGAATGTGGAAAACCCCCTAGAAAATCACATTATTTGATTTTTAAAGAATTTATTTGCAAATCATGGTGGAAAATAAGTATTTGGTCAACACCAAAACTTCATCTCAATACTTTGTTATGTACCCTTTGTTGGCAATAACGGAGGCCAAACGTTTTTTGTAACTCTTCACAAGCTTTTCACACACTGTTGCTGGTATTTTGGCCCATTCCTCCATGCAGATCTCCTTTAGAGCAGTGATGTTTTGGGGCTGTCGCTGGGCAACATGGACTTTAAACTCCCTCCGCAGATTTTCTATGGGGTGAGATCTGGACTCTGGCTAGGCCACTCCAGGACCTTAAAATGCTTCTTACGAAGCCACTCCTTTGTTGCCCTGGCTGTGTGTTTGGGATCATTGTCATGCTGAAAGACCCAGCTATGTCTCATCTTCAATGCCCTTGCTGATGGAAGGAGATTTTCACTCAAAATCTCTGGATACATGGCCCCATTCATTCTTTCCTTTACACAGATCAGTCGTCCCGGTCCCTTTGCAGAAAAACAGTCCCAAAGCATGATGTTTCCACCCTCATGCTTCACAGTGGGTATGGTGCAATTCAGTATTCTTTTTTCTCCAAACACGAGAAACTGTGTTTCTACCAAAAAGTTCTATTTTGGTTTCATCTGACCATAACACATTCTCCCAATCCTCTTCTGGATCATCCAAATGCTCTCTAGCGAACCGCAGGCGGGCCTGTACATGTACTTTCTTCAGCAAGGGGACACGTCTGGCAGTGCAGGATTTGAGTCCCTGGCGGCACATTGTATTACTGATAGTAGCCTTTGTTACAGTTGTCCCAGCTCTCTGTAGGTCATTCACTAGGTTCCCCTGTGTGGTTCTGGGATTTTTGCTCCCCGTTTTTGTTATCATTTTGGCGCCACGGGGTGAGGAGGGAGTTGGAAGTCCGTGTTGCCCAACGACAGCCCCAAAACATCACTGCTCTACAGGAGATCTGCATGGAGGAATGGGCCAAAATACCAGCAACAGTGTGTGAAAAGCTTGTGAAGAGTTACAGAAAACGTTTGGCCTCCGTTATTGCCAACAAAGGGTACATAACAAAGTATTGAGAAGAACTTTTGGTATTGACCAAATACTTATTTTCCACCATGATTTGCAAATAAAATTCTTTAAAATTCAAACAATGTGATTTTCTGGGTTTTTTTCCCCACATTCTGTCTCTCATGGTTGAGATTTACCCATGTTGACAATTACAGGCCTCAATAATATTTTCAAGTGGGAGAACTTGCAGAATTAGCAGTTGACTAAATACTTATTTGCCCCACTGTATATCAATATTTCCTGCATGGTTTCTGAACAAATACCAGACAAATCTCCATCAGTCTCAGCTGAAATTTTTGTCCAGTAAGTATTCTAACAATGTTTGCCCTTTTAAAACGGTCAAGAACCTCAATAAATATGGACAAACTGTCAGTGATTTGAGCTGAAAGAATGGCTATGACATGTTATTATGATTGAGCCTCTCACAACACTTTGTATGGAAAATCATACCATCTTACCAAATCTTACCATATTGCTTGTGTAGCACCCCACCCATGTGACAAATTAGGGTGAGGATGGTGTGGTCCCACTTTCCTCTAAAGTAAAGGCCGTGGCCTCTTACGTCCATCCGTGGTTGGTGCGTGGACCTGAGGAGTTTTTGGGGATGGTAGTCTACTACCACTGTTTTATGCGTCACGTGGTGCACATCAAGGGTGCGCTCAAGCGCTCAAGGTTACATCACCTGACCATGACATTGATTGGTCTGATGAGAGGTTGGTGGTGTTCGAGTCTACCAAAGCAGTTTTCGGGCAGACGACATTGCTGGCGCATCCTCGGCCCGGCCCTCACCGCTGACGCATCTAATTACGTGGTGGGGGCGGTTTACAAGCAGTGGGTCGACGGTGCCTGGCAACCGCTCGCCTTTTTCAGTCGCCAATTAGTTCCTCGAGAGCGCAAGTATATTGCATTTGACAGGGAGCTGCTGGCCCTCTGGTTGGCGGTGTGTCATTTACTTTTCCTCTTGGAGGGTCGCAACTTCACCACATACACCGATTACAAACCCTTCACGTTCTCACTGTCTCGCACGGTGTGACCTGGTCTCTTATATTGGAAGTTTACCACCAACATCAGATGCGTCTCGAGTAAATCCAATTTGGTGGCTGACAGCTTGTCCAGAGCGCTCGCCGTTGCAGGAGGATGGTGTGTGTACGCTTAGGTTTACGGATTCAGACCTGCGTGTTCAGCCTTTTCTGGTAGTGGTTGCGTTGTGGTGTGATTTCTACCTGCAGTGCTCACCCTTTAGTCCCTGAGCACTGGCGGCATGGGGTGTTCGATACGGGTGATCTTTCCCACCCTGGTCGGAAGCTGTCCGTGTGACTGGTGTCACAAAAATTTCTGTGATGCTCGTCACCGTGCCAGGGAACTGTGAAACATTAAAATGCCTCTCAAGACCTTTGGCGTCCCTGATGGTGTTTCGACCATGGTCATGTGGACTTGGTTGTGGTTGGGCCATTACCTGCTTCTCATGGGTTGCTCACTATGGTCGATGGGACTACGCGTTGGCCCAAGGCCGTTCCCTTATCGTCAACGTCCATGATGGATCTGGTGTGAGCCTTTATTGGTCGTCGGTCGCGTGCTTTGGGTCACCATCAGATCTTTCGTCACACCGTGGGGTGCAATTTATGTCTAAGTTGTGGGGTGCTGTTGCCGATAGCTTGTGGGTTAAACGCACAGAACCACCGATCACCTTCAGGTGAATTGGCTGTGTGAACAATTTCCCCACTCCGTGAAAGCCTCCCTTTGTGCGTGCTTAAGTGATGGTGACTGGGTGGATAGACATCTTTGGGTATTGCTAGGTCAGGTTATTATTCGCATTATTCGCAGAGATTTTATTTAGTTTATGACCAGGTTTTTCCTGTTCCCGCTGATTTTGTTATTAGCGGGACGGCTCCATTGTCCGCCAAGAGACAGAGAGGTGACCTCTTGGAGTTTGCCGGCAGGCTTACCCCGGTTGCAAGCTTGTTTGCTTTCTTGAGGTCTTATCTCAACTTCTCCACATATAGGAAATGGTCAGAAGTTTTTTTTTTTAACTTGGTTTAATGGATTTAACCATGATAGTTTTTTTTATTTACAAATATTTAGTTTTGGATGGTTTTATGGTTTGATTGTGTGTTTGGACTTAATTGTTGGCTGTTAGAATAAAGCTTGCACACCTGAGCAACGAGGTGCGTGAACATGGATGAGCAGAAACTTGATCAAGTAAAGCGCTTCTGCATATGCAGTGGACAGGAGGAGCAGTGGGAACACATGAGACGCCACACGTCACAAGGAGCTGACTGAGAGACGCAGAAAAATTACCCCCCCCCCCCAATATTATGGAATGAATAGACTCCTTGATAATAATCTATTTATTCCCTCTTGAATTGACTTGAACACAAACAGGCAGGAAACCGAATAGCTCCCCTCCATCTACTGTTGGTTTGACCTACTGGCAGAGGTAATAAAAGCAGCAACAATGACATCTGCACTCAAAACTACATTTAACGGTACAATGCCCTCCTAAAAAGATGTCAAGTGACTTGCAAACCTCGAAAACATTTGTTCTCGTTGAGAACTAATTGGGGAACTTAGCACTACACAATCAGTGACTTGAAACTTTATCTTATCTAAAATAGACACCAAGGGTTCTAATTTTATTTATGGTGCAGGCACGCTTGAGCACATCTTGACTTTTGTGCAAGTGCAAGCCTTGTTGCAGCTTTTTGGGAATTTGGCAGAGCGCCAAAGTGAGTGTCCCTAAAAATACATCGGGCATATTGACAATTTGGTGTCAAAAATCAGTTTAAAGCATCTCAAATTTTGATCTTTGATCACCATTTTGTTGAATTTTAATTTGCACAGGAAGCTTGTAGACATGTGTGTGGATGTCAGACATGTTTTATGCATGAATACCGTATGATAACAGCACAAAGTAGAACATTTTAATATCATTATCACGCTTTTAAATGCTATACGCAGGTATGGGGTATGAAGATGCAGTTAATCAGGCAGACAGGGGAAAGGCAAAAATCTGAAATGTGGTGTGGATGAAGACTGTGATTTATGAGACAAGAACCATTTGATGATGCTTGTGAAGCTCATTCTAAACCCCTTCTGTCAATTGTGAGAGAGCCTGCTGTAATCCATTGTCACTGGGTGGATTAATTTGCATAATTCTACTATTGTGCAGTCCCAGGTCTTTTTCCTTTCTCCTCCTTCGAACACAATATTAAAAAGGGGGCCTCTGTACCCTCAACTACTTGTTGCTTAGGTAACAGTAACGGGAAAGTGGGAAGAAGTGCAACCAAGCAATGAAAGGGAAAGAGAAGGGACTCGCTAAAGTGGGAGTGATAAAATGACACGTGCCAGATGATGCGGATATGATTAGCTACGAGCACAGGAAAGAAGCAGAGGACAAGAGAAAAAAAGGGACGCCAGATAAAGTGAAAAGCGGAAACTACGGTTCAATACGAAGTAATTTCATGTTACTTAAAGTGCCATTTATCTATGTCGACAGTCTATTAGTCATGTAGTCATGTGTAACCATGGCCTCCGCCCTCTCCTCCCACTCGCACACGTACTGTACATGTGCATACATGTCACTGTTTGCGTTTATTTTTTGGACATAGTGCCTCTGTGAGTGTGATGAGGATCTATTGGTTATCCTAGAGGGAGGAGAAACTGCTAAATTGCACAGATAAAATCGATATGTCGTTAAAGGGTGGGGCTGCCTGCACCATTTGCAGTGCATATTGCACAATCTTGCATGTTGGAGTAGTGATCTAGCTGCAAACAATCATAATTTCATGTTCATCTTGTATACAAAAGAAAATGACAGTGACATAATAGAACATTTTTAACTAGAACCTCAAATGCCTTTCCACAAAACATTTAAAATTTTCAAGAATATAACAAAAAATATCACTCTGGGATTAATATTGTAACCAGTCGCGGCTGGAAGGATGGACAGGCAGGACGGGATGCAGAGAGGTTGGGTGCTTGTGGCCGGTTTTTATTAAATAAATAACAAAAGGGAAAAAAAGAAACCAAACAAAATGTCTTCTCTTGTTTCAAGGGAACGCACCTTGCCACAGAATGCCACTTCCAGGGTTGCTCGTTACTCCTCGAGATACTTATGCATACTCACGTCTCACAAGCCTAACGTTATGATTTTTCTCCCTCCTTTTGTACGCTGGGGAGAGCCCCTTGATTGGTGAGTAGAAACCACGTGTGGCCAAATCAGGCAATGGGTTGCAGGTGTGGTGGTAACCGCTCTGGAAAGTCGCTTTTCAGGGTGCTGATGATTCTTGTGCTGTTCATGGTGTTCCCAGTAAGGTCGCTGTCCAAGGTGCCGAACCTCTGTGACGAGCCCTGTGGAACTAACCACTGAGTTGCCACAATATGCACCACCAAAACAGAACATTCATAAACAAAATGTACTTCTTCCCAAAACATTAACCTTTGGCCCTTAAAATGTGAAAAAAACCTGCGTAGAGTACGTAGCACAAGTATAATGTACAGTATTGTTTTAATTAGTAACATTTTTTGCCTTGTAACATAAGATTGTCTACAACATGAGTCCTTAGGCAGTATTTCCTGTTACAAAGACATGTCAACACTGTAAGCACTTTTGATGCAGCACAATGGCGTACCGCAAGCAACAAGTCACTTTTGCTCATTAATATTCATGACGTTAGCAATTGTTGCTAGGCGGGTCAACCTCCCGTTTGTCCCTAATAGTAAATAAATGGGAATAGTGTACGAACTAAAATGGTTACTGAGCTAAACCTACCAATTCTGTCTAAAAATGATGCTCCTGGTGCCAAATTCACTGGTAAAGATGTGAAAGAACTAGGGCTGTCCCAAACGACTAATTTTCTCCCGATTAGTAAGCCGACTATTTTTACGATTAGTCGACTAATCTAATAATAAAAAAAATATATATATGTTTTTGTTTACTAATTTAGCAATTAAATTTTTGTTGACGCTTATCAATTCACAAAAAAGATATTGGAACACTTAAATTATTTATTAAAGTACAAATAAACACGTAAATAACTAATAATTCACAAATAAACAATGAGTTCAAATGCTGATAGAATTAACTAGTGTAGCATCCCGATTGAAAAGATGGTCTCTTAAACTGATGGTTTACAACTTTTATTCCATCCTTGATGTAATCACACTGTAAGAGCTACGGTGCACACAAAACAACAGAATTAGAAATTAACAAAAACTTTTCACCTTTTTCCTTTTAAACCTTATTTATATATCAATGAATTGCCTATATGAATTGCCTTTACCTTAATTTATTAGCTTATCATTGACAATTTCTTCCTTGAGTGCAATCACTGTATATACTGTATATATTTATGACCTTTTAACCTTATATAATTTTCTATACCATAAAATAAACCATAACATGAAATAAACCTTTCAGTTAGCATTAAGAACAATACCAATAGCACTTATATACCCTACCCACCGACGTCACAAAACCACGTGTTCGCTGTGTGGTTCCGCCCACTTGTCCGTCATTTTGTCTCTGTATTAGCATTGTTTTCAATTGATCGAGGAATTTAAAATGCATTTCATGGAAGACCCGGTGCTTTCTGATGCCGTAAACTCACTGGATGTGTTGCATAAAAGGCGTTATGTGGAAAAGCTTCGTTCTATACAGTCGCCAGATCCATATTTGATGCCCAAATCGATGTTTTTCGACCCGCTGTCTTCGCCCTGTCTGCCTGACATCTGCTACGCTGATATTTACAATTATCTTGTCCACACAAAATCAGCCTATTCTCACGAAAATTTGAAAAACTTCAAGAGCTTGGAGGCTTATAAATACTTCGTTGCTGGTTGGGTGAAACAGGTCCTCGTCCACGAAAATTCGGCAGGAATCTATCTTGTGCTTGGAAAGGTGAGTTACGAAATTTTCAATTCTAAATCTTTTGTTATTGCTAACATCCACTGTCAAGTCTAATGTATTTCATGTCATTTGTCAATGGAGTTAAGGCTTTTAATGTTTATATGGTTTAGCGATAGCACTCTCACTACATACATACGTGTATGTTGTCGGCGATTAGCCTAGCAATGATCTTAATTGTGGTTATTTGTCAGCCCCGTAGACGAGGCCAGTTTCTTTCACTTGGTACCAGCTAAATATTATTCAAAAAATAACGATGGTGGAAGAAAGTTTCAAATTCAAGATGTTTGTGACTTCCCTATGTCGTACTACGTCGTATGTTGTCGGCGATTAGCCTCGCAATGATCTTAATTGTGGTTATTTGTCAGCCCAAAACCCTCTAAGTATATCTTAAATGCATCTTACCGGATATAAAATGACTACTACATAGTCTGTGGTGATTTTTTGGTGCCCAGTTTTCACGTCGAATTGCAGCCGTCCATTTCGCTCTCCTCTTTGGATCCCTCGGAATACGGTAAAACTTCAAGTCTCTCCTTCCATCTTCTCTGTTAGTGCAACCAACAGCCACACACGCCTTCACCATTTTGATTATTAATGTTAAGGAGCAGAAAAACACGCCGTAAATAGGAGAAATGTACGTAGCCGTAACAGGTTAACACTATGTTTTGACGGACAAGTGGGCGGTACCATTCAGGAGAACGGAGTTGTGACGTCACGTGGGTAGGGTCTATAGGCCCTTGTCAATGAAACATTATTATTTAGTAAGGCGACAGCACCCTCTGGTGTACAAAAAAATGACCAAAAAAAAAAAAAAAAAATCTAACAAACTGGGTGACGGCGCTTGAGGTGTTTATTCACGACCGACGTGCAGCCAAGCTTGGCATTGAAGAGACAGGACAGAAGAGTGTACCCTCCTTTGTTTCTTTGAAATAAGTCAATGTTTTGGACACTCTGGTGCGCTTTTTTTGGCTTTGTGCCGCTTTCCCCGCTTGCATACAGAACATCCGACATTCTGAACTTTCCACGCATATATTTTTGTAACCCTTCATTAACCGTCGACGGGATGTTGTGCTCGTCGACGGATTTACGTCATCGATGACGTCGACTATGTCAACTAGTCGGGACAGCTCTAGAAAGAACGTACAAATGTTCAGCTAAAGAGATGGCTTGAGTGTCGAGGGCTGTCTATTATATCCTCTGGTTGTCTTACATCTCTGACCATTCTTGGGTGCAATTAACATTGCTATTTCTGTGTAGCAATCGCAAATGCTACTCAGTGACAGCCAACGAACGCTTTTAATTTTTTCATTAATAACAAATTTTAATTCGATAATTTATTTACACTTCCCCCTTACTAAAGTTGTTTATTTCCAATAGAAACGGTAACAGTGGCAGTTAGATACCATTTTAGTATTTTTTAGGTAATTCATTGTTAGACGGAAGCAGCACGGCAAAAAACCACGCTAAAAAATAAGTAAAGATATCAAAATGGCTTACCTCATCGTCCTCTGTGGTACCATGGCCCCCAACAAAATGTTTTCTGCATATGAAATGTGAATGGCTTCACCTTGCTGGCCTTAAACTGGTCTTTTGGACGTCCGCGCAAGTTGAGCCATTCTTCACATTTTTTTGATTTCGGGAAATGTATGAAGAAAACATCCTTCATGTGTCATAATGTCTAGACTCGTTTCTACAAGTTCCATAGCAGCAGTGTTTGATCAGGATGTTCTTTTTTGGAAGATTACCGGAGAAAAGAAACGGAAATAACATGGATTGTATGCGAGGGCGTGTCAAAAATGTCACCCTTACGTGTTACAATGGCGACATCACGGTCTAAAAGTAGCATTCGTGCGGTACGCTATTGTGTCTGTTATTGTGTTTTCAAAGTGTTGAGGTAAAATTCAATGCATTGCTGTCACAAGTGGATCTGTAATTTATATGAATTAGTGACTTGATTCTGACAATGTTCAGAGCAATCTAAGGTGATTTGCCATCTAAAAAACAAAGAAAAAATACTGTGCTCACATTGTGCGTTCCTAAAGAGTTTTCCCTTTCATGTCTTCCTTTCCATTTCCCACACATAGCTTCATTTTTTTTTTTTTTTTAAATAGAAGTCTTAATTTGGAAGTTTACATAGTTAGCGCAAATGTCTTCCAAATTAGGCTACATTCACACTGTAGGTTTGGCACGGTGGCAGAGTGGTTAGCACGTTCGCTTCATAGTTCTGCGATCAAGAGTTCAATCCCGGGATCTGGCTTTCCTGTGTGGAGTTTGCATGTTCTCCCCATGTCTGCATAGGTTTTCTCCGGGTACTCCGGTTTCCCCCCACATCCAAAAAGCATACATGTTAGGCTGATCGAACACTCTAAATTGTCCCTAGGTATGAGTGTGTGCGTGAATGGTTGTTTGTCTCCTTGTGCCCTGCGATTGGCTGGCAACCAATTTAGGGTGTACCTCGCCTACTGCCCATAGTTAGCTGGGATTGGCTCCAGCACCCTCGTGACCGTTGTGAGGATAAGTGGCTCGGAAAATGAATCACACTGTAAGTTATTTCTGATTTGTTTGCCCATAATGCGACATGTATCTTATTTTTTTCAAACAGTATGAACAGTCCAATTCTGATATTTTCATATCTGACTTGTATGCATTAATATGTGGCTAAAAAATCGTATGTTTTAAAGATAGGTAGAGAAATAGGTGTACTAAAATTGATTCCATTCGATGATGGATTTAAGACATGGTCTGAGAAAAGAATTACAGCTCTATGTAAAGTTCTTAAAAGGGGAGGAATAAAACGTTTCCAAGAATTGAAAAATACATACAGTGACACTAACCAAGATTTTTTTTAATGTTATTTTTTAGATATCTGCAAATACAGTGGTATCTCGACATACGATCGCTTCGACACACGATCTTTTCGATATCCGACTTAACCTTTGACTCGCCATTTGTTTCTAAATCCGACGACATGCTCGAAATACGATGATTTTTGACAGGGCCGCAGTTTCTTTGTTTTGCCGGAAGACGGACGCACAGCTGGTTTTCTTGTGAGAGAAACACTGGATCCAAAAAGGTTAGTGCAGGTGGAGAAAAAAAGAAAAGTTGACGCTTGCCATTGAATTGAAGATGTAAATTATATCAAAATATAAGCACGTTTTGGTCACCCATGAACTGGGTCGACAATAGGGCCGTAGAATGTTGACCTCGGCCGGCGGTCCTCCTCTGTTTGCCAGTCTTTATAAGTTAAGGTGACAATTCTTATTGTAGCAACATCGCCAAAGAAATCGCCAGCTTCGTCAGGTTTCTAATCATTTATTCCATTAACTTGTGCAACAGAACACACCTAGTGTTGACGGCAGCATCAAAACAGAAAGTAAAATGAATGACAAATAATAGAAATAAAAAATAAAGTAAAAACCGCGCTCTCTTGCTCACCATCACGTCAGCCCCGCGGTGTGTTCAGGTAAGGCAAAAAAAGTGTGCCACATTAGCATCTGATTCATTACATTATTACAGGTCTTATTATTATTATTATCATTATTATTATTACTAGGGATGGAAATCGAAATCCGATTCCAATTCCGAACTGGTTCCTAGTGTTTCGAGGCCTCAACATCACAACGAAAAAGCCTTAACGATCCCTTTAACGATTCCTAAAGGCGCGTATTGTGTCGTCACGTGACGTGACATGTCTTGTTGTCCAGACGCATCAAACTAGCACGGCGCCAAGAACCACTCGCTCCAAAGTTTGGTTACTTTTCACTAGGAAAGTGGGTGAAAATAAAAGGTTACGATGGTTTAGCACGAGCATTGCAGCCGTAAATATAACAATGACAGCACGTAGGTTCAAACGCTCGAAAGTGTGTCTTCACTTCATGAGTAAAAATTACAACAAAGCGACTTGCAGTCATTGCAAGGTGGAGATAACTGCGCTGGGAGGGATTACGACTGTACTGTCCTCACCAAGACGCAAAGGATCAGTCCTAGCTATACAGAAGCTAAACTCCTAAATGACGATGCATTGGTATAATATGCTGACTTTATTCAGCCGTCGTTATGACACATCACTTCAAGAGTGAAACTAAAAAGAGAAACGAAACAAATCAATTTCGTCCCCAATAACAAACGCATCGACGTAAATCAGCGATGATTAGCTGCTAATACAAACGGTTAGCATGGGTTCGCTAGCATAAGTACATTGTCAAACCACTACACAACTGGATTTAAGTGTCTGATCGCTAGTGGAAACACACAACAACAACACAAAAGATGATACATACAGGAGTTGCCGCTGTAGATATTTTACAAACATGAACAAAGAACGTAGGCATGTAGCAGTGTTTCCCTCTCTCACTAACTTGCTTGGATTCTTTGTAGCTGCACTTCTTCACGTGTAAGCGCGCTCTTCTTCACGTGAGCGCGTTCTTCTTCGCGTGAGGAAGCGCAAGGGCGCCCCCACTTGAGCGTCAAAGCACAATAAAAAACAGGGGTCCCCAAACTACGGCCCGCTGGCCGGATACGGCCCGTCTCCACATTTGGTCCGGCCCCCTGAACAATACCAGAAAGCATTTTGATTTTTTTTTTTTTTTTTTCAATAGTGTTATTTATTTCATGGCTTTTTTCTGTGAAAAACCCAGAGAGGGTTATTTGGTTATTATCTACTTAATTAATTATATTATATTATATTATATTATATTATATTATATTATATTATATTATATTATATTTACTTTTGTTCCGTGAAGAATCCAGAAAGGGTTATTTGATTGTGGCTTTTTGAAAAACAATAAGTTTTTACATTTAGGCCCTCCTGCAATCGTCACACTTTTTCTGTTCATTCTGTCATCAGAGAAGGGAAAAGTTATGTGGCCCTCACAGGAAAAGGTTTGGGGACCCCTGCTAAAAACTAAAAGGCATGCATCTCAATATAATGGTAAATAATACACTTTGACACATATTACCATAGGCAGAACAACGACCTAAATGCCAATATATACCTTTAAAAAAAAAAAAAATTCTATTAGAAAAATGTTTCAGTAAAATGTTACACATTCTTGTGTATTTGCCACTTATTTCCAAAGTTAACATTGAGACCTTGGGCTTCTTTTGACCTCGTCGTGAGTTTGTAAGGTTGTGACTTCTGATTAAGCAAACTGCCAATAAAAACGTTTGTTCTTCTTTTTCCCCCAAATTAGAATCGATAAGAGAATCGATAAAGAATCGAATCGTTAAGCAATATCGATAATGGAATTGGAATCGTAAAAATCCTATCAATTCCCATCCCTAATTATTACTATCATTATATTATTATTTTTCTGATTTTTATAAATAATTTATTTGTTTTGGTCTTTGGAATTGCTATTTGCAATTGTAACAGCAGTATTCAGGATTTAGTGTACGTTTATGGGCTGTGGAACAAATTAATGGAATTATAATGTATTCTTATGGGAAAATCCGGCTCGACATACGACCATTTCGACTAACAAACAAGGTCCTGGAACGAATTAACTTCGATGTAGAGGTACGACTGTACGTGATTACAACAATAAAGATGTTAAGAGTGGGAACGAAGTACACCCTATAATACACTTGCTAGTATGGGTGGGCAAACTGGTCCTTAAGTGCCACAGTGGGTCCTGGTGTTTGTTCGAACTGATTCAGCGCAGGCAGTTTAATCAATGAGGGTTCAGTGGAAAAAAGAAGCACCTGACTGGAACTTGTAAGACACGGTACTGTAAACGAAATAAATTGTCAAAAAACAGTTTGACCTTTAATTGGTATTTTTTTACTATTTTGTTACACAAATATGTTCTATAAGACATGCAAAACATTTTTGTTAATGAAAATACACCGCAAGTCTGATGTTATATTTAATTTTCTTTTTAATACCTGTATGTGTTCCATTTTGACCGTATGAAAGTGATCACCCTAGTAACAAGTTTTGCGCTGTGCGCCAGGGGTCCCCAAACTTTTCCCTTTGAGGGCCACATAACTTTCCCCTTCTCTGATGAGGGGCTGGGGTCAGTTTGTCACAGAAAATAATTGACGATTGCAGGAGTGCCTAAATGTAAAAATGTATTGTTTTTCAGAAAGCCACAATCAAATAACTCTTTCTGGATTCTTCACGGAACAAAAGTAAATAAAATTAAAAAATATATAATATAATATAATATAATATAATATAATATAATATAATATAATATAATCAGGGGTGCACATAATTTTTTTGCCCAGGTTCTCAGAGGAGGACCTGGAGATGTGACTTGGTCCTCATTGAGCTTGAGAGCCGACCCGCCTGATGCGATAAAATTATGACAAGCTTTACTTAGAGCCAATTACCTTTAATTAATTATATAAACAATTAACGCTTGATTAACATCAACTGGCACAACAAAATTGCCATTACTTTGAAGTGAAATGTAAAGTAATAAACATAAAAGCACTAATTCAAAATAAAGGGCATTCATATGTGGCTCTCACATTAACTCCAAGCCTTTGTAAAAGTGGGATGTCCTCCTCATAAGAGCTCATTGAACGTGCATGCTTAGCTTTGTGAAATGCGAGCAAAAACACGTTTGTCAGCGCATGGCGCTGTTCTACAATAACTTTATTCCGCCACTTGTCCATAGGGCGAGTGGGGTCCTGTCTGACATCGATAGTTTGATTAATTGCCACATGCTCTGTTTTTTTCGTGCTTTTCAAAGTTTGGATGGCTAAAATTCTTTGACCCTACATAAAATGCGCTGCTCTTATTAGTGACATTGGGATTCTCACGGCAAATGTTGCACCACATTTCCGCGCGAGCATCATTTGCTTCGAGCCATGGTACCTCCTGCAGCCACTTTTCAGCAAAAGTCCTTTTTTTCGGTAGCTCCGGTGATGTCTCTGTCGTCTGTCTGTCTTTTGACGGGGGTGGGGGAACACGGAAATAATTACTCAGTGGGGCCCGCCTCTTTGACATTTTGAGAAGTGATTTTCTCGTGTCCGCCGCAAATACAGTGGTCAGCTAGGCCTGTCGCGATAACAAATATTAGTGTGCGATAATTATTCTCATAAATTATTGCGATATGCGATATTATTGCGCCCCCCCAAATTTTTTTTCAACCACTTTACAATAACACAGTGAGAATACAGTATACATTCATAGATAAATTCAAAAATACTTTTTAAGAAATCACAACTAAAAACAATAGACCATGCCTCTTACGTAAAAAAACAACAACAATATTGATACCGCACAGCACCACAGAATAAATAAAATGTGTTGAAAAAAAAAAAAAAGAGAGAAAAAAAAATTTGCACTTAATAACTTAAGCATTGAGGCAAATGAAAACTTTTCCCCGTCATAGCTTCTGCAATGGTGTTCCATAGGGATGCAAAGATACAGTTAAGTCACAGTTCGGTACGATTTTTGATATGGGGGTCACGATTTTCGATCCGATTCAATACATTTAATGCTCTGTAAAAAAAAAAAAAAAATTAAATTTTTTGTTTCGTTTTTTTTTTTTTTTTTTTTTGCTAGCGAGCAAAAATTAAATTGCCATCATATAAACATGCATTTTAGTGCATAATATTTACTGTATGTGCTTACTTCTTACTGATCTGAAAAATGTTTGTACAAAAGAGCTGAGAACAATCTTTACTGTTTGTAAAGTGAGGCAAGGCACACTGTTGATTGCTACAGCTTTCTTAACAGCTAAGTTTACTACATGAGCAAGACATCCTATTTGTGGTCCGAATCCATCTGTGTCACGTACTGAAATAACAATATTTGCAACATTATCTGTAGTCACTGGTATGGAATGATTTGGCCTTCTTAACTTCCATTCAGTCATGACAGTTTAGAATTCATCGATGTGGTATATTGACTACGTAACCCAATGGCATGGGACGTAGCGCATCTAGTGTGCCATTTCATGATATCTAGTGTGTGCGCGCATTAAAAAAGTTAACAAGCGCCGCTGAAGTCACGTCTGCTCATTACTACACAACACCAGCATATGACACGGCGCGCTTAATTTCATTCAGCTGTTTATTGTCATAGCGAGGTTGTTCGTAGCAGCCTAGTCGGTAACAATGTTTTGGCGGACTTCGTTGTAAATATCCGGCGTTGTGCCGAAAAACAGCCACCCGCGTGAAATGTCACTCCTGACGGGAGCGCCTACACGTCAACGACACCGGCGCGCTGTAGATGGTCCACAGTCACTCCGGAGCACTGATGCGACCGGTATACGTTGAACAACAGGATATAATGGGAACGATTGGCTCCGGCGCTAGTTTTTGCTGGACTTGGAACGAAGATGCATTTTGCGCAGTTGGTAACGAGGAATCCGAACTTTTAACAGCACGTCTGCCGAACGCGCGCACGCACGTGCACGCGAGGCGATAAGTCGCAGCGGAAAAATTACCGCCTTCATTTTTTTATATCACGCGATAAATGGAATTACTGCATATTGCGACAGGCTTATGGTCAGCCATTGGTACGCAAAAGTGTATGGAAGCCGTTGAGGGCCAGCGCGTTTGTCTATGTCCGGTACGCATGCGCGCATGCGGACCACTTATGTGCACCCCTGAATATAATATAATATAATATAATATAATATAATATAATATAATATAATATAATATAATATAATATAATATAATATAATATAATATAATATAATATAATATAATATAATATAATATAATATAATAATACCACTATTAGACAATAACCAAATAACCCTCTCTGGGCTCTTCACAGAAAAAAGCCAGGAAATAAATAACACTTGGGAAAAAAAAAAAAATGTTCAGGGGGCTGTACCAAATGTGGAGGTGGGCCGTATACGGCCCGTGGGCTGTAGTTTGGGGACCCCTGCTGTACGCCTTCCTGACACAACCCACACGCGGGAATCAAACCTGGGCCACCACAAACAGCAGCCAAACGCTCAGACCACAGACCACTTAGCAGCCATTGTGTAAACCATTATATTGTAGATGGACAGCAAACATCTGGCCATTCTAAATATACAAAATTCATTGGAACATATGTTCATGCGAGATATTATACCTTCGTTTACTTAGGCCTGATCTGTTGCATATTTCCATTGCCATTAGCCATGCTACTGCCATTCTTTTCGATCAATGTCCACTCATTCATCCGAATTGTTCTTTTCTTATCAACATCTGGCTTGAAGAGAACGTATTTTTTAGTCATAAGTGCTGAAGCCTTGAGTCTTTCTTTTGCCCAACTCTCTTTCAAAGCGGCAACGTTCCTCAAAACAATATGATTTAAAGAATGCATTGCATAAAGCCCAATTCAAAGGATTTATGCACACTTTTTTTCTCTTTTAATCTATGGGCCAAAACAAATAAAACATCGACTGGTTTAATTTGGCTCGAAATAATTTGGCCCTCAGTGAGACCTAAGTGGGGAACTGTACTATACCCTCTGAAGTGCACGCAAGAGAAATTTGCTTACGATAAGAGAAGAATACGCAGAAGGGCAACTTTGATGAACCCCAACATAATGTAATAGGACTGCTCCATCTAGAGTGCATATCTGGTAGGAAAGTGCATAAATGACTGACTTAAGCCGATAATAAAATCTGCTGTCTTGTCCAGGAAAACAAAGACAATGAAAGGTTTTGTACAATGATGAGATTTCTTTATTACAAACTGCAGCTTGAAGAAAAGTATGTGACAGGATAATGTCTGTAACACAGTAAGACAGTGTCTCTCCCGAATGGGGAGTGGTTCCTGCTTCCATACACTTGTAGTTCCTTTGAGGAGTGAAATACTAATACATGGCCTTATACTGTACGGCTATTATCATAAAATATTTGTTACTATTGATTGAGCAAATATGGTATTGCTAAAGTCAAATGTGTGAAATGTGATCTTCAACGTGACACATTTTTTTTCAACTTTCGTTCGTTAATCTAAAGGACAAGCAGTGCACAAGTTGTCATGGTAACATTAGCAGATGTGGTTTAACAGTGTAGACTCAAATTTCCATCACACTGCTCAGCCAGAGAAGCAGACAACTGCTCACCTTTCCCTCTTACACAGGGAGAGAATATTCAGTCACTGAGCTAGGGTTTGGCAGTCAAATGAAATCACACAAAGAGTACCTCCACCATAAACTTCATAATATATTGACGGAACATGGGGCGCAGGGCCGATTCATAGGGGGCCTATCTCGGTCAAAGCTGACTGAGTGGAAACACAGACAAAGAGCTTTTAACGATGAAAATTCTTGTAAATAAATGCTTAAATCCCTGAATTCTTTACAGATATGGACGCAAAACAGTCTTGATTCTTGGTTAAAAGCAAAAAAAAAAAAAACGAGCAGTTAGCATTTATTTTACATTAATATGTTGAATGTGCTGCTAGTCTTTACTTCACCGTCGTGTGGCCTTATCACCACAAAGAGCTTTTTACGTTGAAAATTCTTCTAAATAAATGCTTAAATCCCTGAATTCTTTATAGATATGGACATAAAACAGTCTCGATTCTTTGTAAAAAGAGCAACGAACCGGGCAGTTAGCATTATTTTACGTAAATATGTTGAATGTGCTGCTAGTCTTTAAGCCACTGTGGCGCCGACTTATCACTACAAAGAGTTTTTACGTTGAAAATTATTGTGAATAAATGTGTAAATCCCTGAATTCTTTACAGATATGGACGTAAAACAGTCTCGATTCTTTGTTAAAAGAGCAAAGAACCGGGCAGTTAGTATTTATTTTTCTCGAGCCTGTTCGAATCCTCGAACAAATCACTCCTGAGACAATCCTTCCCGTTTGTATGCGGTACAGCTTTCGTACTTTTTCAACCTAAATCCGGCGTTGGACCGCTGCATGTGTTTGTGAATAACTGCGACTGACTTTTACTGACTGAAGCGGAGTGTGGGATGGCCCACTACTTGAATGCGTGCCGCAGTGTCTGGGGAATGTGTCCCGTCAATATCATTATGAAGTCAATGCCTGCAGCTTGATCATTATTACACCAAAGACATGCAGTACAGCACAAGGGCTAATTGCATTCAGTTATTTTCAAGCTGAAAAAAAGATGCACACAGAATTTGTCATGGGCTAAAAATGCTTCTTTGAATTTGATGTGGATGACAGCCCCCTCCCCTCAATCCATACAATAATAAATCTGTGTACATGAACCAGTATGTTCCAGTAACTTGTGGTGAGGCTTTGGATTTGGTACATCCTGTTGCTATGTTTATTAACAAAAAAGGAAAGCAGCTCACCTACTTCAATCTATTCCAACCCCCTCTTATTTGTGCGTATTTCTGGTCTGTTTCCATGTTTCTGCTTTTCCCCCAGTATTGAATTTTTACTTCCCTGACACTCACTTTTCTTTGAAAAAAGTCTTTTGAAACCCTTCCATTTTTCCTCCCTAGAAAAATGGCCACCACCGACCTTTTTCTATTCATGTCCCCCAGCATGCCACCCCATCAGTCATTCTCACTATGTTAGCATTGGTCCCAGTTCACAGATGATAATGAGCCTTGCTCAGTTGCCCTGTGACTTTCTCTCAGCCATAAGCACCAGTGTCCATGATTTGCCTTTTCTGCTCTAGCATTTGGTATGTAGTATTTTTTAATACTTTTGTTCAGCTGAAACGACATGTTACAATAGCAACACATACTCTTCATGCTGGATTGGAAGTGGATAGACATTTATTGGACAAAATTAATATAGGAGTCCCTAAATATACTAGTGCACATGTGTATGTGCTAGGTCCACCAGCCCCTCCCATTCAATAACTCCAATGATACCTTTAGCTTCTCTCAAGCCCCTCTGACCTTTCTCATGTCCCCCCCATCTGTCAATCATATCCACTGCGGCAAAGAAACACAGTCCATTGGTATATCAGAACCTATCGTGTACAATACAGTTGAATAATTTCTCTTAATTTCTAATCTTATACACAGACATGTCATCCCTCAACATGACTTCTGTATCTTCGAATCTTGAAATCTAAAGCATTTCGACAATATTTTTTGTTCTAATATAGGTCATTTTGAATTACCTTCATTTTTGGTTGGTGAGACACAATGCCCTGCCCCTTGCTTTAAACCAGGGGTCTCCAAACCGGTCCTCGAGGGCTGCTGCGGGTCCTGGTTTTTCTTCATACCGATCAAGCACAGACCTTTTAACTAGGGTTGTTCCGATCATGTTTTTTTGCTCCCGATCCGATCCTGATCGTTTTAGTTTGAGTATCTGCCGATCCCGATATTTCCCGATCCGATTGCTTTTTTTTGCTCCCGATTCAATTCCAATCATTCCCGATAATTTTTCCCGATCATATACATTTTGGCAATGCATTAAGAAAAAAATGAATAAAACTCGGACGAATATATACATTCAACATACAGTACATACAGTGCCTTGCAAAAGTATTCGGCCCCCTTGAATCTTGCAACCTTTCGCCACATTTCAGGCTTCAAACATAAAGATATGAAATTTAATTTTTTTTGTCAAGAATCAACAACAAGTGGGACACAATCGTGAAGTGGAACAACATTTATTGGATAATTTAAACTTTTTTAACAAATAAAAAACTGAAAAGTGGGGCGTGCAATATTATTCGGCCCCTTTACTTTCAGTGCAGCAAACTCACTCCAGAAGTTCAGTGAGGATCTCTGAATGATCCAATGTTGTCCTAAATGACCGATGATGATAAATAGAATCCATCTGTGTGTAATCAAGTCTCCGTATAAATGCACCTGCTCTGTGATAGTCTCAGGGTTCTGTTTAAAGTGCAGAGAGCATTATGAAAGCCAAGGAACACACCAGGCAGGTCCGAGATACTGTTGTGGAGAAGTTTAAAGCCGGATTTGGATACAAAAAGATTTCCCAAGCTTTAAATATCTCAAGGAGCACTGTGCAAGCCATCATATTGAAATGGAAGGAGCATCAGACCACTGCAAATCTACCAAGACCCGGCCGTCCTTCCAAACTTTCTTCTCAAACAAGGAGAAAACTGATCAGAGATGCAGCCAAGAGGCCCATGATCACTCTGGATGAACTGCAGAGATCTACAGCTGAGGTGGGAGAGTCTGGCCATAGGACAACAATCAGTCGTACACTGCACCAATCTGGCCTTTATGGAAGAATGGCAAGAAGAAAGCTATTTCTCAAAGATATCCATAAAAAGTCTCGTTTAAAGTTTGCCACAAGCCACCTGGGAGACACACCAAACATGTGGAAGAAGGTGCTCTGGTCAGATGAAACCAAAATTGAACTTTTTGGCCACAATGCAAAATGATATGTTTGGCGTAAAAGCAACACAGTTCATCACCCTGAACACACCATCCCCACTGTCAAACATGGTGGTGGCAGCATCATGGTTTGGGCCTGCTTTTCTTCAGCAGGGACAGGGAAGATGGTTAAAATTGACGGGAAGATGGATGCAGCCAAATACAGGAACGTTCTGGAAGAAAACCTGTTGGTATCTGCACAAGACCTGAGACTGGGACGGAGATTTATCTTCCAACAGGACAATGATCCAAAACATAAAGCCAAATCGACAATGGAATGGTTAAAAAATAAACGTATCCAGGTGTTAGAATGGCCAAGTCAAAGTCCAGACCTGAATCCAATCGAGAATCTGTGGAAAGAGCTGAAGACTGCTGTTCACAAACACTCTCCATCCAACCTCACTGAGCTCGAGCTGTTTTGCAAGGAAGAATGGGCAAGAATGTCAGTCTCTCGATGTGCAAAACTGATAGAAACATACACCAAGCGACTTGCAGCTGTAATTGGAGCAAAAGGTGGCGCTACAAAGTATTAACGCAAGGAGGCCGAATAATATTGCACGCCCCACTTTTCAGTTTTTTATTTGTTAAAAAGGTTTAAATTATCCAATAAATTTTTGTTCCACTTCACGATTGTGTCCCACTTGTTGTTGATTCTTGACAAAAAATTAAAATTTTATATCTTTATGTTTGAAGCCTGAAATGTGGCGAAAGGTTGCAAGGTTCAAGGGGGCCGAATACTTTTGCAAGGCACTGTAAGTACTGTATTTGTTTATTATGACATTAAATCCTGAAGATGGCATTTACATTGTTAACATTCTTTCTGTGAGAGGGATCCACGGATAGAAAGACTTGTGACTTTGTATATTGTGACTAAATATTGCCATCTAGTGTATTTGTTGAGCTTTCAGTAAATGATACTGTGGCCATCCCAAATGCATGATGGGAAGTGGAACCATGACTGTGCGTCGTGCTACCAATTTATATATCTTCTCTGCGTTGGGAAATAACTTAAGGTGTTAAGACAAAGATCAATTGCCACCTTGCTTCCCCACATTGCTTCCCATGATATTTCTATTCATAGGGAGAGGGATTGCAAGGCTTTAGCCAATTAAAAAAAGGCTCCAAAGGCTGACAAAATTCACTCTACTCATTTTGTGCTGCCTTTTATCGCTCTATATAGGTAAAACAGTGTCATTATAGATTGAGCTCCGGATGAGTGTAACACATTATGTCTGTAACGTTAAATACAATTAAAAAACGATTTAGTTAAAATATATACAGTATATATATGTTAAAAAAAAGGCATGTCCGATATTTTTTTGCCGATTACGATACTTTGAAAATGACGTGATCGGGACATCTCTACTTTTAACCAATGCAGTTTGTACTAAAACAAGCAGCACCTGACTGCAATCAACTGATTACACTTATAAAACACCAGTTTGGTGAAAAGGTGTGGTCTTGTTTTGTTGGAGTGAAATCCTGCACCCACTGCAGCCCTATGTGGAATAGTTTGGAGACCACTGCTTTAAACCCTTCAGCTTAGGCTATGTCTACACTAGGACGGATCATTTTTTTTTGCCTTGTAATTTGGAGTCTTCTCCGGACATACTCAAACGTAATATTTACAAGCTCTTTCAGTTTTCAGAAGACAAGCAGGAAAGCCTTGCCTTACCATTCTCCTCCATTGTTTACAATGCTGTAATGCCACGCAAAAAATTGTGATGGCACGCTCCACGACGCCACTTCCTTTATATCTGATTATTATATTGCTACCCCAGCTATACTAGGCGGCAGGTCCGTAGTTTATGTAATTACATGGCCCCCTATCCCGTGTAATAAAATCTCTGGACAAGAGGTACATTATTGTAGCCAACATGCTGTATAATTCTAACTAATTACACGTTTAAGGCCATAATCCGTCCTAGTGTAGACGTAGCCTTAGAGTCCAGTGTGGCTAAGCGAGCATCTAAAATGGCACGATGGATGATTGGTTACACATTTTCCTGAAAGGTCATGAATTTCAATCCAGGTTTCAACCATCCTGTGAGGTGCTTGTTGCGACTGCAAGGTTTTTCTCTGAGTATTCTGGTTTCCTACCACATTGCAAAAAACAATGAATGCTAGGTTAATTTAGGTCTCTTGGTTGCCTTAGGTGTGAATGTTAGTATGAAAGGAAGTTTGTCAGATGTAAAAAGCTCCAACACATACGTGTCAGGAAAACCAGGCAGGCAGGTGGTGTGGACCCAAATGCAGGGAAACAAAAGGCAGCAAGGAAGGTGGCAGTGAACTCAAAAAACATTTTAAAAATTACTAACAAAAACACAAAGTACAACCAAAAGTACTGGGGATCAAAAAGGCAAGGTTCAAACAAAACTTACTTTATCGGACGGACTAATACATGAGGGCTTGGACCGGACTCCGACATCGACATTGACAATGACGCAACAAGGAGTGAAAAGAAAATGGGAACTTATGTACACACACGCAAACAAGGGGTAACGAGACAACGAGGAACAGCTGGGCAACACAGGAGGATGCAGATTGGAGGATACACTAGGGGCAGGTACAACAGGTGAAATCAATGTGCAATCACCGGTACACACTGGGAGGGAACCAACATAAAACCTAACAGTACCCGCCCCAAGGGACGGATCCCAGACGTCCCGAAGAAACAAAAAGTCCCAAACACTATGAAAAGAAAGATGCCCGGAGGAGGAAGCAACATCAGCCTGTCAGGGCTAGTCAGACGGGCATCTAGGACGCCAGATGTGGGCCGACCGCAAGGGTTGATTGGGAAGGCATCCAGGGCGCCAGACGTGGGGTGCGTGCACGGGTCGATCGGGTGGGCGTTTGGGCCGCCAGACGTTGGGCGACCTCACGGGCGTCCCAGATGAGGTAGGGCTTGTTCGTGCATGCCGCCAAGCCGTGGCAGGAAGCGGGGAGCATCGTCGTCAGGGCGAGGGCCAGCGTCTGTCGGGTCAGGAACCGAGTCGTCAGGAACTTCGGAGTCGTGTGGCGGACCAGGGGAACCGGAGTCGTCGTCGTCTGCTGGCGGGACAGCAGCGGCGTTGTCGGAGTCTGAGTCTGCTGGTGGGACAGCAGCGCCGTTGTCGGAGTCTGAGTCTGCTGGCGGGACAGCAGTATTGTCGTCTGAGTCTGCTGGCGGGACAGCAGCGTCGTCGTCTGAGTCTGCTGGTGGGACAGCAGCGTCGTCGTCGTCTGAGTCTGCTGGCAGGACAGCAGCGTCGTCGTCGTATGAGTCTGCTGGTGGGACAGCAGCGTCGTCGTCTGAGTCTGCTGACGGGACAGTAGCGGAGTCTGCTGGCGGGACAGCAGCGGAGTCTGCGTGGGGACCCGGAGTGGAGTCTGCTGACAGAACAGCACCGGAGTCTGCGTGGGAACCCGGAGCGGAATCTGCGTGGAAACCCGGAGTGGAGTCTGCGTGGAAACCCGGAGCGGAGTCTGCTGGCGAACCAGGAGCGGAGTCTGCTGGCGAACTAGGAGCGGACGGCGCGGGCACTTGACTGCGGGGAGTCGGCGCGGGCACTATACTGCGGGGAGTCGGCGCGGGCACCGGACTGCGGGGAGTCGGCGCGGGCACTTGACTGCGGGGAGTCGGCGCGGGCACCGGACTGCGGGGAGTCGGCGCGGGCACCGGACTGCGGGGAGTCGGGACAGGCACACGCTGTCGGCGTTGACGACCATGCCGAGGCTTTTGGCGAGTGCCTTCAGGTGGCAGGGGCGGCAGAACACCGCCAGCCTCAGCCACATTAGGCCGCAATGAATCTGGGCGACCCCGCAGACCACCGCGGGGGGGTCCCCTATAGATGGCCCAACGGGATCCCTGGTAGGAGTCTTTGGCTAGGAGCTCCGAACGAGACACAGAGTGCGGAGGGTGGAAAGAAAAATAACCAGGGAAAGCAGCGGATCATAATTTATATGATCCTCCTCGTAGTCAGAAAAATCAGAGTCCAACAAAATGTGCTGTGGTCGGTAGGTGGGTCGAGTTTGGGCTGATGGCCGTCGGCGTGCCTGCCGAAAATGGATTTTTCCCACTGGGTCCACAATGGGTTGCGTCATTCTGTCAGGAAAACCTGGCAGGCAGGTGGTGTGGACCTAAATGCAGGGAAACAAAAGGCAGCAAGGCAGGTGTCGGTGAACTCAAAAAACATTTTAACAATAACTAACAAAAACACAAAGTACAACCAAAAGTACTGGGGATCAAAAAGGGAAGGTTCAAACAAAACTTACTTTATTGGAGGGACTAATACACGAGGGCTTGGACAGGACTTCGACATCAACATAGACAATGACGCAACAAGGAGTGAAAAGAAAATGGGAGCTTATATACACACACGCAGACAAGGGGTAACAAGACAACGAAAAACAGCTGGGTAACACAGGAGGATGCAAATTGGAGGATACACTAGGAGCAGACACATCAGGTGAAATCAACGTGCAATCACACAGGCACACACTAGGAGGGAACCAACACAAAACCTAACAATACGACCGCGTAACGAACATAAGCAATACAGACACTGGAGGAATGGAAAACATTTCAGATATAGCAAATGGAAAAGAGTGTTGACTATCTTTTAAATTTCTTATATAGTGAGACAAGTTTCCTAAGCGAAACATACTGGAGGCAACGCTATCTTTGACATTTTCTACTACGGACTTGTGGTTTACAGTGGGGCAAATAAATATTTAGTCAACCACTAACTGTGCAAGTTCTCCCACTTGAAAATATTAGAGAGGCCTCTAATTATCAACATGGTTAAACCTCAACCATGAGAGACAGAATGTGGAACCCCCCCCAGAAAATCACATTATTTGATTTTTAAAGAATTTATTTGCAAATCATGGTGGAAAATAAGTATTTGGTCAACACCAAAACTTCATCTCAATACTTTGTTATGTACCCTTTGTTGGCAATAACGGAGGCCAAACATTTTCTGTAACTCTTCACAAGCTTTTCACACACTGTTGTGGGTATTTTGGCCCATTCCTCCATGCAGATCTCCTCTAGAGCAGTGATGTTTTGGGGCTGTCGTTGGGCAACACGGATTTTCAACTACCTCCGCAGATTTTCTATGGGGTTGAGACCTGGAGACTGGCTAGGCCACTCCAGGACATTGAAATGCTTCTTACGAAGCCACTCGTTTGTTGCCCTGGCTGTGTGTTTGGGATCATTGTCATGCTGAAAGACCCAGCCACGTCTCATCTTCAATGCCCTTGCCGATGAAAGGAGATTTTCACTCAAAATCTCTCGATACACGGCCCCATTCATTCTTTCCTTTACACAGATCAGTCGTCCTGGTCCCTTTGCATAAAACCAGCCCCAAAGCATGATGTTTCCACCCCCATGCTTCACAGTGGGTATGGTGCAATTCAGTATTCTTTTTCCTTCAAACAAGAAAACCTGTGTTTCTACCAAAAAGTTATATTTTGGTTTCATCTGACCATAACACATTCTCCCAGTCCTCTTCTGGATCATCCAAATGCCCTCTAGCGAACCGCAGACGGGCCTGGACGTGTACGTTCTTCAGCAGGGGACACGTCTGGCAGTGCAGGATTTGAGTCCCTGGCGGCGCATTGTGTTACTGATAGTAGCCTTTGTTACTGTGGTCCCAGCTCACTGTAGGTCATTCACTAGGGTCCCCCCGTGTACTTCTGGGATTTTTGCTCCCCGTTCTTGTTATCATTTTGACGCCACGGGGTGAGTAAGGAGTTGAAAGTCCGTGTTGCCCAATGACAGCCCCAAAACATCACTGCTCTAGAAGAGATCTGCATGGAAGAATGGGCCAAAATACAAGCAACAGTGTGAGAAAAGCTTGTGAAGAGTTACAGAAAATGTTTGGCCTCCGTTATTGCCAACAAAGGGTACATAACAAAGTACTGAGATGAACTTTTGGTATAGACCAAATACTTACTTTCCACCATGATTTGCAAATAAATTCTTTAAAAATCAAACAATGTGATTTTCTGTTTTTTTTTTCCACATTCCCTCTCTCATGGTTAAGGTTTACCCATGTTGACAATTACAGGCCTCTCTAATATTTTCTAGTGGGAGAACTTGCACAATTAGTGGTTGACTAAATACTTATTTGCCCCACTGTAGATAGAAGTTCAGCTGAAGTCAGCAGTTTGTAGACAAAGTTAAACTACAAAATCAAACCAAAGGAACCCACGGAATTTTCAAAAATGGATTCAGCACTAGGTAGATGAGGCTCCGGGACTTTCTGTGCTGTGCGCGGTTGTGTGAACTCCTGGAAGCACCTTTATATGGTTGGAAGAGGAATGTTTTGATCACCGACCAGCTACAAAGCGCAAGTTTGGATGTACTCTGCCATACACCTTAAATCAAAACCAGCAGCACACAATAAATTAAGGATGTGGCTCGCTACTTAAAGGATCCACCTAAAAGATTGCATGTTTGTTCTTATCACTTTGTTGATCATTCGTGGACAAAATTCTAATAATTTGTGTAGCCTGTGTTAACATGAGGTGTACATTGATACGCCAGCCACCTGACTGAACAAAATTAGGCGAAATTACAAATAATATTAGTTGCTGAATGCAGAAGTGCTGCAACAGACTTTGCTGTTACAAGAAAATACTACATTTTTTCACCTGGTTATGGTTATAGTATCCCTAAGTTCTGCCCCTGCATTAATATCTTGGTGAACCAATTCTGTGATTAGTTTGGCATTGCATTAATGAGGGAATGATTGACAGCCCAGCAAACCAATTCTGTGATTAGTTTGGTGTTAACGAATTTATCAAAGAAAATAAAAAAATTCCAAATGTTTTCATCTGTTTTTTTTTTTGTCGGGTGGTAGGTACAGCTCCAGCCACAAGTACCAAGTACAGTGGTTCTTCGACATAATATCGCTTCAACACACCATCTTTTCGACATCCGATGTAAAATTTGACTCGTCATATGTTTCTACATCTGACGACATGCTCTAAATATGATGATCTATGACAGCACCACAGTTTCTTTGTTTTCCCGCAAGACAGACGCACAGCAGATTTTCTTGTCAGAGAAATCAACATGTGTTCCAATAATGTTAGTGCAGGTGGTGAAAAAAAAGAAAAAAGGTCATGCCTACCATTACCATTGACATGAAGATAGATACGATAGAAAAATATGAGTGTGAGGTGTGTATCCGATATATGGCTCAACGATACAGCCTTAGACGGTCTATGATCTCGGCGGTCCTCCTCCGTTCGCCAGTCTTTATAAGTTAAGGTGGCAAATATTTTTGTGGTAACACCGCCAAAGAAATCGCCAGCTTCTTCAGGTTTCTAATCATTTATTCCACCAACTTGTGCAACACAGCACGCCTAGTGTCTGTCCCCCGCAGCAAGTGAACAAAGTGAAAGTAAAAAGGCCCACTCTGTCAAGTCGGCCACGCGATGCGTTCAGGTACACCACGCAAACACATTTGCCAAATTACAACCCGGTTTGTTACATTATTACTGGTATAATAATTATTATTCCTATCATTATATTATTATTCCAATTTTTATTCGTAATTTATTTGTTTTGCTTTCTGTAATTGATATTTGCAATAGTAACATCAGTATTTACTAAGAATTTTGTGTAGGTTCTTAGGCTGTGGAACGAATTACTGGAATTATAATGTATTCTTATGGGAAAATCCTGCTTGACATACGCCCATTTGGACTTACAAACAAGGTCCTGGAACGAATTAACTTCGTATGTAGAGATACCACTGTATACGTTTGTTGGCAAAAGCTGCCGTCCCCGACTGGCTCCAGATCATTGTCGTCGTAAATAAAATTAATCCATCTCTCATAAGGAGGCTCTGCTGCAGGAGTTATGTGTTAACACAGGAACACACTATAGTAGTTTTGTCCAGGTTTGTGTTTGATTTTTTTGTGTTTGTGCCCGGGTGTGTCTTATCTTTGTGATCGCCCACTGATTTCACCTTTCGTTGCCTGCCCCTTGTGTATCGACCAATCCACTGCTTCTCATTTCACCAAACTGTTCCATAGTGTCTCATTACCCCATGTCTATATCCAAGGTGACCCCCAAAGATGTGAAGTTTTTAACAATCCAATAAAGTCAAGAGTGATGGAAGAAAAATATTTTATTCATAGTAATTGAAACCTTAAACCTGAAAGCTTTTAAGAAAGAATGATGGAATTTTAATTTAGAAATTACATCCTTTAAATGGCGTTCGCCAGCATGAATGCATTCTTGAAATCTGCTGGTGACCACCGTTGAAATAGAAATTTTTGCATATTGGCAGACATGAATGCAGGATGAAATTCACAGTATCCCAGCTCAGATGAGGACTCAAAACAGCAGATTTTAAGAATGTATTTGTACATGTGGATCCCATCTAAAGAATGTCATTTAAAAGAAAAAAAAAAATCCATCATTGCTTCTTAAATGGCATGTTTTAAGGTTTCAATTATTATAAATGAAGTTTTTTTTTTTCATTCACCCTTGGTTTTATTGGATTGTTAAAAAGTTCCCGTTTTTTTTTTTTTTTTTTTGAGTCACCCTGTATTTAGGCTCCCCGTGTTTGTTTATTCCCTTGTTGCGTTATGACTGATGCCATGTGTGATCCTATGCTCCTGTCTAAGTTTTTTCCTGATTCTTAACAAGTTGTTTTAATTCCCTTTTGTTTGACCTCTGAGTTTTGTTTCTACTTTGTTTCTGGACTTTCAATACTTAAACATTTTTTAGTACCTACCATTACTACCTTGCTTGGCCGCCCTGCTCTTGGGCCAAACCACCTCGTATTTCACCTGCTTGCCATCGACACCTGACAAGTTTTGGTTACGCGACTGTTGCGATTTTTTAGAGACATACTATTGAAGCCAACATCCCGTACAGTTTGACGTCCAGGGGTACGTACACTCGGCTGCTCAGCCTGCTTGGTCTTAGGCCACCGCGGCGCTCATTGCCTTTAATGAAACAAGTTAAAAGAAACAAGTGGTAAGGCACCTTTTATTTAGTATTTTAACTACCATTCACCCTTTCAAGAAGAAAGAGGTACCTAAGAAGTTTCAGCTGATTAGAGGAAAGCGACTGTGGCGTAAGTTCGATGTGTCAAACTTCTAGCGGCGGGGGTATGGGAAAATGGAGGGAAGTAGTTACGTTGAAGTGATTGAAAGAGGTGGAGGTGGGAGCTCACGGTTTGTGGCATAGAAATGAACATTTTGTTCAAAGTTCTGGCTTTCAGACAAGGGCCAAGGAATAAACTTAATCGACCATTTTTCTTTGTGATTTTTGGCTTCTTAACGGTTCCCCTTTGTCAACAGTGTCATATATTCAGGTTAAATAGGGTAAAAAAGTATAGTAGTTGGCCTTTAATTTTTTTTTCATCACATGCAAAAGGTCATTCCAACATAGTGCTGTATTGTAAGTGTTGCAGAAATACAGAGCAAAACACTGCTTAGCAGTATATACCTTTGGAAAGCAATCATCGCCGAGCTCACCTTTACGTTCTTTGAGAAATATACTTGTCCACTCACATCAATTTGTGATGCATGGAAAGGTGAGAGAAAAATGAGGGAAAGGTAGGAATTATGCACGATTTCCCTGTCAAGCACCCTTCACTCACTTCACACAACTGCTTCATTTTTCAGGTGAACAACTGGGGGCAACCTCCATATCCCCTTACTGTAAGTGTTGCACTTATCACCAATCTGAAAGATGATGTTGAGAAATAACTGCTTCAACTGCCTCTACTAGATTTATCGTGTCGTAAACGCGTTATACTATTTAACTCAAACTCATGGACAACCCAAAAAGTCCATTCTGTGTCCATTTGACATACATTAATATAACTTTGTTAATTTCCTAGTTATTAAAACAGTGCACTCTAAACAAATGATTTTATGAATTCCCTCTCTTCACAATAGATCTTCCAAAAATGTTTGCCTGCATTCTTTGGAAATTGATTTATGCTAGGATATTTGTTTGAATACTCACTCTGTTGCACATTTAAACACCACACACTTGCTTTTGAGTACATTGTCTTTAAAATCAACTTGCTCCTCTAATTATAACCAACACCCTTTCAAACAACATATACAGTACTTGATATGATCCAGCAGCGGATCAAGTCTAGCGTCATACTTTACAAGTATTTTTACTCGTTTTTAATTTGACACGATCAGTACATATATTTCAATTTTGGTTTGTGTGGTGAAAAAATGCCACATGAACTAAGACATAACTTTGGACTGGATACATGTGCTGTAATTTAAGGAGTACAAGCCGCTACTTTTTCCTTCATTTTGAATCCTGTGGCTTATAGTCCAATGCGATTTATTTGTTGATTTATTTGGGTAGAGAGGTAATTTATTTATTTTACAGCGGCGTCATAAGACTGCCATGACACCATCATAATTATGACATGAATATGACACTATTATGGGCATTACTGAATGCTTATGACAGATGTCATTGAGTGTCATCCGGCAAATTGTGTTACTAACTCTATTTATGTCCAGCTTGGACCTTTTCCATCCATTCAAATGTGAGATAATTTGCCGGATAACACTCATGACATCTGTTATAAGCATTCATTAATGCTCATGACAGTGTCTTGTCATAATTATGATTGTCTAATGACAATCTTATGGTGCCACTGTCAAATAAAGTGTTACCAAAGACCATAACTAGCAAATATTGAAAAAAACTAGAACAGTAACTGAGGCCATAATTAGCTTATTGTTACTTACATCTGTAGCACTGCAATACATGCTAGGAGGCCTGTTGGACAACAACAGTGTTGACAGCAGGTAGCAGCAGAGGTTGACTGTCTCCCCCAAGGGAGTAGTGATGGCCAAATGAAACTTCTTGAAGCAATGAAGCGTTGTAGCCAATTGATTCAAAGCTTCATGGTGAGTCATTTGGTTTTATGACAGTCGTATGATGTCGCTGTCAAATAAAGTGTTCCCGGCTATTATCTTTTGGTGTAAATATTCAATAATACAGTGAGGACAGCTGCAATTTATAGTCCAGTGCGGCTTATGTATGAACAAATGCAGTTTTCATGCCAAATTTGTTGGGTTGCGGCTTATAGTCAGGTGCACTTTATAGTGCGAAAATTATGGTATATCCAAGTGAGATTTCCAGCAAATGTTGTTATTTATCACATCCAGGAACTTTATGTAATACAGTGGTACTTCGACACACGATCTTTTCGACATCCGACGTAAAATTTGACTCGCCATTTGATTCTACATCCGACGACATGCTCGAAATACCACGAATTAATGCAGCGCTGCAGTTTCTTTGTTTTCCCACAAGACGGGCGCACGGCGGATTTTCTTGTGAGAGAAATCAACATGGCTTCCAGGAATGTTAGTGCAAGTGGTGAAAAATAGGAAAAAGATGAGGCTTACCATTGAAACAAAGATGGAAATGATAGAAAAACATGAGCGTGGTGTGCACATCCGTGAACTGGCTCGACAATACGGTTGTAGAATGTTTACGATCTCGACGGTCCTCCTCTGACCACCGATGGCCAGGCTTTATAAGTTAAGGTGACAATTATTATTGTGGTAACATCGCCAAAAAATTGCCAGCTTTGTCAGTTTTTTAATCATTAATTTCAGAACTTGTGCAACACAACACGCCAACTGTCTGCCGCAGCTGAAGAAAGTGAAAGTATGAAGTCAGCCACGCGGTGCGTTCAGACACACCTCGCAAAACACCACCGATTCGTTACATTATTACAGGTATTATTATTTTTATTATTATTCCGATATTTATTCATAATTTATTTGTTTTGCTCTGTGTAATTGCTATTTTCAATAGTACAGAAGCGTTTATTAAGGATTTAGTGTAGGTTTTCAGGCTGTGGAATGAATTAATAGAATTGTAATGTATTCTTATGGGAAAATCCTGCTCGACAAATGACCATTCTGACTTTCAAACAACGTCCTGGAATGAATTAACTTCTTATGTAGATATACCACAGTATACACCATTCATTTTGATTTCAAATTTACAAATAACATCACTTTTGTCTTACCTAAATTTATTGAGAACTTTTTTTCTCTTTATAAATCAAATAAAGTTTATACTTTGCGAAGGTTTCCCCAGATTTAGTTTTAATTTTACTGCGGCAACCAGTGTTGTCTGCAAAAAATAAAAACCCATTTAGAGTGAATGATATGGACACTTCGATCAATTAGTAATATACATCATAGGATGAACGGTTTTAGTCCTAAAATTGACCACAGGGGTTGTCCTTATACAAAGGCTCTGCTTTCATGCAAAGCATAGACTGCCATGTTGTTGCACCCTGCGTGGAAGCGTCTCATACCAGCTGTTGGTAATTTGGTGGACACATAGGAAGTTGCATTTGGAAAAATAGTCATTTCAACGACTGGGTGTATGATTTACTGATTTATGGGTAGCCAATGAGCATTCACCTTTACATTCCCTTTACAAACGGTTTGCTGGGGCAGGGGGCCTGTGGATAAAAGAAAAAAATGACTTTCTGGAGTGATGCTGGAGTTGCAAAGTTTAAGGAACGGCAAGCAGACCCCCATGGACGGATGCTGTAACATTGGCTGGGGAGTTCCCCACCTTGCGATGGCACAAAAATCCAGATGCGCTAGTTTTTATGCTTGAGTACAGGCTGTGATTTCAAGCCACAAATGTGGGAAATAAATCTGTTAGTGCTTAAGCAGATAAACAAATGTGTAAAACTGCATAGACGCATCCTCAAAAAATGGTATAAGTACAGTATTTCAGCACGCGCTGTTGAATTTTTAAATATTTACTAATAATTTTGATAACTTTTGTAAAAAAAAAAAAAAAAAAAAAAAAAAAAAAGACTGAGGCAATTATTATTTTTTTTAAGGTGGTGACGATATAGTTTTCTGATGACCATGACCCCACAGCCACACCAATAATACCATGTATTTATAATTTTTGAATCAATATTGTGTAACTTATGGAATGGAATGCTTTCTTTATTTTTGTCTATTGAGTCAGTGACTCAATGATTCTTCAATGAGTTAATGACTCTAATAACATGGCACGCCAGATTAATCGCTCCATATACTGTATCTGCTACATTATATATTTCACATATCAATTTGAGAAAGATCTATTCAAAACCTTTCATCGGAGGAACTTTATAACATATACGGCTCGGCTTCTGATTGGACGATGTCTCTTCTTGTCACACCTGCAAAGACAACGTTTCCGGTCAAAAAAGCTTTTAGTGACATCCTTTGCTCTTCTTTTAATTAGGAAACTAAGTGTATTTCAGACAAAATCTAGGAAGTTAATCTTGGCACTCCAACATTGTATTCAACCAGATAGTTGCTTCCTGGTTACGTCTGCAGCTCCGGCCTCTTTCTCCTGATTGGCCTTGGACATCAGATGGCCGGGGAAGTGGTTGGACAATTGAGGTTTGCAAGATATGATAAATCAATAATTCAGGAAGTACCATCTTGCTTGCAAGGCTATAAATGGAAATCATTTAAATATTTTAATCAATCGTTTTTCCTTGGCAATAAACATGATATACTTTTGTAGACCATCAAACAAATGCAGCTGAAAAAATTGAGTTGAAGGTTGTTTGTTGATGTACCATTGGTGTAGAAATGGTTTTATTGATCAGTCACTTCAACTACGCCCGTTATGCCATCCGGCAGAAGGGCCGTATGAAAGGCCACTTCTTCCCCTCTGGTGTCCAGTGTAGGGCTGTCCAGGAGATAATGTCTCGTTCTCTCCCCAAAACATGTCCTATCCATTTCCATCACCTAGGCATGATGATGGTGCCCATGTTGTCTTGGTTACAGCACGCGAGAAGATGTTGGTTGGCCAGAATATTCTTAGGATTCCTCTAAGGATCCTCGTTTGGAAGGTGGACAGTTTGTTGAGGTCATTTTCCGTCATTTCCCACCATTCTGAGCCTTTCAACAAGGTGGAGAGCAAATATCTCTAGTACAGTCTTAGCTTGGTCTTGGTGCTGTACTGGGATGACTTCCACATGTTGTTGAGCATTCTGCATGCCTTCCTGGCCTTGTTAAGACGATTTCTGATGTCGCTGTCTACTCCGCTGTTGTACCTGACGATGCTGCAGAGGCTGTTGGAATATATTCATGATTTCTATTTATTTATTGATGACATTTAAACTTCTAAAAAATATTTCATGGTATTGTTCGGAGAACACATAGTGAAAAAGAGCAGACGTATAGTGTATGAGCGATGGGTTCTTCTCCTTTATATATCGTAGAACTCTGCGTCCGTCGATGCTCTCCATATTAAATTAGGATATACAATAGTTGTGCCTGACAAAATGTCATGGCATATAATTTTCTTCTTCTGCTTATCCATTCCAAAGTCAGTTTGGGCCAATGCAATTTTTTCTGGCCAGTACCCGCTTCATCAATTCAGCGAGATAAGGTTAACTTCAGGAAAAAAAAAAACACTCCACTTCCTCCTGGCAGTAAAGCTCTGGATGGAGATCACACAGCAATCAATTAACTGTCTGTGTCATTACGGATTAGCTCTACCTACAACATATTTACACACAACTGGAAGCTTGCCCAACAACAGGAGGGTAATAGCGCAAGTGACTGCATGTCCTTTGGGAAAGATTACTGCTTCATATTCCTAACCCAGTTTTGGAAGTGTGGCACAATTAATGACAACAGAAGGAAACATGTTTTAACGTTACTCTTTATTGAAGTTAACGCTCCTTTCAAATCATTTTCATGATTTGTTTCCCAATACATGAAATCAGGGGCGTAGGTTTTGTCTCAACATTCGTAAGGACCATATAACAGCATAACCTGCATGTACACTTTTTTGCTGGGGACGGGGCATTAATAAGACCAAAAAGATTATTAAACGGGGATCAGGGCTACAGTTCTCACGAATTTGAACCTGATTAATTGATAGGCTAAATGATCAATCCAAAATAAATATGTATTGACTTACACTAACTTTCATGCGTATTGGTTCAAGTGATACAACGTTCAATTAAATTTTTGTTTTCAAAAACTACTAAAGAAACATTTTAAAGAGCAAGTCCCTTCATTTAAAAAAAAAAAAAAAAAAAAAAAAAAAAAACGGGAGCTATCCAAGAATGGGTCCACTTCTGGGGGACACTGGAGCACCCCTAGACTCAAACTAAAGTATTGTAATATAAAAGTGACTTGGGAAAAAAGTAATGAAAAAAAATCTGAGATTTTCAAGGGCTATCCCAAGACTCGAACCAAAGTACTCTCATGAAATTCTGATTTCATTTCACAGATTTATTTTCCATGTCAGTTCATGTTCATGTTCATGTTCATGTCAGTGTCCCCCTGAAGTGGAACCAGTTTGGATAGCGCCCTGTTTTTTTTTTTTTTCCTTTTAAATAAAGGGACTCGCACTCTGAAGCCACTGGGTGGCATTGCCGTAATACACTTAATGTAAATAATGATCCAAATGAGGGTTGGCTAGCTTGACTTTGTTGTTCCTCGTGCAGGCTGGCCTGACAGCAGTCGTATTGCAGGTTAGCAAGTTCACACAGTTTAATGTTATGCTAACTGTGATGCAGGTTGGACTTTCAGTAGCAAAATTAGTGGTGTTTCCCCCACCTCCACAACACTGATGTTTCTCCTCTTCGCTCTTGCGCCATAGAAAATGTATCGAATGCGAGAGATGTCACTTCCTGTGTGTGGAGCCCATTACATTTACTTGAGTACGTTTTTGAGAAAAATATACTTTTAAGAATACTTATACCACGCCATTTTTTTAACTTCTACATGAGTAGATTTGTGAAGAAGAAACACTAGTTTTACGCCACTACTTTTGGTTACACTTGAGTCGTTACATTTTTCCTCTTAGTACCACATATTAAAATTGCCAGAGATACCGATAGCGGCTCTACCAGTTTCATCAATGAGATGTCGCAACAATAATCACATGACTCCATTATACATATCAGGTGTAACAATACAGTCACATGACCAAACGCAGCTTTGCAGTCGGAAGTCGTATAATCACACCAGCCTGGTGGCGTCTTTATAGCGCTGTAAAAATTAAACTATTTGACATGGAGTCAACATTACTCGAAAGTGCGGATTTGTTTGAACCTTTCTCACAGTTTTTATTTGGCAGCGATTGATTTGAAACCGATAGACTCGTTTTCAATTCATGGTAGGACGTTTTTTCTCTACAAGAGGGCACGCTTGCTCATTGGACAGGAAATGTTTTGTTTTTCTAGTTTGAATTTGATTATTTTTGTTTGTTTCTTTTGGCCTAATATGGTCATGTAACGGTATAATAATAACAGTTCATATAGATGATGTGCTGAGAAAATAAATATACCATTATTCTAAAAAGTATCACACTGTAAGCAGTTACTCTCAAAGTTACTCATTACTTAAGTAATCTTTTCACCGGATACTTTTTGACTTACAGTATACTAAAGTACATTTTTTTGGATGACTACTTTTACTTGAGTAATATAGTTTTGAAGTAACGCTACTCGAGTCATTTTTTTTGGCTACTCTACCCACCTCTAGCAGTTTTCCTCATCATGCAAGGTTGTAACTGTCACTAATGTGCTGTGTGTTACAATAAAGAGCAAACTTTTGAAACAACCCCACACGGCCGGATTATTTGTGTCCATGTGTGCGAAACAAAGACTGAGAACAATTTTGTGTGGAGTTGCTGAGTCACTAAGGTGATTATTTCAGCACCGCATGCATATAATTAGTAATATCTAAAACAATCTTAATTGTTTAATTTATATATGCCCCGTTCTGCAGCCTACTTCGATAATTAGACGAAGATTGGAATGCCCCCAGCCACAACTCCATATCTTTAATTTGATTAATCTGGTTAATGGATTTACTCAGGTTAAGGTAAGCACCTTATTTGCGTAGGTTGCTATGATGATATTGTACTACTTGTAGAACGGCATAACTTTGAGTATGAAGGCACATGATTTTGCCATTCATAATCCAGACTAGAACATTCATGACTCCTGAATAAATTATCATTTAGTCTCTTATATTTATACTCTGTAAAATGTCTAATGATCTAATGTGTCTTTGGAATATCAACATACTGATGATGGCATTTAGCCTAAAGCAAAATAGAGCGGCAGCAAAGCCTAAAGACATTTAGTCCTAGTTGGATTTAATAATCCATGATAAAGTTAGAAGTGACACTTACCTCGTCCGCCTACTTAATAACTAATGCTGTCAAATGTCAAGAATGGGCATACTGCATCTTTTTAAAAAGCCCTACAAGAAACAATTCACAGAAGTTCACTTGACAACTGTGCCATGTCCACTGAGTCAGTATAAAAGAGGGGTTGTTCAACCCCACCTCACAATAGATTTCATGATATTTCTCCTTCACTTAGCCTGCTAATCCTGTGTGATTGATTGTTCGTAAAACATGTGTGCCCCTCATGAATCATTTTGAGAGAATGTCTGATAAATTGTTTTTGATGTCTTATTACAATGGTGAGATAAGCCGGCAGGCATATTAAATTATTGACAATTGAGTAAATCAGACTTGAAAATCACGGACATGGTGATGATTTCTTCACTCTCTCTACAAACATAACCATCTCAGTCAGAGCCTGTTTTAATCACAAGAAATTTTGTCTTCACTCAAAACTTATTAGGACTTAGTATGAGGACATTTGCAAGGCTGTATTTATGTTTGCGTATTGATTTATGAAGAAGGTTAAAGTATCAGGTATTAAGACTGCTTGCTTATGAAAAATGTTGACTGCTGAGGATACCTGTTCACATGCAAAAAAAACAACAACACTTTTTAGGGCTAAGACATGGAAATAATCAAATACTAATGAGACAACTTGTTCACTACTTCAATACAATTGATGGTGCACAGGGAGACAGTAGTTTATCCACCTCAAAGTTAGGAGGTCAGTGCGGGGGTGGGGTGGGGTGGCTCTTCCTTCTATTGGTGAGTTTACATATTTTCAATATGCTTGCGTTAAGAGTTTTCTCTGATTAATCTGACTTCCGCCAACATAAAAAAATGCACGGCAGGTTAATTGAAGACTCTCAATTGTCTTTAGGTGTGAATATTCATCTATTTTCAACACCGCTCATACTGGTCCTGGTTATGGGGGGCTAGAGCCTCGGCCATCTGATTACACGTCAAAGCTTGACCACACCCTGATCTGCTCACCGGCCAGTCAAAAGGGGCATACAGAGACGGACAGAAATTCACACTCACAATCACATGGTCACTAAGAAGTCAGTAGGCTGTAACAGTACGCCATCAGCTGTGAATAGTCTACAAGTTGTGTCGTGTAATTGGTTGGTGTCCAATCGAGGGAGTAACCTGCTCCCAAAGTAAACTGGAATAGGTTCCAGCATACCCATGACTGACAAATTATAGAAATTTGTATTACAGTGTTGGGCATGGCATATTTTCGATAGGAACTGACGAGAGCAAAACAAATTATTCCATGCACAACTTTGTATAGGATTTATTTTAGTCACCTCCAACAGAATAATTGCTTGCCGTCAATGATACGATTGGTTTGCTGAGAAGAGACCAGATCAAGTTGTGTCTGGAGTAGGCATGTGTCAGGATGAGATTTTGATGGTATGCTAACCTGAAGCAAAAATATCACGGTTTCACGGTGTCACGCTATTGCAATTACAGTTCTAAAATGTGTTACTTTGAGATATCTGGGTTAAGAAGAAAACAAAACTTTTTTCCATTGAACAGAGCTTTTATTTTTCCCAAACATATTAGTAAATTGGAACATTAGTATAATGTGAAGTTGAAGTAAATAAAACAAAATAACAAATATTATAAATAAAATTAAAATACAGTAAATGCAGTCCTTTAGGTGAATGTAAACCCACAAACACAGCTTAACATTATTTTCAGAACAAAAATAATTGAATTACTTTTCATTAAAAGCACGTGTGTATGACTCGTATCATATTTACATTATACACACACTCTCTTTCTCAACAGACAGTTGTCAGAGAGGAATAAAACACATGTTTTACCACCGCTAGACACATTAAACACGCGGAAGTTATCTCTCGTAGGTGGTGGGAAACATTCATGATAGTGTTTACTAACCTTTAGCTTTGTATAAATGCGAAATCGTATTGGAGGCAACATTACAGGCAAACATAGGTACAAACGGCAAGTACGTTTATTCAAGGACTATAATTAAACAGTTTTTTAGGAACAGTACTTAAATTACTTCTTTTTTTGAACACATGAAATTTGATGCTTACTGTGATGGTCCTTGTCTAGACCCCTCCTTACTTTTATTTTTGTAAGACTTCCTGTTTTAACACGTGGCATGCGTTCAATCATGGCAGGCTGGGTGTGGCAGACTTGGGAGTGCAGTTGCAGCTGATGCCAGATGATTCTGCCACTTAGAGTGGTACATCGCTCATCTAAGCCAGTGTTTTTCAACCTTGGCTGAGTCACGGCATGTTTTTACACTGGAAAAAATGTTGCGGCACACGACAAACAAAAAATGTTCCAAAATTACTTTCTGTACAGTATATTTAATTATAAAAATATTTCTCATTGTGAAACTTGAGCCTGTTTAGATGAACACAAAGCCGATATCATGGCAGGAATCTTCTTCAACAGCTCTCAGAATCTCTTTTTTTTTTTAAATAGCAGTTAGGTTTGAAAAGCTCAGACAAGGGGACTTTAGCAATGTCTTGAATCGCATCAGGGTCGAGCATCTCGCTGACAATGGCTTTGCAGACAGGTAGTATTAATGCCCCTGCCACAGTGTGGAACATTTTTGAATAAGCAACAAGTTAGCCAAAGACAAATTTGCTTTGAGGACTTACCTTTGTAGTTGCCTGTTTCTCTGTGTTTTCACGAAGGCGAATAAAATAGTCCATAGTTTGTAGCTACAGGTGTTTCGTTTGGAAATGATGTTTTCAGCTTGCTGGGCACCAATGCACTGGTGGCTCGTGTTGCATTCAAGAACTGCTTGGATTTCTAGCCATCAGCCACTTTGCTGTCCTCGACAATGTGTTAGAATAAAACAGAGGGTGAAGATTGATGGTCGTCACATATGGATAAAATAGAAAGGACACTTTCGTGTATATTGACACTTGACGAGTCTAATCAAATGATGTACAGTAGACGTGCTGGGGTCCACATTGTAGTAGACAGCAAGGTGGATAATGGCTAGAAATCCAAACAGTTTTTGAACGCGAAATACCTCGCTCATCTCGAGAACTTTCTACCTTCTCCTTCCTTCCTACTACAACTTCGCCCGATGATGTAAAAAAAATCTCACGGCCACACCTGATCTCTCATGGCACACTAGTGTGCCGCACTGAAAACACTGAACTAAGCCTTCTTGACTTTTTGAAGAAAACTGATTTTTGAACCATTGCCTTATTTCTGTTTTTGCCATCAGGACACCTACCCAGATGCCCCCAAATCCTCCTGTTTGGAAGAGGCCACCTGCCATAGCCATCGACTGTCCCATTACCTCCGCCAGCCGCTCAACACTTTGTCTTTGTTAAATAAAATCCCTTCACTCTCCCTCTGCTTTCTGGTCGCGCTTTGGTCCACATTAGCTTCAATAACCCAGCCCTAACATTTAGCATAATTTAATTGTCAACATATAAAGGCTTACCCCATGATATTGGAAATATTCTATATGGTGGTCATCATTCAATGATAAATATTTTTATTATTTTGGGGAAAACTCTTTAATGAAACCTAGCAATCTACACTTTAATCGCATGCCCATTGTTTTAATCAAATTCTTTGTGACAGCAAATCATAAAATCTCTGTTGCTGTTCAAATACATTTCATGCCTCTGTAGTGTTTTGTCCACATAATTTTGTAGCTACTTCACCAAGGGCTTCAATATACTGGTTAACACTGTCAACAATGTATTCATTTAAACATGTTTATTACTACGATTGTAGTTTGCAATGATAAAGTGTAGTGCCTTGTCCTTTGGTATTATTATACAGTGGTAACTCTACATACGAAGTTAATTCATTCCAGGACCTAGTTTGTAAGTTGAAATGGTCGCGTGTCGAGCAGGAAAGGAATACATTATTATTCCATTAATTCGTTCCACAGCCCAAAAATCTACGCTAAAGCCTTCATAAATACTGCTGGTCCTATTGCAAATAGCAATTACACAGAGCAAAACAAACAAATGATGAATAAAAATCTGAATAATAATATAATAATATTAATAATAATAATAATTATTGTAATAATGTAACGAATCAGGTTCTAATGTGGCAGATGTGTTTTGTGTGCTGAATCTGAACACACCGCGTGGCTGACTTGACAGAGGGAGAGAGGATTTTTTACTTTCACTTTTCATGTTCTGTCAATGGCGTTTGCTACGGCGGACAGTAGGCATGTTGTGTTGCACAAGGTATGAAATAAATGATTAAAAATCTGACGAAGCTGGCGATTTCTTTTGTGATGTTAAAATAATAATACTAGTAATTGTCACCTTAACTTATAAAGACTGGCGAACGGAAGTCGGAGGACGAGCATTGAGATTGTAGACATTCTACGGCCGTATTGTCGAGCCAGTTCACGGACGCAGACACCACGCACACATTTTTCTATCATCTCCATCACCTTTTTCATTTTTCCACCACCTGCACTAACCTTCTTAGAACCCATGTTGATTTATCTTCCAAGAAAAATCCGCTGTGCGTCCGTCTTGCGGGAAAACAAAGTCATTTCGAGTTTATCATCCGATATAGAAACAAATGGCCAGTCAAATTTTATGTCGGATGTCGAAAAGATCGTGTGTCGAAGCGATCGTATCTCAAGGTACCACTGTTTTACATTTTGTTAAATATGTGACAAACCTGAATTGTATACCTTTATTATGCCTATTTACAAATATTTAACAGCGCTTGTACTGTATATCCAACAGTTTGACATTAGATTCTGTAGATGGGCAAAATATTGTGGTTGGCAAGTGTGCTCTTTGTGAAAATGTAAAATTGATGTGAATGCAATGCTGGTGTTCAGAAAGAATACAGCTGGTCATGCGTATGAGTTTGGTGACCCATCATCACCTTTTGAAGTCTCGGGAGCATTGGGAGACAAGAGAGAAGGGTGAGGAGGTGGAGCAGACAGAGCAACCCCATTTCCTCTGGCCTCTAGGTCCCAAAGGAACACAACTTTAAAGGGAAAGTTAAGGAGCTCAGTAACTTGGGAGAATTTTTTAAATGTCATTTGATCACTCAGACCCAGAGGCAGGCCAGGCAGTTTTTTTTGTTGACTTTAGTTCTAATCATGAATGAACAGGACACATTTTGATATCAAGTAAACAGGTTTTATTGCCCACGGTTGCTTAGCAGATTATGAATGGCAGCCAACTTTCAAGGTCTATTACTGAGTTTTCCTTGCTTTGTGGACTCCTTCCTTGAAACAGCATAAATTAATGACTAATGGGAAAATGGGACACACACAGGTTCACACATCTGATTTATCTGAGCCACATTTTTCCTTTGATTTGAGCTCATTTATTCACAATAGAAATAATGTTCTTAACAATGTGGCTATGCTTGCGTTGACATAAAACAAGTCCCACACAAAGGACAATGTGCCATGGTGAGAACAGTGCACAATTAGCTCATATCTGTTCCTACTATGTTTGTTTAAAAGCCAACTCCTTAGATGTCTGCAGGTGCTTGCGTGGGGTTAAATCCTTTTCAAATGTAACAAGACTATATTCATAAAGGCAAATGCAAATTTGCACGCGTTCATATCCCTGCATGTACTTGTCACGACTTTATGAGCATAATCTTTACACACTCTACAAATATGATTTCAGACTCTTTAGAGGATTTAGATTATTACAAATGGGTATGCAAATGTTCATTTTTCACATTTTCTATGACATTTAAAAACGCCTAACAATACCGTTAACCTTGATTTGCTTGGCACTTCTTTTTTTAGAATTACTAAATGCCCTTCCTACCAAATACCTACCTACCTACCTCTGGGCTAGGAAACCTGCATGCCATCTGTATGAAAGGCATTAGCATACACTACACTACAATAAAGCCTCACTTACAGTACATAGCATCCATCACAGATCAGATGCCTCTGTTTGCCACAAGACACGTGAATGCATCACCCACAGGATGCGCATGGAATGGCACTTAGTGCTTGAGATATTATCGACATTTAGATCACCGTGAAAAATTCCATGAGATTGGCGGTGTATAGAAACACCCATATTGCTCACAAGCCATCAGCAGTGTAGCACATGGCATGCAAACCATTATTCCCTAAATGCCCTCCCAGGTGACGAATATAAAGTTGGTCGGCAATACTTACATTCGCTTCTTTGAATGTGCAACAATCAAACAAACATGTTTGTAAAAGTTCCCGTCTGCCAAGAGCTTGCCTAATCTGTACTGTTTTGTCACTTTCCTCCTTTGTCTCTTTCTATCTATGTCTTTAATCAGTGCATCCATCTTTACAGGTTTGTATCCAAACAACATCATTGATTTGGGATTTAATTTCACAATAAAAAAAAAAAAATTAAATGACTACACTGTCAACTTTCAGTGCATCAGCTAAGGTGGCTCTTCTCTGGCTTTATTCTTATCATTCTTATCAAAAGGACGTGCGCAGTCGTTAATAATTGTATAGTTTGAACAAACAAAATCAATTTTCATCATGAATTTTGTCTGGTATGCGAATATAAAAGACAATTTGAATCTTGAGTTGAAAACCCTGGCCCCATTATCACATGAAGAACAGTTCAATGTATTGACATTATTTTATTCTGAAAATCAATTGGATACTTTATTCTGTAGCCAGATAGAATTACAGCTGCCGTTCATGCTGCACTACGCTAGATTGTTGCATTTTGCGTGAGGCATCCAGAAAAAATGGAAGACTTTTATATTGTCTCTGACCTGTGGAGCAGCGAGCAGAGGTGAGTAGAGTGGCCAAAAATTGTACTCAAGTAAGAGTAGTGTTACTCCAAAATAATATTACTCAAGTAAAAGTAGTCCTCCAAAAAAGGTACTGAAGTACAAGTATAAAAGTATTTGGTGAAAAGAATACTCAAGTAATGAGTAACAATGTGAGTAACTGCTTACGGATTTGTTTGATTTTTTGTTTTTGTAAGCACAGTTATCTATATGAACTGTTGTTACAAAGATACTGTACAATAACCCTTTACATAACCACATCAAGTCAAAGGAAAAAAAATTGAATTCCGGCGAGAGAAAAAAAATACAGAAATGAAGCATTATTCGTCTGAAGAGCATGAGTGCCCTCTAGTGGAGAAAATAGTTCCTAGTTTGATCGTGAATATTTCCTTCATAGTTACTATTATGAAATTGAAAGGATCATATCCCTGGTTTTCCGTGGTCAATCGGTGGCAAATACAGACTAAAAGAGAGGTTAAAATCCGCGCTTTCCAGTTATGTTGTGCTCTATGTAAAATACTTCATTTTTTACATTTTTTACAAACTTTCCGGCAAGCTTGCATCTGATAGGTATAATGGAGTCATGTTATTATTGGTGCGATATTTCATTGGTAAAATTGGTAGGGTCACTCTTGGCATTGCTAGCTAAATAAATAAATAAATAAATAAATAAATACATCTAATATGAAGAAAAAAGAGGAAAATGCAACTACTCTTGTGTAACCCAAAGTAGCAGAGTAAGAGTAGCGATTTTTTCTTCACAAATCCAATCAAGTAAAAGTAAAAAGTATGGCTAGGTAAAATTACTCTTAGAAGTACATTTTTCTCTAAAATTTAGTCAAGTCAATGTAACAGAGTACATGTAATGCATTACTACCCACCTCTGGCAGCGAGGCAACGGAGATGATATGCAAATGTGGGCTATATACTGTAACTACACACATTGATTATAATGGATGCATATTCGGTCCTCTAGCGAACATCAATCTGACCGGCTCCGTGCCATACCCAGTGTAACTAAGGCATAACAGTGTGCTGCAACACTCGATAAATCCATCCAGTTTTATATACTTTTATGCTTGTTAGCAGAAAGTGTATATCTATTTTTATCCAGGAAACATTTGTGAGATCATTCGATGCCATTGACGGCAATCGATGTCTTCAATTTAACTGGGAGGGTTGGCGGTGAATAATCAAGTATAGTACATTAAATTCAGCTAATATTACTGTATTTTCAGTTCTTTCAATGACATCGCACTAAAACATAGAGGCATATAAATTATTAGCCACGAAAAAAGGGGCATTCCCAGGGCAATTAGTTTGCTTTAACAGATTGATATTGTAAAAAATGACTTGCAGTTTCATTTTCTGGAGCAAAAAAAAATCACACAGAGAAATTAACCAGTAAAATTTGAGCATTCTGGACACCAGGCACTTTATGATAGAGATTTTAAAGCCGTGAATAACTGTTAAACAAAAGATGAATATTGCAATGTGTGACACTGTAATCTCTTATGGTTCAGCACAGATGATTGATACATGAATATTGTTGCTGTCCAATGAAAACTTTGCATGTGTGGCAGTGAACCATAAAAATTGAACACAACCATTACTGCCTATCTTATTGCATTGTTTATAGTAGCAAAATATCTTGAGATCATAATGGGATATTACCAAATCCCATTAGTATGCGGTGGGCAACAGTTCTAGTATGTTAAAGTGATATAATGTGTTGGAGAGCTGCCGATGAACTCCAAACGTACGATGGCTCTCTGAAAAGATTGCCCTCAATTTGAGTAGAACAAACATAAATTCACACATAGAGATGGGGAAGTACATTTGATTCATTCTATTTGAGGAGAATGACCCTTTGTCCTTCATCGCAGAAGTGCTGGTCAATAAACAAGTCATAAATTTTCCCTGTAGACTTGGAAGCCCCACACTAGTGTTTTGACCAAGAGGCTACATCTGAGAGGTTGTGTTTTGACTTCACAAATACAGATCCATTTTCTGCCTCTTGATTTCCTTCGACAATAACAATAAAAGTTTTAAACACACAAAAGATGATTTCACATTCAATCTTTTCTCCTCACCATATCACAAGCTGTTTTTCTAACAATACAAATTAAATTTGTAGGAGAACTAGCTGTGATAACATATTATACGCTTGGGGAAATTGCTTCATTATAATTAGAATAATTGCTTTAATATTAAGGAAGCATGGTTTCCCTTGTATATAACGGCCGTTTTAATTGTCCTGTAATTGGAAATTGCTTTATTAAGTTGTTGTTCTTCTTTAATGGTGATTCTAGTATTACCAAGAAAGAAAATATTGTGTGATATTCTCCTCTATATCACTGTTGTAGACAAGCTCCTGGTGTAAAAATCAATATAAAGCTTGGAGATTTCCTATCTGTGGGATTACATTTTAAATTGGGTCACTGTTTGTTTTGCAGTCCGCAGGAAGTCACAAGGAGCAACGGTAATAAAATGTGATGTTAACATCTGAAACGGGGGTAAAAAAAAACATCAAGCAGTGCCTGGGTTTAAAGTCTTTTGATCAAAGGCTTCCACTGATATGAATAATCGTACTTGATTGCCTGCGCAAAGAAATGCATGCAGCATGCCTCATGCATCTAAACACAAGAGTATTGACGTATATTCAAAAAATATTTGATGGTAACGCTGTGAAAAACCTCACTACCATGTGGTTTATCTGTCATATGTCGGAGCAAGAAGTGAAAGTAACGTCGCAAACAGATGAGCGACAAAGAAGTAATAAGAGAAGGGGGGAGCTGTCAGTCGTTCTTTGGCTTCTTTGGGTTTAAGATCTTTTTCAAATGCGCCATCGAAAATTCATCCTCATCTGCTGACAGTGACTGCAGTGCTATGTCTTTTTAACTGTAGATTTCAAGCTCATGACAGAGGAACCGAAGGTCAAATCACTAAAAAGCGGGCTCAGTTTAATGGGAATAAACATAAAATATAGATAGTTTTGAAATACACTCAGCAGCTGAGTCGTTTCCATGGAAAGATAACATTTATTATTATGCAAATGAATCCACCCCTGTCTTTTAATAATCACTTGAGGAAAGATAAATTGGACATTTACTTCTATCGGGTGTCGAGTACTATATAAAGCATAGCATGAAAAAATTACAGCAAAACTTTTTCAGTAATATACAGCTATGAATATTCCACTAAAACTACCTTTACTTTCTGGTCATCTAACTGGTGAGGTGCACCCCAATTCTCAAATTTAGCTCGCCACGCAATTGAGATGTTGAAAAAGAATGACTGGAAGCTGTTAATTTGAAAAGAAATAAAACATGCTCTTGTTGTCCATGAATTTTCAAACATAAAATTTCCTCCCTTAAGAAAAAAAAAAAAAAAAAAAAAAAAATTAAAGCCTATAATGCCTTAAGATTTCCCATTTTACTTATTTAGAAATGGACTATTATTAAACCATTTGAGAACAGATTTTCATTTGTAATGCAGATAAGGTGTCTGCTACCAGCACAGCCAAAGAGTAAACTGTAAAGAAAATATTCCTCTCCAATCAAAAATACAATTATAGTTTTAAACAATCATCTTCCAAAATGTTGTGGCGTCATCGTAGCATTCGGTTCGATGGACATCACGGCCGATGAAACCTTGATAAATGCGCTTTCATGGAGGTTTAGGACACTCGAAAACACTGTTCGTTTGTAGAACTGTAGTTCACAACAACAACAACAAACTTGCCGATACTAGTAAAATTCTTTACTAGGCTCTCGTACTCCTTAAAATAAGATTAGCTGTTTTCTTGTGCAACAACTGGAATTGATGGAGAGCCAGGCGAGTGGGCCGAGTCCTAGCATAGGCGTAGCCAATCGAAGATGCTCCCGGCTGGATTATGGAGCGACTGGCAGAGGGGGTATGGAAGTCATGGAAAAAAAGTGACAAAAAGAGGAATTGGTCGTGCTGTAAAACTTTTGTACTAAACCATAGCAAATGCACATGTATGCATTTGGATACTACTTTATTTGTATACTGCTAAACATTATTAAACTCCAAACTACTCACACATGGGCTCAAGTGCCCCCGCGACCTGACCCCGGATTAAGCGGTAGATGATGGATGGATGGGTCCAATACATCTACTGAACACTGTAAATCAATTGAACTAAGGCTAGGTTCATACTGCAGCTCTTAATGCATGAATCCGATTTTTTAATGCCTCACTCGACTCGTGTGAGGCATTAACTTGACGGTCTGAATTGGACAAATCGCATAGAAGTGGACTATTTCAAATCCGATCTGGGTCACTTTTGTGTGTGGTTTAAATCCGATTTGGGCCACATTTTTCCAGAATGTCGCGGTGGTCTGACCTGTCAAGTTTCCCAATGCAGTCCCTCATGTAATTACATCAGCAAAAAGCGAGAGATAGGGCGCTACAGTAACGGTGCAGCTGTGCGTTAGCGCCTAGCTTGCTTGGAACACGGCTTTTGGGGAAGGGTCGGGCTTCACAACAGTCATGAAAAAAAATATAATGGGTTGAGGATAAGCATGAGAATGCTCGGTTTTCTCTCTACTCCATAGGAGCAGTATTTCAAGATTGCTTACATGGCCCGAGAGTTGGGGTGAACTGTCCGTATGTGTGTGCGTCATGCTCATCGATCCATATAAATTTTGAATATAAGACTAAATGGGGATTATTTAAATCTGTTATTTGTGTCCTCTTTTTGGAAATCAAAATATGATCACCTTTGAATGACGTTGAGCCAGCATGTGTGGTCATTTGTTTTGATGCTCCTGCCCATGCAGGTCAATTTCCTCAGCGCATCTCGGACTGCGAATCAGTGTGCATGCGTGATTCTTTTACGGGCTCAATGGACAAAGGCAGTCTGAACAGGCAAGCCAAAAAACAGATATGACAAAAAAATCGGATTTGTGCATTAAGACCTATGTATGAACCTAGCCTAATTTTGCTGCCTTATACATCATCATAGTTTTTCCATCCAAAACAATGCATTCGGGAACACCTACTTATCCTCTCAGCAATTCTGGTTGTGATATCACAACCGGAATTGATGATCAAGCCTAGCTTTCTAGTTTTGTGCTAGCCTGTACATGTTGACAGTATGACAGAACGGTTACATGGCAAAAGCAGAATACAAAGCCGATCGATAGCATGTGAAATCAGTATGCATCTTGCTTAATGAAACATTCCGATATGCTTGCTAAAAGTTAACAAACATGACCATGAATGGAGTTGGTTTGCACAGAAACGGCTGGTAGATAGTTTCGCTTCAGATAATAATGACCTTTTATGACCACGGAAAATCCCAGATCCAGCCTGTCTAGTTTCTCTAGTGTCAATGTACAGTTGTGGTCAAAAGTTTACATACACTTGTGAAGAACATAATGTCATGGCTCTCTTGAGTTTCCAGTTATTTCTACAACTCTGATTTTTCTCCGATAGAGTGATTGGAACAGATACTTCTTTGTCACAAAAAACATTCATGAAGTTTGGTTCTTTTATGACTTTTTTATGGGTGAACAGAAAAAGTGATCAAATCTGCTGGGTCAAAAATATACATACATGGATCTGAAAAAGCGAATCATTGACTTGAACAAGTCAGGAAAGTCACTTGGAGCCATTTCAAAGCAGCTGCAGGTCCCAAGAGCAACAGTGCAAACAATTGTTTGTAAGTATAAAGTGCATGGCACTGTTTTGTCACTGCCACGATCAGGAAGAAAACGCAAGCTATCACCTGCTGCTGAGAGAAAATTGGTCAGGAGGGTGAAGATTCAACCGAGAATCACCAAAAAGCAGATCTGTCAAGAATTAGAAGCTGCTGGAACACAGGTGTCAGTGTCCACAGTCAAGCGTGTTTTGCATCTCCATGGACTGAGAGGCTGCCGCGCAAGAAGGAAGCCCTTGCTCCAAAAGCGGCACCTTAAGGCTCAACTGAAGTTTGCTGCTGATCACATGGACAAAGATAAGACCTTCTGGAGGAAAGTTCTGTGGTCAAACGAAACAAAAATCGAGCTGTTTGGCCACAATGCCCAGCAATATGTTTGGAGGAGAAAAGGTGAGGCCTTTCACCCCAAGTACACCATGCCTACCGTCAAGCACGGTGGTGGTAGTATTATGCTGTGGGGCTGTTTTGCTGCCAATGGAACTGGTGCTTTACAGAGAGTAAATGGGATAATGAAGAAGGAGGATTACCTTCAAATTCTTCAAGATAACCTAACGTCATCAGCCCGAGATTGGTTCTTGGGTGCAGTTGGGTATTCCAACAGGACAATGACCCCAAACACACATCAAAAGTGGTAATGGAATGGCTAAATCAGGCTAGAATTAAGGTTTTCGAATGGCCTTCCCAAAGTCCTAACTAAAACCCCATTGAGAACTTGTGGACAATGCTGAAGAAACAAGTCCATGTCAGAAAGCCATCAAATTTAACTGAACTGCACCAATTCTGTCAAGAGGAGTGGTCAAAGATTCAACCAGAAGCTTGCCAGAAGCTTGTGGATGCCTACCAAAAGCGCCTCATTGAACTGAAAATGGCCAAGGGACATGTTACCAAATATCAGCGCTGCTGTATGTATATTTTTGACCCAGCAGATTTGATCACTTTTTTCTGTTCACTCATAATAAAGTCATAAAAGAACCAAACTTCATGAATGTTTTTTGTGACAAAGAAGTATCTGTTCCAATCACTCTATCAGAGAAAAATCAGAGTTGTAGAAATAACTGGAAACTCAAGAGAGCCATGACATTATGTTCTTCACAAGTGTATGTAAACTTTTGACCACAACTGTATAACGGCCCATGCAGCAAAGGTTTATGACCTATTTTGCAAGAACTGTAAGAGGAGGAACAACCACCAAATTTTCCACACTCCTCTAAACCTGTATAAAAGGACCACTGAAAACTTTGCTTGTTGTGCATGTTTTTCCATGCAGCTTGTCTGTAACTGAATGCACCCAGAAGTTTCTGAAATTAAAACTGCGCAGTAATGATCTCTTGCCTTTATTCTTGTCATTATTCTGCAATCCAGTCTAGCCGTCTTACCTGAATTGAAAACGAACACGCGGAGGACCTGAAAGACTGCCTCCAACACATGCTAGCAGACAGCAAAAATACACAGCTCATTCTGGTTGTGACGTCAACTTCAGTTTGGACATTTTTTGGTCATCGAGGAGAAGGCAGCTCAGAAGGGAAGACTAATTAGGATCCACTGTTAGCCTTGTCTGTCACTTTTTGGGGATGGATTTGTGTAAAAAAAATATCATCTGCTGTCATTTGAACCCTTTAACACCGAACATGTCAGCGGCGACAAAATTATGCATATCATCTTCGAAGCCTCGTCACGCTGTAATTACGTCACCCGCGTGCCACTGGTTGGTCTCATTTAAAAGTGTGTAAATTGAGGTCCACGCCCATTTTTACTTGAAGTTAGTCGACCAAGTAAAACGGGAGATAATGTCATTTGAGTTTTATAGCCCTCATAAATAAGCATTAAAATGCTGCATGGAGCATTTGTTTATGTCCATATTTCCATCATTTCTTATCCTTTTTCAAAACCGAAAGCACTGCGAAAAACTACATATCCCAGGAGCCATTGTGAGGTCAAGAAGGACGGATGCAATGTGAACATTTTTTTAATAAATTGCTGCGTGAGGCGAGGTGAGGTAGTGAGCTTTGGATTGAGCGAGCGAATTTGAAACAACCGGAATGAATCGAAAATCAAATTTAGCACAAGCTAATGCATTGTCTCATCAACTCGAGGAAGAGGATGGACCAGATTTTTCGTTGTTTTCTTCGGATGATTCAGCGATTTGGGAAGAGTGACAGGCTGACAGTGCAAACGGCGGCAGAGTGGGCTGTGTGATGTAGTGCATGTCCATTTTCAACAACAATCCAACAAATACCAGTAATTGCAATAAAATGTTTGTTTTTACATTTTACTGAATGGGTTTTCTGTAGGTATTCTGGTTTCCTGCCACATTAAAAAATATGGACGGTAAGTTGATTGGCTGTGAGTATTAACTAATTTGCCCCCCAAAACGTATAAATATGTTCTATTTTTAATTGTTTCAGTGTCCCAAAGACGTATTTATACGTCTATTACGTTTTTTTTTTTTTATCAAGAGACATCTCTGGGTTCTGATTTAACTTAGCTCCAAAGCACAACGCTGATAATCCATTTTAAAGCAATAAAACTGGCCACTAGAGGGCAGTAGCGCATTTGGTAAGACCCGCAACCAGATTCAACGGAACAAATGGCCGGGCCGGGGCGCCAGCGGAAGACGACCGAATGGACGTCCAGGATGCCAAGCGGCAGACGACTGAGCAGAACGACCGGAACCACCAGTGCAGCGGACGATGCTGTTAAGTCCGTGCTGCTCGCCGAGCAGAGACAGGCGGCGATGAGGGAAAAGTTTACCCCGGCTGTCGCGGCCACAACAGCGTCATTTCTCAGTTAGTTATGTGTAAATAAATTACTTTGCTATCAAAAGCTTTATTTGTCTTGTTGTTTATGTTATTTTGTAAAAGGAAAACATTATTCAGATGTTTGGGATGTAACTAAAGCAAAACATAGCTTTGTTAAAGTCAAAGTTATGTTTGAAATGTATGCTCTCACAAAAAGCTCAATTTCTCTGCTTTTTTTCATCAGAAATAGGAAAATTTCTCGAACTAAGCTATTAATGCTGATTTCTAAAGAATGGAAAAAGATATGAACTTTTTTCGTGCTGAAAGAACAGAGTCTAATCTTTCTTTTGGTGGGTTCCATGTTTATATAGCAATAGAACAGAATTTTCTGTGGGCCTTGCAAAATCAGTCAAAATCCAGTAAAACGGCCGGGAGTGAAGGGGGTTGCGCCGGTGAAAATGGCTGGGAGTGAATGAGTTAAAGGTTGTTTGTTTCGTTGTGCTCTGCGATTGGTAAGCAACCTGTTCAGGGTGTACCTCACTTCCTGCCCATAGCCAGCTGGGATAGGCACTAGTGTAGTCCAGGGTGTAGGTGACCTTTTCCATTAACTCTGCTATGAATGACTCCAACGCCTTGTTTTAAACTGCTGTTCAAGACGTGTTAATTAATTTGACAACTTGACTCAAAAACATCAACACAAACTTACAAACCTGAGTAAAATGAGGCAAATTATCTGTTGCTTTTGACCAGTCTTTTCAAGCCACTCCTTTGAGGGAAAATAACAAAGGTTGAACAAATTGGACAAAATAAACACCTGGTTGGCCCAAGGCAACACTACCATTTTGGACTTTCTTCAGATGTACCCCCTCAATTTCTTTGGCAATTTTACCCATGGCATCACACAATCACATCTCGGCCACAGTTTGGCCAGTTGCCATTAATGTACGCGTTTGTAGCTGCTTCTGAGGCTTGATCTATATCTATTGCTTTGTAGCGACGTCCCACTCTTTGAAGCCTTCTCTCTCTGGCGGTATTTTGTCCACTATGGTGGTTTGGCTGTGTAGAAATACCAATTAAATTATGGGCAACAGTTCATCTCAGTTCTCTGCAAGGGATCAGAATCACTATGTATTTAATACTTCAGCAATACATGAGAATGCAACACATTTTTTGGATTCATAAAACAAAAGAAAAATGAATTTTCCTGTTTTTCAGAGTTATGAGACAGATATTTAGTGAAATTAATCAAGGCTCAAATTGCAGTTTCTGCTGGTATCTGTTAGATGGAGTGGCTCTTCTGTCAGTGCCCCGATCTTTACTAGTACAACTGTTGCCATCGTCATCCACATCTTCTCTAGCTCTATTTCTGAAGCGTCTCGTTTTTCTTTTTCCAGATGTGAATATCACTCGAAATTGATTGTTTTCTGATGTTCATCACAGCAAGCAAGCCCTAATATTTTTGGTGCCCATGAAAAGAGTGCATCCGATCATAATTTTAACCTGATTACTGTTGTGCCGTGATCAGGAAAAGCAGAGGACCCAGTTGCAGAGGCGGTTTAGTTTTTATTAACATAAGTTTCAAAGAAAAATTTCCCATAAAGGCAGAAAACACACTAAAAATGAAATACTCAGGGAGCTTGGCCTTCTCAGGAGTGAGGCTACTAGGTGGTAGTGCTGGAATCTTCTGGCAACTCGTTTGTGTTTGGCCTGTGCTTAAAAAGGCTCAATCAATAAGCCACAGGTGTTGCCTGTTAGCCTCGCCCCTGAGGAGACCGGTCCCTCTCGCAACCGTGCAGCCTGCAGACAAGGAGGAAGGCAAAAATGCTGAACATGGCACAGGATCATAACAGTACCCCCCCCCCCCCCCTTAATGGACGCCACCCGGTGACCTACCAGGCTTATCTGGGAACTTTGCATAAAAATCACGCAGCAGTTGTGGATCGAGGATGAGGGTGCGCCCAATCTATGAGCGCTCCTCGGGGCCATACCCCTCCCAGTCGACGAGGTACTGAAAACCTCGGCCTCGCCTGCGGACATCCAGGATCCGGTTGACTGTGTAGGCTGGGTGCCCATCGACGAGACGTGGGGGAGGCGGTGGAGGCGCTGGAGGCTGAAGGGGACTCTCAGTGACTGGCTTTAGGAGGGATACGTGGTGGATATTGATAGAGGAAGGGAGAGTGAGGCGAATGGCACTGGGGTTCAGGATCTTCTCAATAGGATATGGACCGATGTATCTGGGGGTCAGCTTTCGGGAATCGGTTTGTAGAGGGAGGTCTTTTGTGGAGAGCCAGACCTGTTGGCCAACCTTATAATCGGGAGCTGGGATTCGGTGCCGATCCACCCAACGCCGGTTCCGCTTTGCTGTCCGGCCCAGAGCAGCTCTCGTCTCCCGCCAGACGCGTCGGACTCCCCTGAATTGGACCTGAACCGAGGGCACTGCTGTACCAGACTCCTGCGTGGGGAACAAAGGGGGCTGGAAGCCATGGTTTACCATGAATGGTGACAGGCCCGTAGCTGTGCTTACCAGGGTGTTATGGGCGTACTCCACCCATGGTAAATGGGAGGCCCAGGAGGAGGGGAGCTGGGAAGCGACACAGCGCAGGGAGGCCTCCAGGTCTTGGTTGGTGCGTTCTGCTTGTCCATTGGATTGGGGGTGGTAACCTGACGACAGGCTGGTCATGGTGCCCAGTGCCCGACAGAAAGCCTTCCACACCTGGGACACGAACGGGGGCCCCCGGTCGGAAACGATGTCTTGAGGGTTTCCATGTAGTCTTATCACGTGTTTGACCAGGTGGTTGGCGGTCTCCCAGGCAGTGGGGACTTTAGGGAGCGGAACGAAGTGGACTGCTTTGGAGAATCTGTCAACAATGGTCAATATGGTATTGTTTCCTTCAGAGGGGGGCAGGCCGGTAACAAAGCCCATGGCAATATGAGACCAGGGGCGTGGAGGTATGGGCAAAAGATGAAGGAGGCCTGCCGGGGGTCTGTGTGAGGATTTATTGCGGGTGCACACCGTGCACACAGCGACGAATGTTCCAGTGTCGACTGCCATGGAAGGCCACCAGAACCGCTGCTGAACCAGGGTGAGTGTGCGATTGACCCCTGGATGACATGCTATCCGAGAGGCGTGACCCCATGTGAGCACTGAGGATCTGGCTGCCAATGGAACGAACAGGCAGCCGGGAGGGCAGCCATCTGGCACCTGCTGGTCACGGAGGGCCTTGAGGACTTCCTGCTCCACCCTCCAACGCACAGCCCCCACCACGCAGTCAGGGGCCAGTATGGTCTCGCAGGGAGCCTCCCCCTCCTCGAGGGCAAACTGCCTGGAGAGGGCGTCAGGTTTGACGTTCCTTGACCCCGGCCTGTAGGTGAGAGTGAAACTGAAGCGGCGTAGGAAGAGCGCCCAGCGTGCCTGCCGGGAGTTCAATCGACGGGCCGAGCGGAGGTAAGAGAGGTTCTTGTGATCCGTCCACACGACAAAAGGATGTGACGCCCCCTCCAGCCAGTGCCTCCATTCCTGTAGCGCCAGAACCACCGCCAACAACTCCCGGTTACCCACATCATAATTCCGTTCTGCCGGAGAGAGGCGTCGAATGACGAATGCGTAGGGGTGGAGTTTGTTGTCCGCAGAGGCACGCTGGGAGAGGACGGCCCCGACCCCGGTATCCGAGGCATCAACCTCGACCACAAACTGCCGTTCAATGTCTGGGTGAACAAGAACAGGTGCATTAACAAACATGTTCTTCAGTTTATCAAATGCGGTCTGTGCTTCCGTAGACCAGGCGAAACTGACCTTGGTTGATGTGAGGCGAGTGAGGGGCTGCCAGAAGGCTCTAATTACGGATGAATCTGCGGTAAAAATTTGCAAAACCGAGGAAGCGCTGCAATTGCTTGCGAGTAGAGGGAACAGGCCATTCCCTAACCGCCTCTACCTTAGAAGGGTCAGCCCGGAGCCTTCCCTTTTCTACCACATAGCCCAAGAAGCTTACAGAGGGTACATGAAATTCACATTTCTCCGCCTTGACATACAGTTTATTCCGCAAGAGCCGTGACAATACGTCCCTGACAAGAGTTATGTGTTCCTCTAGTGAGTGAGAGAAAATCAGGATGTCATCCAAGTATACAAAAACAACACGATTTAGTAGGTCTCGTAATTCGTCATTAACTAAAGCCTGAAATACCGCGGGTGCAATTGTGAGGCCAAATGGCATGACTAAATACTCAAAATGGCCTAAGTGTGTATTAAATGCCGTTTTCCACTCGTCCCCTTCGTGAATACGGACGAGGTGGTAAGCATTCCGAAGATCAAGTTTGGAAAAAATGCATGCTTCATGTAACGGGCTGAATGCAGAACTCAGGAGAGGGAGAGGATACTTATTCTTAACAGTTATATCATTTAGGCCTGTGTAGTCTATACATGGTCGGAGTGTCTTGTCTTTTTTATCAACAAAGAAAACACCAGCCCTCACTGGAGACGAGGATGGCCGGATAAGACCGGCCGCTAGAGATTCAGTGATGGAGGTTTCCATGGCTTCACGTTCCGGTTTCGAGAGGTTATACAGTCGTTTAGTGGGAAGTGGTGCACCAGGGAGCAAGTCTATTGCACAGTCATAGGGGCGATGGGGTGGTAAAGAGCTGGCAGAGGCTTTACTGAAAACTTCTTGTAGATCGTGATACTCAGCTGGAACATTAGTCAAGTTTATTACCTTAGGCCACTGGTCAGGGCAGCAGGTCCTGACAGGAACAGCTGATTGGAGGCAGTAGGCGTGGCAATGCTGACTCCAGCTGCGGATCGTAGCAGTCGTCCAGTCCACGTGAGGATTGTGCATCTTGAGCCATGAGATACCCAAAATGACAGGGCTTAGTGGTGAGGAAATCACAAAAATTTCAATATACTCATGGTGATTGCTGGACAGGACCAGCTTCAGCGGTCCAGTCTTGTGCGTGACCACTTCCAGAAGGTGGCCATCGACAGCGTGCACCTCCTTGAGGTTGGTCAATTTGTGAATTGGAAGGCAATGCTTTTTTACATAATTTGAGTCAATAAAATTGTCGTCTGCCCCGGAGTCCACAAGGACTTTGACTGAGAGAGTACGTTCGGGTCCGTGGATCATACCTGTCAACTGGATGCGAGATGTAGAGGACGAAGACACGTGGCTCACCAGAGACCTCCTAGCATGGTCTTTTGGAGTCTCGAGACAGCGGTCGATGTAGTGTCCTTGTCGGCCACAGTAAAGGCACAACCTCTCCCGAATACGCCTCTGCCGTTCAGTTTTGGTGAGGCGGGTTCTCCCTAATTGCATTGGTTTCTCCGAAGGTGTCTGTGGCGACTTGCATTCAGCGGACGCGTTGTCGGGAATTGGTGATGTGGGCTCTGGGCAGCTCACCTGGTGTGTGGAGGTTGGTCGCCAGCCCCTAGCTTGCTTTCGTTCTCTGCTCCTTTCTCTCAACCTATTGTCCAGGCGTATTGCGAGTTCAATGAGAGAATTAAGAGAGGGACTATCCTCCCGTACTGCCAGCTCATCTTTGATTTCCCCAGCAAGCCCCTGACGAAGATTGTTTGTAATGCTGAATCCCCCCACCCACTTTCTGGTGCCAGGATGAGGAAATTGATAGCATACGGAGAAACTGGTTGGTTTCCCTGAGTGAGGTCGAGTAATTGTCCAGCTGCCTGTCTGCCCTTGACGGGGTGATCAAACACTCTCCTCATCTCGCTCGTAAAAAGCCCGTAGTCATTAACAATATCTTGCTGTGACAAAATGGCAAGCGACCAGGCTGCCGCTTGCCCGGTGAGCAAACTCATAATAAAGGCAATCTTTGACTGTGCAGTGGAATACGTGGCAGGCTGCTGACTGAAGACTAAGGAACACTGGTGAAGAAATTGTGAGCATGTACCTAGATCCCCCGAGTACCTGGCTGGAATTGGAATGTATGGTTCCCTGGCATGTGGAGCAGGGGTAGTGATCTGGTTAGCTGCTGGTTCAAGTGGAGAGGGAGCGGCAGGTGGTGTGGGAGGCTTGTTCTTTGATGCCAATTGGTTTCCCAGTTTTGAGACACTTGATGAGAGTTGTTGTGCTCCATTACCTGGTTCAGGCAGGTCTCATGCAGAGTCATCTTTGCAGCCTGGCGGGATAGCGCTAGTCTCAGTTCTTTCGTCTCTGCTGGGTCCATTATGTGGCCAGAAGATTCTGTTGTGCCGTGATCAGGAAAAGCAGAGGACCCAGTTGCAGAGGCGGTTTAGTTTTTATTAACAAAAGTTTCAAAGAAAAATTTCCCTTAAAGGCAGAGAAAACACTAAAAATGAAATACTCAGGGAGCTTGGCCTTCTCAGGAGTGAGGCTACTAGGTGGTAGTGCTGGAATCTTCTGGCAACTCGTTTGTGTTTGGCCTGTGCTTAAAAAGGCTCAATCAATAAGCCACAGGTGTCGCCTGTTACCCTCGCCCCTGAGGAGACCGGTCCCTCTCGCACCCGTGCAGCCTGCAGACAAGGAGGAAGGCAAAAATGCTGAACATGGCACAGGATCATAACAATTACTGATCAGATTAAGGACATTTTGTCCTTGTAAACACAGCCTCTTTTCCACTTAAGCACATAAATGACACTTCAGCTGTACATTCATGTATTCAGAAGAAAAGTATACGCTACCGAAAATTAATTTCAATACAGTAGTTGCTAGGATATTGTCATTTCTGACTGGAAGTTTGTTCCATTTTCTAGAACATGCAACAGTTCTCCTCAATATCCATCTGTCTTTTCATGTGATCCCAGGCTGTCGAGATCATGGCTCTGTGGGTTTAATACCATCTGGTACAAGAATGCTTCCTAGTGGCTGGCTTGGTTTGGGATTTGGAACCATTGTCATGAAACAGGATGCATTTCCCATTTGATGCCAACCACATGGCATTGTACAATAGAAAACAGCTTTACTGTGCTTTTTGGTATCGAGCGAACAACTCATTCTGACCAGATATCCAATTTAACATTTCTTTTGAGACCATGTGTTTTGCGTTCTGTTTGGTTTTATTTACCTGTTATTTAATTGGGTAGCCTTTTCTTTTCAATCTGCATCTGCATCATATGCATATGCAATCATATGCATCTGTTATCATTTTGTCCAGGTGTGCCAGTCTACTTAGTCATTAGATCTTCATCTACCTTTGTTTTCTATTAACCAAGTCTCTTCTTGAAGGTGCTATGAAATATTAGAGCAAGTGACTTTAACCCTTTAACAACTGAGCCTATTTTGTCCGAATTTGCATGCCTTTAATGTTGCCTTTATATTTCAAAGAAAAAAATGTTCGCATTGGCCTGGTTGGGTTCCTTTTTTTCAGGACACCATAACCTTCATGTCCAAACTTTTGTTTTCTTCACTGACAAATTATAATCAACATTTTGGAACCCCCACCCCTCAAAAAAATCCCAAAATCTTTTGTCAAAATTTGTAATATTGATGTCCCATTGGCATCCACACATGCTCGACAAACCGTTTAGAAGCTTGATAATATTTATTCATTCAACTTGTTAGGATAAACATTCAACAGAAAAAAATAAGACTGAATAGTTTTATATTTGATAATTCAACACAAACAGCAGGTACAGTCATAGGCGTTTTTGGCCTTTACACATACTATGGTCAAAACAGGTTACATACAGTTGACCAACAGTGCAAAATAGTGAAAAAAAATACATATATATATATCATCTAACACAAAAAGAGTGTGGAGGATATCTCTTTATGAGGTTAGGTGTTGTACCCATCACCTTATCAAAAGTATATACATGCAATCAAGCTTCTCGAACACACACATCTATAGACAAATTGAAAAGAATGATAGTAGATATTAAAAAAAAAGATATAATTAAAAAAAAAAAAAAAAAAAAAAGTGAAAAAAAATCAAATATAACATTGAAAAAAAGTCTCAGTCTTCCGCCGTTTGCGCTGTCAGCCTGTCAGTTTTCCTAACTCGCTGACTCATCCGAAGAAAACAACGACAAATATGGTCTATCCTCTTCCTTGCGTTGATGAAATAATGTTGCCTGGAACTCCAGACTCACCGCTGTTCCAGCTATAGAGACTGGCGACTGTTCAGCGGATTAAATTCCCAGGGCGGAGCAAGCCACAGCAAACAGACAGCGGAGTGGACAAATCAACGACGGGCGGACGTGACGTTGGTAAAGTGACAAGAAACTCTGGCACGAGGACGTAAACATATGAGGAGAGCGGAGAACGGAGAAGTTTATTCAACATGGCTAGCGTGTTACACACTATTGGTTTTTAGCGACTCAATGTGTTTTTGGTGATTTAAAACAGAATTTATCGTGCATAGGAACATATTCTTGTCCCTCCCGTTTGCCATCTGTGTTGTTGTGGAGAAGACTTTCGACTCGCAAGAGTGAAGCTGCTCGTTATGAACAGTGTTGTTAATCTCACTTTAAAAAAGTAATTTATTATAGTTACAAATTACTTCTCCCAAAAAGGTATTGCGTTAGTAACTCAGTTACCTGAATGTAAGAATAATTAGTTACTTGGCAAAGTAATTGGTGATAATTTTCATGTTTTTTTTTTTCTCAAAAAAACAAAAAAACTTATTTTACACTTTACATAGTGTGACCTGTTTTTGGGACAGTTGGCCCTAGCCCAATTCTTTACCCTAATTTACCTTTTACCCTGAATCAACCGTTAAAAGTTGTTAAAATTGCTCCCATTATTGCATTAGTTCCCTTCTGTCCACTTTTGACATGTGGAAGTTTTAAAACTGTTTGGTCATTTAAAGATAGATTCAAGTCAAGATTTTGCCGATTTAGGAGTATTTTAGATAAAAAGTTACTTAAGTTCGCTGGGCATCTAGTTCCTATTCTGTACATGTTGCTAACGCCCCCGTGTCTGTCATTTCGCATCTAGTTCTATTTATATGTGATATCTAGCATGTCTACCATATCATGTGGGTGTGGTTTGTAGGCTATCAGCTACAGTCAGGTATTATTGGAGCCACCTAGCATCGCGTTTGCTCGGCGTCACAACTTTTTTGCCGCCTCCCCACTCCTACTCTGCTCTGTCGTCTCGGTGAGTCCGTCTCCCTCAGACTTTTATCACGTCATTCAACCGATATAGCAACGCATAGTAACGCACGCCTTTCCATCCTCAGTAACAGTAACGGTGTTGCCAAGATGAGAAAAGCAATTAATTAGATTACTCGCTACTGAAAAAAAAATAACACGGTTAGTAACACCGTTATATTCTTAACAACACTGGTTAAGAACACGTCACGCAAATAAACAAATCTGATTGCACGGACGATTTCGTTCGGGCTCAGGAGGCCAATAAGGAGCTGGGTCCCAGACTCTATAGCTGGAACAGAGGAGCGTCTGGAGTTCCAGGCTAGAAATAATGCATTAGCTTGAATTAAGTTTAGTTTTTGATTCATTCCGCACGTTTCAAATTCGCTCGCTCAGTCCAACGCTCTCTAACTCGCCTCCCTCAGCAATTCAGGAAAATTTTCACATTACGTCCGTCCTTCTTGACCATCACAATGGCTCCTGGGATATGTAGTCTTTCGTGGTGCTTTCGGTTTTGAAAAACGACAAGAAATGATGGAAATATGGACATAAACACATGGGCCATGCAGCGATTTAATGCTTATTTATGAGGGCAATAAAACAATAAAAGTCAAATGACATTATCTCCTGTTTTACGTAGTCGATTGTCTTCAAGTAAAAACCTCAACTTCCGCAGTTTCAAATGACACCAACCAGCGGCACATCGGTGACGTACTTACAGTGTTACGAGGCTTCAAAGATGATATGCGTAATTTGGCGCCGCCAACACGTTTGGTGTTAAAGGGTTAAACATGGCACTAATTTAACAGTTGAGAAATTTTAATTCATGTATGAAAACAGACAATTTGAGATTAAGAACCAGCAAAAAGGGAGACACGTCAAGGATACTTTAAATTTTGTCCTGTACATAAGCGGTCTAAATTAAATGCTCTGTCATAGTTTGAGTTTAGATCCGTCAAGCTTGGCTGGCACGGTGGCCGAGTGTTTAGCACATTCTGAGATCAAGGGTTCAATCCCTGGCTCCCGCCTTCCTGTGTGGAGTTTGAATGTACTCCCCGTGGCTGCGTGGGTTTTCTCCGTCGACTCCGATTTCCTCCCACATCCACATTCCAAAAACATGCGTAGGCGTATTGAACACTCTAAATTGTCCGTAGGTATGAGTGTGTGCGTGAATGGTTGTATGTCTCATTGTGCCCTTCAATTGGCTGGCAACCAATTCAGGGTGTACCTTGCCTACTGCCCGTAGTTAGCTGGGATAGGCTCCAGCACCTCTGCGACTCTCGTGAGGAAAAGCAGCATGGAAAATGAATGAATGAATGACTTTTGTGCCCTGCATGGTGTGTCTTGTTCCTGTGATTTGCCATTGTTCCCACCTGTTGTGGCCTGCCCCTTGTGTACAGTATCTACCAATTTGCCACCTAGTTTTTCATTCATTCATGTCTCATCCGGTCCTCGCTTGCCTGCTCGCCCACGAACCCTGACATGCTCTATGAAACCAACATGATCCTGTAATTGTCCAGCAAAATTAGAAACTAAAAGTTATAAGTTGAAAGAGATTGGTTGAAGGACACAATTTATTTTGAGTATAAAAACGGAATTCATCATGACAGCTATCTGTGCATTTAAACTCTGATTTGTTTAGTTGTAAACTGTAATCAAACGTATATGGAAAAACAAAATCCACATCATGTATATTTATCAGACATTAAAAATGTGATGCAATTTTTCATTTGTGTTTTACTTCCATGTGTCATTTTGCTGATTTGCTAGTGCCCGTTCACTCTATGATTAAACCTTGGGGCAGTCATTACCACAGGGTCGAGATGCAATACCCCTGCTGGGGAGTTGGACCCTGACTGTCATTTATTTTCCCCCCGGCATTGAATCTGTGTTGTTGTTTTTAAATAGAATATAGTTTTGCCATCTGTATGTTGTTGATTTTAGCCATAAAATTTGTTGTTCATTATATAAAGACGGAAGCATATATCATACACACAACAAACTAAACCTATTTCCTATGAAGTGCTGTCTGATGGTGTTGCTTAGCTCATATCTCTGAAATGCAGCAGGTACATTGCCCGTTTCCAATTCTAACAATGACAAAGTCGTCCAAGGTCTGACAGATGGACTGGTAGTGGCGGAGGGGGAAAGGGAAATCAAGCAGGACACTATTTGACCTCAGATGTACATTTTTTTTTTTTTTTTGATTAATGGGAAAAAGTGCATTTTTAATATAGAGTTCTATCATTTGTTTTCATTTGCACAAGATGCTGTCTTTGATAATGTGATTTGCTCTGACCTGGAATGTATTTGTGATATCACAGCCATGCAGCCAAGAGTTTCTTAAATCTACAAAATAAAATTAGGTATTTTCTTCTTTCCAGATACTTTAATCCATCAACCAGTAATTTTATTTTGTATTAACAGAAACACACACACACGGCCATCTTAATTTTGATTTTCTTTTTGAATCCAGTGTAAATTGATGGACTTATTTCCTGTTCAGATACAAGTGCCTTAGACAAGGGGTCCCCAACCTTTTTGCACCACGGACCGGTATTATTTGGGTCTTTTTTTCACGGACCGGTGTTCTAACAAGTTTTGCAACCCATCAAAAATTGCATCACTCACTCGGTTTATTCACAAACGGGTCACGAATCCACTCCTTCGCAGTTCGTGGGTCTTTGAGGTTGTAGGCTCATCTTCTGGCTTGTCAGGTGCCCTTTTCGTCATAAAAAAATATCTCCAAAGATGTCAGTCATCTTCGCTCGTGTGGGGGCTAATTATTTCCGGGAACAAATGTTGCAAACAAATGTGCCTAGTAATACATTATTATCCAGGACAAGCGCACATAAATATATTATATACACAAAACAAGATGTACTGCTAGCAGTCCAATCAATGGATTTCTATGACGACATTCTAATCTATCCTGTAGTATTATATCTAGAGTAGACAGGGATATTGGTGTGTTAAACAGGGGCACAGTGTTAAATCGGCCAGAATGCGGTCGTTAATAAATTATTATTTCTGTGCTGCCCGCTAGCAAATGCGCCACGGACCGGTATCGGTCCGCGGCCCGGCAGATGGGGACCCCTGCCTAGACAGCCGCCTGCCTCATATCAGATTGCATAATACCTTACGGCCGGGAGGCAATCAACATTTACAAATAAATAAATATAAATTAAAATTAAATGCTCCGCAACATGCGGCACCTTCGTTGCCCTGACAGGTGTTTTGTCACCACCAACGGAATAGCGCAAAATAGTGTGCGCTAACAGAGTGTCTTGCTACATCACCAAAGAAATGCAACCATGGAACACAGTTGAAAAGCCACGCTGCAAGCATTCGATTGACAGTAATTCAACAGTAACTGTCTGAGAGAGAAACAACAGTATATCACAAAGGGCAATTTCAACACTTAAAAGCACAATAAAAGAAGGGGTGTATATTTCACGGGGTATTTTTGGATTTTACTTAGCAGCCAAAAGGTCATTTTTTTATGGTTCTTATAATTATTAGGACTTTTTAAACGATCAATAATTATTTTGTCAGTTTTATTAAAAAAAAATATTTATTGCAATTGAATGAGTGTACTTGTCATATTAGAATATATTGTTACTATATTGGTAGTTAAATTGGTTTAAAAAATATTGGCAATAATATTGCAAATCCGCATTGAATTATGAGACAATATATTGCCCAGCAAAATTTCTTGTTGCAACAGGCCTGTACCCTTGGCAGGACTATCATGCATCTATTGTTGGCCACTGCTGCACATGATACAGCTGCCTGTTGACTTGCCTGCCACGCTGCATCGTTGCTTGCGGCCAGCCGTTACTTTCACCTTGACAAGGCCCAAATAACATTAAATACATAAACACGATAGACATGACATATTTGGAGGATCAGGCGTTGAAATTTAGCGGCAAAGCTTGATGGACAACTTCATGAGGAAGTTGCAATTGTGCCAAATAGCCACTGATTTCGCTTAGCCTTTACATAGCAGGAGGTGTGGACCAGAAAGCAGTTCTAGGGCTACGTTCATACTGCAGGTCTTAATGCACAATTCCGATTTTTTGTCATATCAATTTTTTTGGCGTGCCCGTTCAGACTGTCTTTGTCCATTGAGACCGTTCAAGTATTACGCATGCGCACTAATTCGCAGTCCGACACGCGCTGAGCAAGAAGACCCGCATGCGCAGAAGCATCAAAACAAATGACTACACATGCTGGCTGTCATTCGTCATTCCAGGGCGATCATATTTTGATTTCCAAAAAGAGGACACAAATAACAGACAAATAATATTTCTGTGGATCAAAAGCATGCACGCACTGTCCGTGCATGTCACACACACGCATACGGGCAGTTTGCCCTGACTCTCGGCCATGTAAGCTATCTTGAAATATTGCTCATATAGAGCAGAGAAAAAATCGATCATTCTCGGGCTTATCCTCAACCCATTTTTATTTTTTTTATGACTGTTGCCAAGCCTGACCCTTCCCTAAAAGCTGTGTTCAAGGCAAGCTAGGCGCTAACAGACAGCTGCACCGCCACCGTAGCGCGCCGTATCTCTCGCTCTTTGATGACGTAATTGCTACATGAATTCCGATTTGGGAGACTTGCCTGTTCAGACTGCCGCGACGTTCTGGAAAATGTGGCCCAGATCGGATTTAAACTACATACTGTACGAAAGTGACCCAGATCGGATTTGAAATGGTCCACTTTTATGTGACTTGTCCCGTTCAGACCGTCAAGTTAATGTCTCGCTTGAGTTGGAAAAATACAAAAAAATATCAGATTCGTGCATTAAGACCTGCAGTATGAACGTAGCCTTGGTGACATCACCTTGGGCCCTGTTTAGGCCTGCCCAAAAAACCCTACCAGTAAGGAGAAAAAGAGTTTCTTGCTATAACTGAGCAATTCAGCACTAAATTGCTCTTAGCATGTACGCATTCTCAGCACTTACCTTCATACATATTTCATTTATTTAGAAAGAAATCATCAGAATGACTGCACAGTCTCCTTAACCATCAAGCTTAATCACCACAATAACCATAGTTGCTGTGCCACATCTGTGATAATAAAACAGAAAATGCAAGGAGTTTCTTGATTGATTGATTTGGAGAAAATGCTTTGTGTGGTAATTAGGGATTCCACTGTTAGTTAAGCCTTGTAAAGAGCTTTAGTAGTTTTGGCCAGAACTGAACTTTTTGTTGTTGTTGTTGTGAACTAGAGCTCCACACAAACGTACATCGTGAAATCATTTAACTTAGCAAATAGAGGAGTGAAAGCCATTTTTAAAGTGTCCCAAACTTCAAAAGGCATATTTATCAAGGTTTCCTCAGCCATGACTTAAGTGTCTCTGTCCACCAAACAGCATGCTATCACTATGTCAGCACCATTACAAATGTGCACGCTCACAAAACGCTCACTGCTGCCAGGAACGCACCCTCCTTGTAGAGTTCAGCATCGGCACCTTTGAAACTCAATTTCTCGAGTCTCCAGGGTCGTACAACATTTTAAAAGACATTTGTGTACTTGTGAAAAGTCACCATATTTCATATTTGTGCTTCATTGTCAGAAAAAATAACAAATGAATAAATATTGGGATTACATTTAAAAAAGGTACTGGGAAAACTGGAAAACTGATCCTTAAAGTCTTTAAAAAGTGCTTGAAATTGGACATGAAAAAGTTGTACGAACCCTGAGAAATCCAACCGTATCTGAACTAGAGAAGAAATATCAACAGTGGAAGGAATCCTGTTGAAAGGAGAGCGACTCATCGTTCTCGCAGCAATGAGAGCTGAAATGATACAGCGCATTCACAAAAGTCACCTAGGCATTGAAAGCTGCAGACGCCAAGCGAGAGAACTAATCTGGCCAAGTACTGTATGTCACAAAGTATCACAGACATTGTTAACAGCATTGATTTGTGCATGACCCATCAGAGACAACAGTCCAAAGAGCATCCACATGTTCCTGAAAGGCCCTGGCAGAAGATCGGTGTTGACTTACTCACCTTTGACCAGTGGTAATATCTCCTCTTAGTTGACTACTATTCAAAGTTCATTGAGGTAGAGTGGCTGAGCACAAGAAGTACAACTGTTTTCAATCATCTCAAATCACAGTTCGGAAGAGATGGAATCCTCGAAACAGTGATCTCAGATAACGGACCACAGTTCAGCTCTCTTGAATTCCAAGCCTTTGCAAGAGTGCGAGTTTTCACATACGACAACAACCCCTGATCACGTACAGTCAAATGAAATGGCTGAAAAGGGAGCAAAAACTGTAAAACAAATGCTTAAAAAGGCTAAAGCCGATTGGAAAGATCCATAACTGTTGTTGAGTTTGAGAAGCACGCTTATGGAGGACATTAGAGCATCGTCAATCTAGCTGCTGACGGGGAGACGTGCGAAAACCAGATTTCAAACACCACAAATGCTGGAACCACAAACTGCCCCCCCAAAAGTGCAACACACTCAAAAAAGGCAATATAAACAGAAAGAATACCTTAATTATGGAACAAGACCACTTCACAAGTGTCAGTTTGGAGAATATTTGGCAACAGGGTACATGGAATCCAGCCCGGGTAACAAGACTTTCCGAACAACTAAGGTTGTATGTTGTTCAGACACCTGATGACCAGGTGTACAGAGGAAAGAGAAAGTTAAAAAAAATTTTTTTTTTATGTTAACAATAAGCAATAGCAACACTGACATTGACAATAAAAAAAAACAAAAAACAAACAATCAAAATCTGACAAAGCAATATGCGAGTGACCACACGCCAGGTAATTTTGCCATGCACATACAAAATGGAACACCAAGAAAAGTCATCCCTCCAGGACTGCTAGGTTCTGCAGCAAGAACAAGGACACGACGCATCGTTTCCAAGCCAAGACGCCTCCATGAGAAATAACACATGGACATGAGGACATTACTTTGTTATTCCGGCGAGCTTCTTTTGCAAGTTCCTAGGTCAAGACTTAAAGTGCGTACGACAGGAAAAAAAAAAGTCTTAAATAGCATTATTATGTGAATTAGAATCATATTTTTAGACGATTTCGACTATATACAATTTGGCAAAGCGCAGCTGACGAGAAATTAGTCTTTTAATCCGCCGTTTTGCCACGCCTACCATTATAGGGCTCTAGCGTCCCCAACAGGAGGATGACGTCGGCAGAGTCATGGTTTCATCTGATTTAGAATTCAACCCATGGAGGGGGAATTATTCAGAACGAGGAAAGTGCGACGAAGAGAGCCGCAAAATGTCATTTTTTCAGTCTTTCTACTCCAATATTTTTACAAGATATGCTTTTTATCGAAGTATTTTCCCCCAATTGCCAAATAAATGGCACTGTCATGACAAATAACAGTCTTGTGTTAAATGGAATATGAAATAATAAAAATTAGGGCTGTAAAAATTATCGCGTTAACGGGCGGTAATAAATTTTTTAAATTAATCACGTTAAAATATTTGACGCAATTAACGCACATGTCCTGCTCAGACAGTATTCTGCCTTTTGGTAAGTTCTACAGCAAGGCTTTTTGTGCTGTCTAAAAGCGAACTCTTGTGGTCGCTTTGTGACATGGTTTGTTCTCTTGCCAGTTCAATATGGCTGCACAACGTCTCGGGCTGACGCCTACGTTGTAATGTTGTGCTTATATGATCCTTGGACAAGATTTGTCCGTAAGTATGGTTGTTGTAAAGAATGTACATATTATGTTAGTAAGCGAAATGTTATATTTTTTTGTATGAGACGTTTTTTGTTCATGTTTAGTGAACCTGTATAGCGTGCTAAGCTAACGTTGTTGCTAATGCAATGCTTGTGTACTGTACTTTTTTTTGTAGTTTTACGACGGTCTAAAGAGGACAATGGTTTGAGGCCAATTTATTAATAAATCAGATGAAAAAGGAAGAAGTCTGATTATTAAGGCGTCGTTCACTAGCCGTCTTGCTTTGGAAAAAGTAGACGCTTCGGAGTGAGGACAGCATAGACAGATTTAAATGACAGTAGAGTGAAATGCCCACTACAGTCCTTATGTACCGTATGTTGAATGTATACATCCATCTTGTGTCTTATCTTTCCATTCCAACAATTTATTTTACAGAATATATATATATAATTTACAGAAAAATATGGCATATTTTATAGATGGTTTGAATTGCGATTAATTGTGATTAATTATGATTAATTAATTTTTAAGCTGTAATTAACTCGATTAAAAATTTTAATCGTTTGACAGCCCTAATAAAAATGCATTCATTTAGTACGACATGGCAAAATTACTCCAAATGGTCAAAACTGTCGATTTCACCTTTACTGTCGCACCTAGCGAACGAAATTTTGTGCTACCGTAGTTGTCATTTCCCTGCCCCAGCTTCGGAGAATGTAAACAAACCAAGAAGCTTGATAGCTAGCCGACATGCTAACCTGAACCGAGTGATGTCTCAAAGTCTTATTTTCACTTTTTGCAACGAAAAATCACACAAAACTAGCCAGCATCATGTCACATGGCGGCGGGGTTGTCGATTGTCTTCGCCGATCGGCAACCCGCCCGGCGAGGAGCAAGTTACAGCTTGTTCCCCTGCTATGGACAGGAGAGCTTGCCGGGGAAGCAGCTGGAGAGTACCGCCGGACAAACCGGCCGACGTCGGAGGAGCACGTAGCTGCCACATGTTCAACACGAATATGGTGTAAAATAGTGCTTTACTACACGGTGAAGACGTAAACAGAGACTGGCTTGCAGTTGTTGTGCAGCTAACATGTCAGGATGTGTCTGAGGAGAACTTTTTTACATGTTCATCCATGATCAAACCTAAGTATATAGTACTTTATTTAAAGAAAGTTTGTAGTGTTTACTTTGTAATTGTTGTATTCGCGGCCATTTTTAACACAAAGTCGAACGTGTCCTTTCTATTTTATCCATATGTGACGACCGTCAATCCTTCCCCTGTGTTTTAATACAACACATTGTTGAGGACAGCAAAGTGGCCGATGGCTAGAAATCAGAGCAGTACTTGAATGTGACATGAGCAGCTACCCAACAGCGCCGTGGTGCCAAGCAAGCTTGAACGTCATCTCCAAACGAAACACCCATCACTTTAAAACAAGTCGATTGAGTATTTTGTTCGCCTTTGTGGATACAAAGAGAAACAGGCAACTTTTTGGAGGAAGAACTACAAAGGTAAATGAAAAAGCCTTAAAAGCCAGTTGCCTTGTTGCTGAACTTGTTGCTAAATTCAAAAAGTCCCACACTGTGACAGAGAAATTAATACGACCTGCCTGCAAATTAATTGTCAGCGAGATGTTCGGCCCTGATGCGGTTAAAGATATTGCTAAAGTCCCTCTGTCTGATAAGTCTTGAGCTTTTCGAGCCTAATTACGAAAAAATAAAAACAGAGACAAAGAGCTGTTGAAGAAGAGCTTTGTGTGCGTCTTTCTTCAATTCCAGCCAGGATATTGGCTTTGTGTTCATCTAAACAGGCTCAAGTCACACTGAGTTAGAATAAATATTGAGAAATTATTGGATAGTTAAATATACTGTACAGGAAGTCATTTTGGAACATTTTTGGTTTGTGGTGTGCCGCGACATTTTTTCCTGTGTAAAAACGTGCCATGACGGAGAAAAAGTTGACAAACACTGATCTATATGAACTGTTGTTATAATGATACTGTACAATAACCATTAGGAGAGGAGAAATTTCTGCTATCTCGGTGAATAATTCTTGCTCAGCTTCTGCAACAGTGTTAGAGATAGCAAGAGGAACACGTGAGTCTGCCATTACATGGTGCTGGTTCCCATTTTTCTTTTTATCCCACTCAGGAGTTGGTGCTGCAGCAGCACGATCTCCTCTTTTTCCTCGGAAACGCCCCGTGACGCGCCGACAGCATTCACCGGCACAGTTGGGACCGTCTTGGTTGACGAAAGCAGTGTAGCGTTTTTAACCGCTGTCTCCACCTGGCAGGCGATTGCAAGCGCTCTCTCCAGCGTGAGGTCATCTTCCAGCAGCAACTTGTCTCTCACAGCCGTGAGATAAGCATTAGAAATTAATGGAACCCGAATCATTTCCTGCTCCATCAGTCCAAAATCACACGGAGAAACTAACGCTCACAAAGCCGCCACATATTGCGACGCCGTTTCCTCCGCTCGTTGAGTGCGTTGTCTGAATGTGTGTCTGCAGGTTACGACGTTTACTTTTGGAACGAAGTGCGTAACGAGGGCAGCCATAGCCTCATCATACGTCATACCTTGTGCTGGCAAAGCGTAGAAAAGTCTTTGTCCTTCTGGACCCAAGCAATGAAGAAGTACTGCCCGTCGCCGTGCATCTGGCCAGGCGTCCCCCTCTGGCATTAATGACGAGCATATAGTTGTCGAATATTTTCCGCCATGTTTCAAAAGGTATCTGCGGCTCGCCCGCATGAGGAAGGAACGGCGGTGGGCTCGGTACAGAAGCGCTCATCCTCGTCGCCAATTTGTTGTGATGCTTGGTTTGAATGAAGAAGCCGTGTGAACAGTTCCAATACTTTTTTAAATGAACTCTTTGCCGTCAGCACACGCAAACATACACAAACATTCTTAGCAAGACGCTAATCTCTTCTTCTCCGAATGCTACGTACACTCTCCCACAGCGCCACTCGGCACTTAGTGGCATAACTGGTACTGCATATGTCTCTAAATACAACACATATCTCCAGTTTTCTATGGGAGGGATGTTAAAATCCGAGTTTTCGATTCATGCTGAGGGCGGCACTCTATATCAAATACTTCATTTTTTTTTTTACGGTGCTTTAAAGTTGCCACGTTAATGAACAGGCTGGCTGATCATAGAATGGCAAGCTTGCGTTTGATTGGTGTAATCGAGTCATGTGATTATTTATTTGCCTGGCACGGCCAGACTGTTCTCCCTGTATTTTTCAAACACTGAGAGAAAAGTCTGGGAACCAGCCCATTAACGGCCCCTCGAGCAGGTACAAAATCTGACAAATCAGATTCGTTTATTTGCGTGACGTGTTCTTAACGAGAAACGTCACTCTGGCGCGTCGAAAGTCATCTCCACAACAAGCAGATGGTGAACAGGAGAGCCAAGAATATGTTCCAATCCACGGTAAAATCAGTTTTAAATGACCAAAAACACATCGACACGTGTAATTGACAACAGTCTGTCTCGCGCTAGCCATGTTGAATAAACTCCGCTCTCCTCGTATGTTTACTTCCGCGCGCAAGTCCCTCGTCCTGCCCTCATCGTTTTACTAACGTCACGTCTGCCCGTCGTGGATTGGTCCACTCCGCTGTCTGTTTGCTGTGGCTTGCTCCGCCCTGGAAATTGTATCCGCTGAATGGTGGCCAGACTCAATAGCTGGAACAGCGGTGAGTCTGGCGTACCAGGCAAATTATTTATTGCGACGTCTCTGGTGAAATTGGTAGGGCTACTTTTGGCATCATTGGCAAAAAAACAAAACAAAAAAACAAATACAATATGTAGAATAAAGAGAAAAAATGTAATGACTCTTGTGCAGCCCAAAGTAGCGACGTAAGAGTAGGGATTTTTCTTCACAAATCTACTCAAGTAAAAAGTATCGCTTAGTAAAATTACTCTTAGAAGTACATTTTTCTCAAAAAGTTACTCAAGTAAATATAACAGAGTACATGTAACGTGTTACTACCCGGCCCTGGTGATGACATATATGACACATTCAAGTCTGTGATTGTCTGTAAAGGAAAGAATTTCTCACAAAAAAAAAAAACGCTCGTCAATACAACATCAACAACAACCAAATTACTTGCCCCCATGCAGTCAGAGATCCAGGGTTCAATTCTTACATGATCTAATGTGATTATTTCCTATTCTGTATATTTTTTCCCCACTGAAAACACTGATGTTGAAGCGAATGATAAATTACATGGTTTATTCTGGTATCCAGCAGTAAAGCAGCAAATGGGCATGGTCGGCTACTGTTTACCAATGGTATTCGAGTTCACGTCCTTCATTTCAATGTAGGTGGTGCCGGTGAATTATGACATGCGTGTGTGTGTGTGTGTGTGGTTTTTTTTTTTTTTGTATGTGATGACTAAAGGGGAAGCGTGAGGAGAGGGAGAAGATGAACATGCTTTATGGTTATTGTAAAATTCTCCATGGTCCGTCTGCTTGGGAAGAGCCAAGGGCAGAATGTTTATAGCAGCAAAACATTATAAACTACCTCCGTTCATTTTCCTCAAGCTTCTGTGTTTGGATCGCCATGTCCCAGTACTGCAGCAGCAGCAGCAGGAACGTTGAGGCGTGTCTCTTCATGAATACTAACCGTACTTCTGTTTCACTATCATTAACGTATCTGTATTGCCAGTCTTGTCTCGTCTGCTGGTAAAGTCAGGACACTGAGGTGTGGTTCCATGCAATGAATATCAACTGGTCCCCATGTCTGATGCAATTCATCGCCAATGCAGACAGAAATGTGATTATTTTTTTAAGTGATGAATATCTACTGTTGAATAGGAAGATCATCATTAGAGAACAGAACATTCTGTCCTTAGAGAAATTGGTTTGACAATGACTGAGAGCATTCAGCAATTAAATCTAGAAGATTTTGCTGTACTGGAGTTGAAAACATGATTGCTTTATTTCCAGTTATTGCCATATATTGCTATATTGCTATGTATTGCTATATTACTGGTAGTCGCTGTCATTCCAAATTTGAAATGAGTTGTGGAAAGATAAAAAAAAAAAAAGTTTGATGGAAAGAAAAGCACATACCGTATTTTTCGGACTACAAGTCGCACCTGAGTATAAGTCGCACCAGCCATAAAATGCCCAACGAAGAGAAAAAAAACATACAGAAGTTGCACCGGAGTATAAGTCACATTTTTGGGGGATAAAATCCAACACATAGAACAGATACTGTATGTCATCTTGAAAGGCAATTTAATATAAAATACAATAGAGAACAACATGTTGAATAAATGTACAGTGTACAGTGCATGAACAACGAAATGCGAATATACTGTCCTCAACAGTACGCTATGGCTCGGTCCTGGCTATACAGTGAACTCCCAAATGACGATGCTGGACGTCCGTATAATTTGCTGAATCAATTTGGTTGCCGATATCAAACAGGTTTGCATCAACGTAAATAATGCTAATTAGGTTTTTTTACAGCAATGACATAAACGGTTAGCATGCGTTCGCTAGCATTAGCATATCGTTCAAACACTCACACGACTGGCTCTAAGTGTCCGATTGAGGGTGGAAAACACACAACAACAACAGAAGATGATACACACAGGCGTTGCCTCTGTAGAGATATTTTAAAAGCATAAACAATGAACGTACGTTCGCAGCCGTGTTTCTCTCTCGCTAACTCACCCACTCACTCAGAGCTATGTAGCTGTCCGTCTTCTTCTGGCGTATGAGCGCTCTTCACGTAAACAAGTGCGCCCCCACGTGGGCGTGAAAGCGCCACAAACTAAAAGCATGCATTTCAATATAAAAAAGTCAATAATACAATTGAACACACTTTGCCAAAGGCAGAACGTGAACGTGGCCATAGCTATTAAGAGTTATTCAGATAACTATAGCATAAAGAACATGCAAACAAGTTTGCTAAACCATCAGTGTCACTCCAAAACACCAAAATAACATGTGAAATGATATCATAATGTGATAATAATTTCACACATAAGTCGCTCCTGAGTATAAGTCGCAATCCCAGCCAAAATATAAAATAAAAGACGCGACTTATAGTCCGAAAAATACGGTATTCAAAAATATGTAAGATGGGGGTTTAGATGATGTGTGAGCTGTTCAGATTTTAATATACAGTGGTATCTCGACATACGATCAATTCGACGAACAATATTTTCGACATTCAACGTAAAATTGGACTCACCATTTTTTCCTACATCTGACGACATGTTGGAAATATGACGATTTATCACAGCGCCACTGTTCCTTTGTTTTCCCGCAAGACGGATGCACGGCAGATTTACTGGTGAGAGAAATCAACATGGGTTCCAGGAATGTTTGTGCATGTGGTGAAAAAAGGAAAAATGTGAGGCTTACCAATGAAATGAAGATGGAAATAATAGAAAAATATGAGCGTGGCGTCTGCATCCGTGAACTGGCTCAACAATACCACAGTAGAATGTCTACGATCTCGACGGTCCTCGTCTGACCGCCGTTCACCAGTCTTTATAAGTTAAGGTGACAATTATTAATGTGGTAACATCGCCAAAAAATCGCCAGGTTTTAATCATTTATTTCAGAACTTGTGCAACACAACATGCCAACTGTCCGCCGCTGCTGAACAGTGAAAGTAAAATGTCTTCTCTCACTCTTTTAAATCGGCAACTTGTGCGTTCAGGTACACCATGCAAAACACTTCCGCCACATTAGAACCCGATTCGTTACATTATTATAGGTACTATTATAATTTTTTACTATTGTTATACTATTATTCCGATTTTTATTAACCCTTGAGAGTCGAAGGACGCGCCGGCGCGTCCTCAGCGCACGTCGTCTTTGAAGCGCCCTCACGTTTTAATTACGTCACCCACATGCCGTGGGTTGGTCTCGTTTTAAAGTGCGGAAGTTGTGGTTTACTCTCGTTATTATTTGAAGTCAATCGACCAACTAAAACGTGAGATATTGTCATTTAAGTTTGATAGTTTTATTGTCCTCTAAAAAAAACATTAAAACGCTGCATGGATCATTTGTTTATGTCTATATTTCGATCATTTCTTTTCCTTTTTCAAAACGGAAGCTCCATGAAAAAAACACAAATCAAACGAACCCTTTCGAAGTCACAGTGGAAGCACGAAATGCGTTTTTTTTTTTTTTTTTTAATAAATAAAACTGCCGTGCGAGGTTCCACCGAACGAGATGGAGGAGTGTTCTGAAGCAGCGAGGTGGCGAGCGACGGCCGTTTCGATCAAGCAGCGACTTTGTGTGACTTTGAGAATGAACGGAAAACTAAATTTAGCGCAAGCAATTGTGCTTTTTGATCAACTTGAGGAAGAGGATGGTCTAAATTCGTCATCATCGTCTTCTTCGGAAGAGTCCTCGAGTGAAGATAGTGACGGATTTGAACACGTGGGTGACGCCATCGACGAGCAGAGGTAAGCCAACTCACTTTTTTTTTTTTTAATGCTGAAAAAGTTTCTTTTGAAAGTTTCTTTTGATACTGCAAGACAAAGTTAATTTTGATGCAATATAAGTGTGTGTTTGTGTATATAATAATAAAATGTGCATATCAGATCAAAGTCATACGTGCACTGTGTGTATCCCAGGCAGGAATTTATAATTTGTTCTTCTTTCTATATGAAGATTAGGGATGTAGCACAAATTCATCAGCTATGGTATTGCTATGGTATTCTTTCTATTGTCATACATATAGATTTCCATTATTATTTATTGCTGTATATATTTTTATTTTATACTTTATTATTTTCATAAATACTGACTTTTTTTTCATGTACATTTATAGTGACAATGAAAAATATACATTCACTGCCCGAATGGAAAGAGGACGAGGGAGAAGGGGTCATCACGGAAGAGCGATGAGATGTCAGCGGAGGGGAGGCCGGAGAAGTCAGCGCGGCAGAAGCCGATCACCACTGGCTCAGCCTGCACCTGTGCCATGGAGCACAGAGCAAGACACAGACACTGCCCCACAGTGCAGCCGGTTCACACCCCGGAGACCACCAGGACCTCAGGTGAATCGTGACCATGCATACACCCCAAAAGAACTTTTTGACCTGTTCTTCACCTCATCGACAATGATGAATATGTGCAAACACACAAACCAGTATGGCAGAGTCCGAAAAGAGATTGGGAAAAAGTTTGTGTGGACAGACACTACAGTGGAGGAGCTTGAAAAATTTGTTGGACTCCTCTTGTACATGTCTTTGGTTTCACTTCCAACTGTGCAAGATTATTGGAAGGCAAGGAATTCCAGGACGAAACAGCTTTTCGGAATGGCATGCCTGAAAAAAATTTAACTTGTTTATTGTAAATATTTTTGAAAATACTTTTTTTCCAATGCTAAGTATATATTTCCCCCCCCCACAATCAGTCTTCTCAATTTGTGTATATAAATGTGTGTTCAAGAAGCTTGATTGTGTGTACATAGTTTTGATCAGGTGATGGGCCACAATACCTAAACTCATAAAGGGATGGCCTCTAAACACTTTTTGTGTTAGATGGTATATATTTTTTCACTGTTCTTCACTGTTTGGTCTGCTGTATATAACCCGTTTTGACTAGAGCATGTATAAAAGCAAAAAACGCCTATGGCCATACCTGTTGTTTATGTTGAATTGTCAAATATAAGACTATTTATTCTAAATTTTTTTGGTTGAATGTTCATCCTAACATGTTGAATAAATATTATAAAGTTTCAAAACGGTTCGTTACGCATGTTTGGTTGTCAATTGGACATCAATATTAAAAATTTTCACAAAACGATTTTGGAATTTTTGGTCTTTTTGGGCCCAAAATGATGATTTATAATTGGTCAGTGAAAGAAACAACAGTTTGGACATGAAGTTCAAGGTGTCACAAAAAAAGGGACCAAACCAGGCCATCGTAAACAATTCTTTCTTTGAAATATAAAGGGAACTTCAAAGGCATGCAAAATCAGACAAAATAGGCCCAGACCTTAAAGGGTTAATAATTTATTTGTTTTGCTATGTGTAATAGCTATTTGCAATAGAACCAGCAGAATTTATTAGGGATTTAGTGTAGGTTTTCGTACTGTGGAACGGATTAATGGAATTATAATGTATTCTTATGGGAAAATCCTTTTGGACATACGACCATTGCAATTTACAAACAAAGTCCTGGAACGTATTAACATTTGGTATTTGTAAAAGAGTTCCTTTCCATTCAGTTGCTATTTTTAAGAAAATTACACATATTGAGAGTTGTAGTCATACATGACTGTTTTCGGAACAGGTGGCATATATTACACTATATGAAGAAAAGACAAGACTACATCTTGCTTTGGTACAGCACGTCAAGTCAGATTGATACACATACCTTCCATTTGAAAGTGCCAAATGAATTCAGCTTTTACACATCCAAAGTATGTCACAAATTGTGTTTATGTTCAGAATGATTGTATTGGGTGAGGAATGGTTATACTGTAATTTTGAATCAAGAGTAAAACCTAATTCATTGTGTGTGCAGTACATCATGTATTCCCAAGTCATTGTGCACTAAAGCACTCCATCTGAATCGTAATGCCATTTTACACTTGGACACTGAAAGCTGCTGTCAAGGGATACAAGATTTATTTGCCTGTAATTGCCTAATTTTACCTTTCCTAGAGGCTCAGAGGGATCTGCAGCCCACCCGACAGCCAGCCTAACCTTGCCTAGTAAGGAACAGTCCAAGGGTGTAATACTGTCAGCTTCACACGGTCCTCGTTGGTGATTTATCATCCTCTCTCCCTCCCTCGCCTACTCCTACCTTCTGCTTGAACAAACACTTAGTGAGTTGTTATGGCGCCGTTCATTGAATGTAAACTCAGGTGAGTGCTCTTGTCGCGGCACAAAGGAGGAAACTGTTGACAGAGGAAATTTGGAGGTGTGTAAGACTGGAGGAGACTTGTGTTGAATGACTGTGAGATATCCTGGGCAGGCTGTTTGTCAGAATCAATAGCGTTGTCTGGGCAAGCAAACACAGGAAGTGTCTTTGCGATGTTAAAGTGGATTCAGGTCACTGACTAATTTTAAGAGTTTGATATATTAGATGAGGTGAAAGTGTTAGTTTAGTTGGCAGTGCCATCAAGGCGTCTCTTAGAAACATGCTAATCTTATATTTGTATTTGTGTCATCATTGTTCAACAATATCGTAGTATGTACAGTTAAATGCCTATTTTAGGCTCATCTGACATGACAAAATTCAACATAAGTAAAACTGCCCATTTAATTTGATGAGATTAAATAATTTTAATATGCAGTGTAATCTGTGAATTTGGCACACAAAGCCTTATATGTTCTCTCTACCCTATGTTGGAGAGCATAAATATGCTTTACTTGTAGGATTGACATTGTACAGCAACATTTGTTATCTGTGTTGAACACATGCCTGCAAAAAAACACATGGTGATCAGGGACTAAATCCAGATCTAATGTCAGCATTGGTTGTGTTGTGTGGACTTCATGTGTCACAGCACATGAAGCCAGTTGAGAATTAATTGGAAAATTGTGGGGGAAAGCAGAAGCATGGTGAGAACATGGCCCACAAAATGTAAAATATGCTTATATATACATGTGGAAATATGTATAATATTATATTATGATTCAAAATATTTTTATAACAAAAAACAAAGTGGGCAAGGCAGGGTTTGTGGGAACTCAAAATGCTTTAATAACATTTACAGTAGTATGAGAAAGTATCTGAACGTTTTGGAATTTCTCACATTTCTGCATAAAGTCACCATCAGATAAGGTTTTCAAATTTTAATGAGGATAGAATGCAAACAATGACAGAAGGGGGAGAAAGGGTAACTGAACCCTTACAAAACCAATTTTTACCAAATAATTTAAGTCAGGTGTGTGCCTAATCACTGATGAGTGGTTTAAAGCTGCCCTGCCCACTATAAAACACACACCTGGTTCCAAAATTCCAAAACGTTCGGATACTTTTTCATACAACTGTAACAAAAATATGAAGTCTAAACAAGGCGTGAACAGAAACTGGGAGCTTAAATACACAGACAAGGGGTAACGAGACAATGAAGCACACGTGGGTGATACAAGAGGCAGCGGATTGTTGGATACACAAGGAGCAGGCCACAATAGGTGAAATCAATGGATGATCACAATGACAAGACAGACTAAGGCACAAACTTGACAGGACTTAACCCACGGCATGACACCAGAGGCCTGGGAGTTTGATGGTTCTGAGCTGTATCTTAGCTGTTCCTAGGACTGCACTATTCTGGACTGAGGCTTCAGATGTTGTTCCCACTACCACTGGAACCACGCAAGCCTTCACCTCCAACATCTGTTCCAAATGCTCTTTCAGCCCTTGGTACTTCTCCCCCCTTCTTGTATTCCTACTTCCTGCTGGTATTGCCACATCTGCCACCGGTACTATATTCTGATCTTTGTCTACCACCATGATGTCTGGTTGCTTAGCCTGGAGCTGTTTGTCACTCTGAAAGCTAAAGTCCCTTGACCTTGCTGTTCTCAGCCACCCTTTGTGGTGTGGCCCATTGGGATCTGAGCACTTCTATTCCATACTGGTTACAGATGTTCCGATAGATAGAATTTACCGTATACTAATGCTTTGTCGAAGCTCTCAGCTAAGGTACATGTATGTAAAGTGCGTAGCAACTCACAGCTACATTACCCCTATGTAATAATGTGACTTTTTTTCTGGTAGCAATAGTATAACTTTAAATTCGTATTTCTTTTTTTAAAATCTTTTTTAATTTTTAAAATTTTATTTATTGATTTGGCCCTAATACTCCGTCGTAGCGTCGTATCAGCGTGCATCATTATGTTTTTTTCATGTACTTCACTCCAGTGATACATTTATTTATCTTCTCTGCTGGTGCTCACTCTTAGAACAATACAGACATACCACAAAAAGAGAAAGTAAGAATTGTTTTGATTCCTGTTGAAAAAACGAATGAAAAAAGTCAGTGTTCTGAATTTGTTCATATTCCATTCTTTGGACTAAAGTGCCTGTGACACCATAAAATTTTTTTCAGATAGCATTATTGTGTGAATTAAAATCGTATTTTGAGACAATTCAACCATATACAACAATCTGACAAAGCACAGATGACGAAAAATTAGTTTTTTAATCTGCCGTTTAGCTCCACCTGTCATTATTGCGCTCTAGCGCCTCAATCTGGGTGAGTAACGATTTCAGTTGATTTAGAATTCAGCCCATTGAGGGGGAAAATTCAGAATGAGGAAAATGTGACAGAGAGCAGCAAAATGTCATCAGTGTTTTAATCTCTCTACTCCAAAATTTTTACAGGATATACTTTTTTACCTAAGTGTTTTTCCCAAATTGCTAAATAAATTGTATGATCATGACAAATAACAGTCTTATGTTAATGGAATATGTAATATTAAAAATGCATTCATTCAATTCAATTCAATTCAATTTTATTTGCATAGCCCTCAATCACAACAGCGGTCTCAAAGGGCTTTACAGAGGCAATATGATACACAATTAGAAATGAAGCAACAAAGATGAATAGATACAGTTCAAGTCCTGGGTATCCCCTATCCTTAAGACCCACCATGCCGGCAAGGAAAAACTCCAAAAACTCCAGAGTCAATTGGGAGAAAAATGAGAAACCTTGGGGAGTACCACAGTCAGGAGAGATCCACTCCCAGGACGGATAGACAGGAACCCCAGAACGGCCAATGGGAATTAGCAAGCGAAATTATAGTCCGTAAAAATACAGTGGAGTAAAGGAGCAAGAAGAGGTCCCTCTGGTCAGATGAGACGGGGGTAGCAGCGAGGACGTCAATCCAGCCAGGGGTCCGGACAGTCAGGAGGCTGCAGCTGAAAAATAGCCCCTCCCCAGAGGGGTGGGGGGAAAGGGGACACCGGGTGACTAGTGATGAAGAGACTAGACAACTAGATATTAACATTGGAAAATAGAAATAAAGTAAGACAAGTGGTAGGTAGAGTAAGAAAAGGAGATAGAACTCAGCGGCTGTACTGCCCCCAGCATTATAGCTTCTAGTGCAGCTTAGACTAAACTGTGAGTCTACTCCGACTTCAACTAGCCTAACCATAAGCTTTGTCGAATAGGAATGTTTTTAATCTAATCTTAAATGTGCAGACTGTCTCGGCTTCTTTAATACTAGCTGGAAGCTGATTCCATAAAACAGGGGCTTGGTGGCTAAAGGCTCTAGCTCCGACAGTACTTTTATAAACCCTGGGAACTACCAGTAGACCTGCATTCTGAGATCGGAGTGTTCTGTTGGGGCGGTATGGAACCAGAGCATCGGTGAGATAAGATGGCCCCAACCCATTAATGGTCTTAAATGTAAGAAGGAGTATTTTAAATTTAATTCTAAACTCGACTGGAAGCCAGTGAAGTGCCTGGAGCACAGGGGTGATGTGCTCTCTTCTATTGGTTCCTGTTAAAAGTCTTGCTGCTGCGTTTTGGACTAGCTGAAGACCTTTTAGAGAGCTTTTAGGACAAGCTGCAAGTGGGGAGTTACAGTAATCCAATCTCGATGTAACGAACGCGTGAATTAATTTTTCTGCATCGCTTTTAGATAAAATATTTCTAATTTTGGCAATGTTGCGCAGGTGAAAGAAAGCCGTTCTACAGGTTTGTTTAATGTGTGCTTTAAACGATAAGTCAGGGTCAAATAAAACTCCTAGGTTTTTAACTGTGGTGCTGGAGGCTACACTTACATTGTCCAGAGTGACTATCTGGGCAGATAAAGAGTCTCTAACACTTTTCGGGCCTATTATAAGGACTTCTGTCTTTTCAGGGTTAAGTAGAAGATAGTTAGTGCTCATCCAGGTATTTATATCTCGGACGCAGGCGCTTAGTTTTTCTACTTGCCTGACCTGCTCAGGTTTAATTGATAAATACAGTTGTGTGTCGTCAGCGTAACAATGAAAGTTAATGCTATGTTTTCTGATGATATTACCTAGAGGAAGCATATACAGCGTAAACAAGATGAGCCCGAGGACAGATCCTTGCGGCACACCATAACTAACTCTAGAGTACGATGATGATTGCTGGTTTACATTGACAAACTGGTACCTATTAGATAAATATGATTCAAACCAGCATAGGGCTGCTCCTCTAATGCCTATGTCACATTCTAATCTCTGCAATAAGATATTATGGTCGATTGTGTCAAAGGCTGCGCTCAGGTCCAGCAGAAGCAGGATTGAGACTGATCCAACGTCAGCGGCAAGTAACAAGTCATTAGTTACTTTAACTAATGCGGTTTCAGTGCTATGATGAGCTCGAAAGCCAGACTGGAACTGTTCAAATAAACTATTGTCCTGTAGGTGCTGACAGAGCTGTTTAATTACCACTCTTTCAAGGACTTTGGAGAGAAATGGTAAGTTAGAAATAGGTCTATAATTGGCCAAAATATCAGGATCAAGAGTAGGTTTTTTCAAGAGCGGTTTAATAACTGCATATTTAAAGGACTGCGGCACGTAGTCAGTAACTAATGAGGTATTTATTATATTTAAGATAGTGTCAATAGTTAGAGGCAGGGTCTCTTTAAAAAGTTTGGTTGGGATTGGGTCGAGGAGGCACGTTGATGGTTTGGAGGACATTATAATTGAAATTACATCAATTTGGTCTACAGTGGTAAAGTTATTTAGTATTTTAGAGGGGTTTATAGGAGATTCCGAATTCTTTGTCTGCACTTTATCAGACCTAATAACTGGAAGTGATTCATTTATTTTATTTCTAATAGTTGCGATTTTATTGTTAAAAAATTTTAGGAAGTCATCACAGCTAAGGGTGGTTGGGATATAAGGTTCTATTGAGGTGTGACTGTTTGTCAGCCTTGCAACAGTGCTGAACAGAAACCTAGGATTATTTTTGTTTTCCTCTATTAAGGATGAGTAATATCTGGTTTTAGCCGTACGCAAGGCCTGCTTATATGTCACTAAGCTGTGTTTCCAGGCAGAGAGGGTGTGCTCTGTGTTGGAACGGCGCCAAAGTCAAATTCAGTATCACAGGGCTACATTACTACGTAATGGTCAAAACTGCCGACTTCTTAATCCTCCCAAATGGTATTTTATGCCACAGGAGTGAGTCCGGCTTATGTCATTTATCTGCCTCGGCTTCGGAGACGGCGGCGCGTAAACAAAACAGGAGGCGTGACAGCTAGGCGTTATGCTAACCCGAGCCGAGCGACTCCTCCAAGTCTCTTTCTTGCCTTTCGAAAACGAAAAATTACACAAAACTACCCCCACTCATTTCACACAAGGAAGTGGGGGTGATTGTCTTCACCGAACAGCCAGACTTCGGCGGCGAGCAAGTTTCGGCTCATCGTTCTACTGGGGCCCCGGCAGGCAGGCAATGCTCATCGCGGGGGACGCAGAGGGGAATGAACGCCAAAAATAGCGCATTCTAGGTGGACAAACAGGCCGACGTCGGAGTGCGTGGCTGCCCGAGCCCAAGCCGAGTAGAGTTTTCTATAGGCGGGCACACAAAGAGGACTGAGGGGGGTGGAAGTCTACACAATCGAGAACCAGAGACGAGAGCGGGGTGCTCCCCGGGGCCAACCCGAAGATAGTGCTCCATAGGTGGGCACGCCTTTATCGGCCGGCAACCAGAGTGTGTGACAAGCCGCCGGTCGTCTGCCGAGTGGCCCACTCGTTGGACAGGGAGCATTGTCACCCACAAAATGCAAATCACCTCCTCATCAAAACATTTGCAATGATCCCATTATTCGACATCACATAAAACACGTAGCTCACTCACTTCGTCATCCGTCCAATGGTCTCTAGATTGTCGGACTTGTTTTGCCCATTCTTTGCGGTGAAGAGGATCTTTTGGAAATCCAAAAAGCCTCACACCACTCTCCCTGGTTTAGCAACAATAGCCTGAAGCACATTGGGCAGGCGTGACACAAAAAATAAACAAATTAATCTGGAAAATCAGATGAATCCGCAGTCCTTCTGCATACGATAGTAATGGCGGTATTGTGAAAATGATTAGTCGGCTGACGTCACATTTGCCTTCTTCCTCAATCCGAGACCGTGGCCAGAAGTCTCTCATTTTTGTAGCGCGGGATTTAAAAAAATTATATCGATCGCTTCCACACACATCCAAGCAGTCCATTTCATTTAGGAACATAAAATACCGCATGTAATATGAAATGAACATGCTTTTTTGTGTCACAGGCACTTAAATGCCATCAGCATTTGACCTCATTGTTAATTTGTGATTTATTATTGTTATCTATGTGTTTATTTGTACTTTAATAAAGAAACTAAGTGTTCCAAAATGTTTTGTGAATTAATAATAGTCCGCAAAAAATTAATTGCGAAATTAGTTAAAAAAAAAAAAAAAAAAAGTTTGGTTTGGCTCTGATCTGAACCTGATTGAGCATCGGTGGAGAATTCTGAAGAGACAACTGGAGCCATTCATCATCCATCAAGACTGAAACAGGCCATTCTTGAAGAATGGTAAAACATAGTGTTTGTAATCTGTCAGAAAAATGTTCATTCAATGACCCCAAGATTTGAAGGTTTCCGTAAAGGTCATGGAGGTAGTACAAAATCCTCTATGTAGCAGCTTTTGTATGGGTGTATTCACTATGCACTCAATTACTGCAAGAGCTAACTAAAATCTCAATTTCCAAAGTAAGTGTACTCAATTATATATCTGTTTTTATTAATGGAACTTTTTCTGTGAGTGTGTGTTCATTCCCTTTAGAATGCGAAACGGCTGGGCGGATTTTGACAAAATTTTTCCCAGCTGTACTTTTTGTTTCTGGGAGTGTTCTTCGATGGGTTTCATCTCTTTAGCCCTCCATTTAATGTGGAAAATTAATTCCAAACTTTAAAAATTAGCACACTAAATCAGTGATTGTGGATGCGACAGCGTCATCTTTTGGGCAAAAGATGCATCTCTTGCAATTGCAATGTCGCAGTTGGCTTTTAAACTTTAAGGTGCATACGACAGTACAAAAAAAAAAAAGTCTTAAATAGCATTATTATGTGAATTAGAATCATATTTTGAGACGATTCGACTATATAGAACAATTTTGCAAAGCGCACATGACAAGAAATTAGTCTTTTAATCCGCCGCTTAGCCACGCCTACCATTATAGGGCTCTAGCGTCCCCAACAGGGGGATGATGGAGGGGGAATTATTCACAACGAGGAAAATGCAACGAAGAGAGCCGCAAAATGTCATTGTTTTAGTCTCTCTTCTCCAATATTTTTACAGGATATTCTTTTTACCGAAGTATTTTTCCCCAATTGCGAAATAAATGGGATGGCCATGACAAGTAAAAGTCTTGTGCTAAATGGAATATGAAATCATAAAAATGCATTTATTCAGTACGACATGGCAAAATTACTCCATAATGGTCAAAACTGTCGACTTCACCTTTATTGTCGTACCTCCCCAACGATATTTTATACCACCGGAGTTAGTCCGGCTTTTGTCATTTCCCTGGCCTGGCTTCGGAGACTGTAAACAAACCAAGAGGTGTGACAGCTAGCCGACATGCTAACCCGAACCATGTGATGTCTCAAAGTCTTATTTTCGCTTTTCGCAGCGAAAAATCACACAAAACTCATGTCACACGGTGGCTTGTCTTTGCCGACCGCCAACCCGCCCAGCGGCGAGCAAATTACAGCTCGTTCCCCTGCTGCGGACAGCAGAGCTCGCCGGGAAGGCAGCTGGAGTGTAACGCCAGACAAACTGGCCGACGTCGGAGGAGCGCGTAGCTGCCACATGATCAACACGAATATGGCGTAAAATAATGCTTTACTACACGGCGAAGACGTAAACAGTGAGAGAGCGGCATGCATTTGTTGTGCAGCTAACATGGCAGGATGCAGAATAAATGCATTGGTTCTTTGGACCATTTATGCTTGCTGGAATCCGTTTTCCGCTTGCCATGGGGCGCTTTTCACATTGGGCTGCTGCTAGTGTAAAACAGCCATTTTACACATATACTGGTACAGCAAACGACAACATCCTGGTAGTTACTGCATTGTCTCTTTGAATAACATGCATTTCTTGTACGACCTAAGGCACTTATCCACAGGATGCCATTACTGGAACATAACTGAGAGTAAAACTGCAGCAATTGCTCTGACATTTAATTTCACCTTTGGTTGAGCAAATGTTCAAAACAAGTTTTTTTTTCTTATTGAGTTTCGCCATTGAACTTTCATAACTCATATTTAAGTATAACCTACTACATAGTACATCCAAAAACAAACATGACAAGCATATCTCTTTCATTTTTACCATCGCTGACACTGACAGGATCAGCCAGGATCTAATTGTAATTAATGTATGATTCCCTTCAACTCCATAAAGGTCAGAAGTAACTCAAGTTTAGAGGGAAGGTGAGCATCGCAACCTTTTCAGATATTTCCTGTCTTTATTATTTGTTGTCCTGATTTCTTTTTACGATTTTATTTTAAAGATGAGAGAAGTGGTTCTCATACATTGTAAACCTGTACATGCATGGTGTCATTTTCCTGAGGCAAAACTATAAGTAAATGATAAACATTTACAAGCCATCTGCCCATTTATTCCTATCTCAATTGAAAAGATTACTACCTGGAACACCAAACTTTCATTAGTTTGTGTGTCTCTTAAGCTTTTATATCGAGTATCAGAGTTATATTCAAATCAACATAAATGAAGGTCCCAACCCCAGGTGACCTACTCTTGAACCTCAACAAGAGAATGGCAAGAGTGTGCAAAAATGTAATCAGAGCAAAGGTTGGCTACTTTGAGGATACATGATACATGTTTTTAGATATTTCATGTTTTTAGATATTTCATCTTTTTTTGCTAAGTACATAATTCCACACGTGTTCATTTGTAGTTTTACATTTATAAATAATAGTTTTACTATTTATTTTTAATTTATATATATATATATATATATATATATATATATATATATATATATATATATATGTATATATATATATATATATATATATATGTACACACAGTATATGTGTACACACGCACACACAAATATAATTTTTACTATAATCTATACCGCATGGCAAATTCTTGAGTCACTTAAAAGTATTCTAATTAATCAGAGGGTTTTTAAATTACTTACCAATTTACTATTTGTATGTGTGCGTGTGAGTTTGTGTGTGCAATATATACATACGCATACACATTTATGTGTGAATATGGAAGTTTTTAAACCACAATAATCTGATCGTATGACAAAGGCCATATAATATCACCATAAATTATCATGTTGACATGTTGACCTTGTTGGCATCTGTGGTGCAGAATGGAATCCTCACCACCGTAGATAAAATTGAGCATCCCCTGATGTCAACTTGCTCCAATCTGTCCTTGAGCTCGGTAGCCTTGGGAAAATCTGCAATGACTGATGTGCACTTTGATGGTTTGTGTCCAATCAGCCGCACAGCAGTGCCTTCCACATTTACTGCAACTAACTTTTCAACTTCTCTTATTGCTCCAATGCCAACAACTTGTCTGCTTAAGATAATCCTGTTGTTTGGCACTGCTGTAACTACAGTACCTTGAGTAACAGATCTTTATTGACAGGTAGAACCATTAAAAGTGGCTGTAATGAAACTTCTGCTTGATTTAAATGAATAAAAAATGTATATAATCACAGGAGTGACAGACTTTCATAAATATTTTAAATCACACAACAAGGAAGTATTTCAGAAGATACCACACTGTTTATTGTGCCAGGCCCAAGATTGTCTGCTCCAAGAACCCAACTGCATCCAGAGGGGGAAAAAAATCAGACTCCCAGGAAAAACAAAAAACTAAACAGGAGACAGAACAAACCATGTTTGCTATGTTAAATTAGGGTAAGACATTTATGGTTGAGCATTGTAGGTGTTTTATCTGATTCCAGTTACCGCTCTGATTCTTTAAAATGGTTCCGGTGCTTAAACAGTTCTTGAACCAATACTCAAAAACCAAAAAAAAAAACTACAAGAAAACAAACAAACTCTACCCTTTATTTTACAGTGCCAAAATGAATACGTCATAATTTAAAAAAAAAAAATAATAAATAAAAGTAATATGATACTAATAAATGTACCAAATTAAAATGAAATTTACATATTATAGTGGTACCTCTACATACAAATCGAATTCGTACCAGGACCTGCTTTGTAAGTCCAAATGGTCATATGTCGAGCTGGATTTTTCCATAAGAATACATTATAATTGGATTAATTCGCTCCACAGCCCAAAAACCAACGCTAAATCCTTCATATATACTGCTGGTACAATTACAAATAGCCATTAAACATAGTAAGACAAATAAATTATAAATATAAATCATAATAATAATAATAAATCGGAAATAAAAAAGCATTTTTGTTGTTTTGTTGTCACTTGCATTTATTTAAAATGTATTTATTTATTTTCTACATTATTTATTTTAAAATATATGTATTTGCAGCCTTTGCAGACATTTTTCCACATAATCATGCATTAATCATAGTCGATGTAAAAATTACGTATGTAAGCATGTTAATATAATTTACCATAATTTTCTGACTATAACGCGCACCTGACTATAATATATATTCGCCAACCAGCGAATTTGACACGAAAATGGCATTTGTTCATAGATAAGCCGCACTGAGCTATAAGCTGCACCAGACGTATGATGGGATATTTACACCAAAAGATATTAACACTTTATTTGACAGTGGCATAATAAGTCTTTAACCAAACGAACCACCATGAAGCTTTGAACCAATTGGCTGCAAAGCTTCATTGCTCCAATAAGCTTCATTTGGCCTCACTGCTCCCTTGGCGGAAACAGTCAACCTCTGCTGCCACCTGCTGTCAACACTGTTATCATCCAACATGCGTCCTAGCACTGCAGTGCTACAGATGTAAATAACAATCAAAACTCATGTTCTGTACTTATTATTTGTTTGAGTTCAAATGGTTTCATTAATTGCTAGGTATGGTATTTGGTAACACTTTATTTGACAGTGGCGCCATAAAACTGTCATAAGATCATCATACTTATGACATGACACTGCCATGAGCATAATGAATGCTTATGACAGATGTTATTTTGTGTCATCCAGGAAATCATCTCACTTTTTAATGGATGCAAAATATCTATGCTACTGTAGACATAGAGTTTGTGACATAATTTGCCAGATGATACTTAATGACATATGTCATAAGCGTTCATTAATGCCTATGACAGTGTCATGTCATAATTATGACTGTCATATGGCAGTCTTATGACAGCGCCGTCAAATAAAGTATTTAATTAATAATTTTATAATTGTTACAATTGTGTATTCCTTTTGATATGAACTTTATTATGAACTCAGAGTGTGATTTATTTGAAATATCACCCAGAAGGGTCACTTCTATATACTATACACATATAGTATATAACCCTTCCTCTACCAACACCTCAGATTATTACACTTCAATGCAGCAACTCAGTCATTAATACAGCCCCCCCAAAAAAACCTCAAGGTAGTATCCTTTTTTTTCTACCTCTGCATCTTGGCATTTCCACTCTTCAGTAATGCCTTTATTCTCTCTATACATCATTGTACCTCATCATATCTTATTATACATCATCTTTAATCTGTAAAATCACAGATATACATCATTCAACCAAAAACATTGTGCACTGTGGAGTCAAAAATGAGGAAAATGTTATCAGTTTTTTGGTGATACATTTTGTTCTTTTAAACAATGATCAGTTCAGCAGCTGTCTTCAGCAATCCTCCGCGATTATGTTAAATTTTGTGGAAAACTTTGGACATATTTTGTTATTTTTTTTAACACCTTATCCATATAATGTGGAATTTATCCCAGAATATTCTTAGTCTGGTAAATTGCTCAGTACATTTGAGATTTTTTTTTTGTGGTTTCATAATGAACAGGTAGGGACAAAGAAGATATTTCAGTTCACTGAATAGGAATCGACTGGAATTACCACTGGCCCGACTTTGATAGGAAACTTCTCACAGACAGGAAGGGAAACAACGTCAGTCCAATGCTGCATTGTTTATAGGAACCTCAGTAGCTAATTCAGGAAAATTAGCTTAATCGCTGCCAGGCTTGCAGCGATTTATTCATATTTAAATTGCTTAACAACAGGAATGCAGTTAGCCTGAATTGCAAATTGCAACTTGCATATATTTCGAATGGACTGTGTCTGACAATTTTACTGACAAGGTGTTTGATCAGTATCTAATGGATCCAAAGCAGGCTGACAAGGACAGTGAAACACGTAAAACTAAGACAGAGAAGGCTGTAGCATTCTCAGTTTCAGTAGAACAAAAGAATGACCTCTTTCGGGCTCGCACCGACAAGCTATCTCAAATTACAATAATGGAAAAACAAATTGAGCAGTTAATGGAGGATGATGCAAACGTTGACACTGTAAAAACTAAATCACGCATTGATTTTGTTGCTTTGAAACAGGACTTCCGTGACCTGAATAATGGTTTGCAACAATTTATGACTAAAGAGGAATATAGGAATAACCAAATCCGGTGGTTTTATCCTAAAAATAAAGTAATGAACAACTTCTTCTGGAAATGTGAGGAATGGATGAAAGAAGTCAGGAAGCGCTCTGAGGCAGCAAACAATTGTGACAAAGAAGATATGAAGTCGACATCGTCCAAATCTGGCCATAAATGTGCCACTGGATCACAAGGCGGAAGCACACAGTGGAAGTCTTCAACTTCATCTATCAGACTTAAGGCTGAATTAGAGTGTGCATCATTACAGGCAAAATCTGCAGCTTTAAATGAGAAATTGGCTATAGAAAGGGAAGAAGCTGAGTTTGAAGCAGAGCAAAAAAGGATTGAAGCCATTATAAAAGCTAGAAAAGAAAAGCATGCATTGGAGACTGCTATTGCTGAATGGAAGGCAAAAATTGAAGTTTTGCAAAAATATGATTATGCTCAGGAGTGTAAGGAACATGAGAAGAATAATTTTGGGGAAGAACAATCGTCAGACAGAAGCATTTTGCTCACCAGATGCGCTGTTTGCCTGAGCCACGAACGGTGCTGTGTCTTTCTTGAATGTGGTCATGTGTGCACGTGCACACTGTGCTATGAGGCGTTGGCAGAGCCAAAGAAATGCCCTATCTGCAGGGCCACTATTGACAGGATGGTGCTTATTTACAATAGTTAGTGTGTTGGAGATGCTTGTGTGTTAAGCACAAACACTAACATGATAGGAATCCCAACAACTATGAAAGACTATGACCACCAGCAACACTCAAATATGCATGAGTTAAAAAGGATCATCCGTCAATGGATTCAATCTTGCAAAAAAGTGCTAATAATGGTGATTGATTGGTCTGTTTTAATGTACTGGACTTTTATGTAAAAGAAAAAACAAATGTGAAGTGATGTAAAGCAAAGATGTAATAATAGTGGAAACAACTCTAAGTATTAGCCAATGCTGTGATATCCTTTTCTGCCTTCAGCCCCCTGGGACCATATTTGGATGGAGCCTGCAAGTTTTTCACAGGTCTTTGGTCTCTTTCTTTTACAAGTAGTAGTAGCAGCTATTACAAGATGGTCTGTAGGAAGCAATTTAGTTGTGTTTACATGAGCACTATTTCATGATTTAGATACTACAATTTACATTATTAAATGGAGTTGAAAGGAGAAAAAGTGCTTTACTTTTTAAAATAATTTCTACAAGTAGCTCTACTGCGGCGATGGAGCAACACGTAGATGATTAAATGTATTTTCTTAAAAATGAAATCACTGACCTATTGCAGTTCAAGTAAACACCATCAAGCCTTCATGGAAAAAAAAACCTTCAGTCTACTTTTGACATTTACCATCTTAGGTAAATCAAAATAAATTAGTTGAATCCCTTATTAAAAATATTCACTTTCCAAAGCCCATACCAATTACCATTTTGAAGGAGAGTTTAAATTCAAACTGCAGGATTACTCAGTATGCAATCACCAAACGGAATTCATTTACACGTGGCTTTCATGCTGTGTTCTAATTTTAATCACTAGAACACATTAGAAAAGGCTATTGCTCAAAATTATATCAATAGGAGTCTGATTTAACTATGGTTCTGATTCATTGTGAGATGTTTTTTTTTCCACAAATGAAAACTTGTGAGCTAATTTGTTGACAATCAGATACTTAAAACTTTAGTGGACTTGACTGGAAAAAGTGGCGATTTTTTCTTTCCTTTTTTTTTAAAAATAGTTTTTTAAAGGTTCCCAAGGTTTTTTTTGCAGAAAAATTACTGCATCTCTGATGTTCATGATGAACCTAGTCATTTGAAAATCATTAAAAATATTTTGGGGGAAAAAAATCATTTAGCATATAGCATGAGGAGAAGTGTTGAGTCATCTCTTGGATTTGAAATTGATTGTACATACTGTATGTAACGGGTGCATGCGGGTCCATTGTGTGGGGTGCATAGAAACCTTGCTCCCGATGCCTTCAAGAGGGTGCATTGGCAGCTAAAGCTGCTAACCTGGGCTTTTGGCTTAGAGGTCGCCGTGCTGGACACGTCCTGCGCGCGGGTGGAACTCCTGACCTGGACGAGGAGGGTGGATCACGTCGTGCGGCGCGACTCCATGCAGACCGGTTACACATAGGCGTACTCATACACTAGGCCAGGGGTGGGCAAACCGGTCCTCGAGGGCTGCAGTGGGTCCTGGTCTTTGTTCCAACTGACCCAGCACAGATAGTATAACCAATGAGGTTTCAGCAGAAATGAGAAGCACCTGACTGCAATCGACGGATTGCGCTTGTAAAACAGCAGATTGGTGAAAATGTGTCCTCTTAATGGGTTGCAACAAAAACCCGCACCCACTGCGGCCCTTTGTGGAATAGTTTGCCCACCCCTGCACTAGGCCATATACTAGTCCTTCTCAAAAAAATTGCATATTGTGATAAAGTTCATTATTTTCTGTAAAGTACTGATAAACATTAGACTTTCATATATTTTAGATTCATTACACACAGCTGAAGTAGTTCAAGCCTTTTATTGTTTTAATATTGATGATTTTGGCAAAAAAGTCAAGAAAAGCCCAAAATCCCTATTTCAAAAAATTAGCATATTTCATCCGACCAATACACAAAAGTGTTTTGTAATACATAAAATGTCAACCTTCAATTAATTATATCAGCTATTCACTCAATACTTGGTCGGGAATCCTTTTGCAGAAATGACTGCTTCAATGCGGCGTGGCATGGAGGCCTATGGCTCTGCTGAGGTGTTATGGAGGCCCAGAATGCTTCGATAGCGGCGGTCATCCCCAGAGTTGGGTCTGGTGTCTCTCAACTTCCTCTTCACAATATCCCAAATATTCTCTATGGGGTTCAGGTCAGGAGAGCTGGCAGGCCAATTGAGCACAGTAATGCCATGGTCAGTAAACCATTTACCAGTGGTTTTGGCACTGTGAGCTGGTGCCAGGTCGTGCTGAAAAATAAAAAATCTTCATCTCCATAAAGCATTTCAGCTGATGGAAGCATGAAGTGCTCCAAAATCTCTTGATAGCTAGCTGCATTGACCCTGCCCTTGATAAAACACGGTAGACCAACACCAGCAGCTGACATGGCATGGACTTCAGGCATTTCGGCATTTCCTTATCCCCAGTCTTCCTCCAAACTCTGCCACCTTGATTTCCAAATGACATGCAAAATTTGCTTTCATCTGAAAAAAGTACTTTGGACCACTGAGCAACAGTCCAGTGCTGCTTCTCTGTGGCCCAGGTCAGGCGCTTCTGTCGTTGCCTGGCACCGCCAGACTATTCTCCCTGTATTTTTCAAACACTGTGAGAAATAGTCTGGGACCCAGCCCATTAACGGCCTCTCGAACAAGTACAAAATCAACCGTCCAATCAGATTCGTTTATTTGCGTGACATGTTCTTAACGAGTAACGTCACTCTTGCGCGCCGAAAGTCATCTCTGCAACAACACAGATGGCGAACGGTAGAGCCGAGAATATGTTCCAGTCCGCGGTAAAACCAGTTTTAATTGACCAAAAACACATCGACACAAGTCATTGGCAACAGTCAACATGGCTTGCGCTAACCATGTTGAATAAACGTCTCCATTCACCGCTCACGCTAATTACTTGTCGCTTTAACAACGTCACGTCTGCCCGTCGCTGATTGGTCCACTCCGCTGTCTGTTTGCTGTGGCTTGCTCCACCCTCGTAATTTGATCTGCCGGACGGTCGCCAGACTCAATCGCTAGAACAGCGGTGAGTCTGGTATACCAGGCAACTTCTGTCGCTGTTTCAGGTTCAAAAGTGGCTTGACCTGGGGAATGCAGCACCTGTAGCCCATTTCCACCACACGCCTGTGCACGGTGGCTCTGGATGTTTCTACTCCAGACTCAGCCCACTGTTTCTGCAGGTCCGCCAAGGTCTGGAATCGGCCCTTCTCCACAATCTTTCTCCGGGTGCAGTCACCTCTTCTGGTTGTTCAGCGTTTCCTGCCACACGTTTTCCTTCCCACAGACTTCCCACTGAGGTGCCTTGATACACCACTCTGTGAACAGCCTATTCGCTCAGAAATCTCTTTCTGTGTCTTAGCCTCTTGGTTGAGGGTGTCAATGATGGCCTTCTGGACAGCAGCCAGGTCGGCAGTCTTGCCCATGAGTGCGGTTTTGAGTAATGAACCAGGCTGGAAGTTTTTAAAAGCCTCAGAAATCATGATTAGGTTCGTAGCTTCTTTAGAGTACCTTTTCATGATATGCAAATTTTTTGAGATAGAGATTTTTGTTTTTTGTTGACTTTTTTTTGCCAAAATCATCAATATTAAAACAATAAGAGGCTTGGACTACTTCAGTTGTGTGTACTGAATCTAAAATATATGAAAGTCTAATGTTTATCAGTACACTACAGAAAATAATGAACTCTATTGGCGGCACGGTGGCTGAGTGGTTAGCACGTCCGCCTCACAGCTCTGAGATCAAGGATTCAATCCCGGGCTTCGGCCTTCCTGTGTGGAGTTTGCATGTTCTCCCCGTGCCTGCGTGGGTTTCCTCTGGGAACTCCGGTTTCCTCCCACATCCCAAAAACATGCATGGTAGGCTGATTGAACACTCTAAATTGTCCGTAGGTATGAGTGTGTGTCTTCTTGTGCCCTGCGATTGGCTGGCAACCAGTTCAGGGTGTCCCCTGCCTGCTGCCCGTAGTTAGCTGGGATAGGCTCCAGCACCTCTGCGACCCTCGTGAGGAAAAAGCGGCATGGAAAATGAATGAATGAACTTCATCACAATATGCTAAAATTTTTAGAAGGACCAGTATAATTGGCTATTTTACAACATTAGGCCTATAATGATCAAATAGGTTCAAGAAAATGCTATGCCAATGTGACTTTATATTCAAAGAAAGTGCCTCTTTCCTCACCTCCAACTACAGAACAATAGTCTTTTACACATTGCTTAGCAGCTTTTGAAAGTGGTTGCGCAGTGAAACACCATCTTAGACTCACAGCACCCCTTGCAATTTGGATTTATGATTAATCACTTCAAAGTTGGCTGCACGCTACTTCATGGGAAAAGTTAAGGCATCATTGTACAAAGGAGAAGTAGCTGTTTTACTCATGCCACACAATCCTGCTAAATAAACGACTAGGGGTATTATTTTCAGAGAAATTATTAACATTGCCGAGTCTTACCTCTCATTTCGCCCGTAAAAAATAGAGTCATGACTTTTACCTTTTAGAAATTGTCAACAGGAGTCCTGTGGAGCTCTGTACGGTTTTCAGTCCTGTTCATTTCATTTGTTTCATTTATTTGCATTAATGATTTACCATCTGTGTATATGGTGACCACCTGTCCAGTTTTAGGATGGACACTCAGCCTTTTCAGTGATGTGTCCGGCGTACGGCAAAATCCATTAGTCGGATGCCATTTGTCCTGCTTTTTAAAAATAACAGGCCGCGGTTGAGTTTATGTTACGCAACCCAGACCCATGGTTGTCACAACTGGTCTGTGATTGGCCAAGAATAGCTTCAGTTAAAAAGTGCTATATCAATGGCTCAATATAATGTAAAAAAAGGTTCACATGTGGCTATCGGACGACAAAATTTCCACGCTGAGATTTGTCAACAGTGCTAGCCAACACACCAAAACGGCAGACATCTTTTAACATTTATTGGACAGAGCACGATGTCCTCGCCAAAAGCAGTCGAGACTCGTCCCTGGTTTCTGCACGCTTTGCCAGTGTTACGTGGACGTGAGCAGCAGGGGAAAAACAGCCGTATAACGTCACGCAGACAGCGTGAAACATAAAAGAATGAGGCGACCAGCAGGTTAGTTAATATCGTTCTGCCAAAATTTCTACACCGGTGAAATGTCCAACCAATGGCGAATTTTACACCCTAAGTACTACCGTGCGCTTTTAGCTTGTTTTGTTTAGACGCATACAGGAAGAACATACTAAAACATGCCTTAAGGAAATACTTAAATCTAATAGCATCAAATAAGTGTGTTAAATACACTGCATGACTAATGCGGTAAAAAGATAAACACTCTGCTTTAAAGCTAACACAAGAAACCATAATGCTTAAACGCTATCAGAGGAAAACACACGCTAAAGGTATTTTGAGGCAATGGAAGGGTAAAAAAAAAGACAATAAAAACAAAATATAATAAGTTGTAGCAGATGATGTTGGTGAGTCTGTCGCTCGGTGCGTTGAGTTCGTGTCTCGTGTTTGGCCGGTCGTGTCTCTCCTCTCTGTCGGAAATGCGCGCGACAAAGAGTTTGCTCGATTACTATGCAAACTGCTTTGTAATTCATTTAATTTATTAATAAAAATCATTTGAAAAAAAAATCTTCCTAATTGTCTAGTCACTATGTTACAAAAATTTATCCTATGTGACTCAGGTTATGACTAGCAGATGTCTTAGCTAGCAACACGCCTTTAATTCAATGTAATAATACAGTATAACATTCAGAACATACAGTGCCCTCCATAATTATTGGCACCCCTGAAAAAGATGTGTTTTTTAGCTTCTAATATATATAAAAAAAATACACACGGTCCCAGTTAAAGCCTGGGACCGTGTGTATTTTTGTGTGAGACCAAGATTGAGCTTTTTGGCAACAAACACTCTAAGTGGGTATGGCGTGCCACGAAAGATGCGCATGCTGAAAAGCACCTCATACCCACTGTGACGTATGGGGGTGGGTCAGTGATGCTGTGGGGCTGTTTTGCTTCCAAAGGCCCTGGGAACCTTGTTAGGGTGCATGGCCTCATGAATGCTTTGAATTACCAGGACATTTTAAATAAAAATCTGTTGCCCTCTGCCCGAAAGCTGAAGATGGGCCGTCACTGGGTCTTTCAGCAAGACAATGACCCTAAACACATGGCCAAATCTACACAGAAATGGTTCACCAGACACAAAATCAAGCTCCTCCCACGGCCATCTCAGTCCCCAGACCTTGTTTTGTTGGCAAAAGGGGGTTGTACAAAGTATTAACACCAGGGGTGCTAATAATTGTGACACACATTATTTGATGTCAAATATTTTTTCTTTATGTGGGATTTTTTCCCCACTGAATGAATGCACTTGTATTGAAGATTGGATTTTTCTCTTTTTTTCCATTAAGGTCCCATATTATTTGAATTAAAAAATATATTAGAAGCTAAAAAACACATATTTTTCAGGGTGCCAATAATTATGGAGGGCACTGTATTCTACATAAAAAAAAAAAAAAAAAAAAAAAATCTTCTATATACTGTAAACGTGTCACGACTTTGCAGAAATTGGTCCCAGGGTGACAACCATTTTACTGCCTCCGCTATTAATACTTTCAGAGCAAGAAAAGATGGTGTCAATTGAAGCATTTAATCTGACTCTCAATTAAGAAAGCAAAAGTCTCAAACACATATTTTATTTGATAAGAGGCTGGTCAGTAATATAAAACAACATGATTTAACAAATTCTCTTTTTTAAACAAATATGCAACAATAATACTGTATACTGTAGTCATTTGCAATTCAAGTAAGACAACATTTGGACAATATTTTGAGAGTTTCAGGAGTTGCTTGAAATGGCAACGCAAACATCTGTTGTTCTGACAAGAAAATAACAAAAAACATGAAGTTCTGCAGCCAAGGTCAACCTTGGGGAAGGAGCAGGTGTAGAGCTGAAAGATGCTGTGCAACTAAAGACTGCTGCATGAGCAAAATATTTCAATTTTGCACAAAAAAGTGTATCTGGAGCTTTTCATTTATTTATTTCAATGTGTGTTCAATGTATGTTTTGGCGATATACAGTATTGTATCCTAGATGTAAACATAAATGGCACTTTTCAAATGTTGATTTTTCTGAAGGGAAAAAGATCACTCAAAGCTTCCTGGCCCAGTTTAATAAAAAATATGAATAAATTACGGGTAATTTCAAACAACATTTTGAAGTCATTTGATTGGAAGGCTGTTGCCACACTGCAGAGCCACCAGTGAGTGGTCAATGTCTAATGTTATGTCTGATGCACACATGCACTCGCTCACTCGTGCACTTGCCAGTGAATTAGTCTTCTCAATGGTGGTGCTCCCCTGTGTACTTTCTAATGCTAATTAAAGTTCAGTGTAAGTTCACTAATGCTTGTCTATGATGTAAGTAACATGATGTGGACAGGTTTGGATTCATCTTCATACTAGAACTCACACTAAATCCACTAGACTGTGTGCAATGTGCCACCTTTGTAGTTTTATTAGGATTGGTGTAAAGTGTGATGATACCAACTCAGACGAAAAATCTCCTTCGTCCCTGCAGCTATGTAGCCACATTTCCGTCCATTTAGTGCTAGATTAAAACAATTAATGCTTGCTACCTTCACACAACAACAATTCTGCTGTTGGTGTAAGAACAGAATGGATTTAAGAAGCAATGCTTTTGATAAGTGTTGTGTGTGATGACCCTACCTTCTTTTCCCCTAAAATTTTGCCTCGCTTTTTTGCAGTGGTTCTCTCCCGAGTACTGAAGGACTCAAAATTGAGGTCATGCTGTCATTGACCTTAATCGCTCACTTCTGGTCATGGCTTTTTATAGATTATTCTTTTCTTGAAGCCCAAAAGCAAGAGACATTGTTGTGATTTTTATTTCCCATATCAGGATTATATAAAAACTTACATTACCCATGAAATATTGGGATGAAGGTTAGCACAGTTTAGTTTAAGGAAGTTAACTCAAACCCAATAGTGATGAGAATTCACAGGTTACTCGGGTTACATGAACAATTCCCCCAGATTCTGCTTTAGGACTTAAGTATTCACTTCCAACCAGTGGTAGGCCTACCCATAATGCAAAAGCTCAATCAACGTCTTAGCAGGCAAACAGCACGCTTTAGGCCAAGGAATGCATTAATGTCAGTCGAGCTCAGGGCAGCCATATTCTAAAACCAGTCCTGTCTAGGAGTATTTCTCATAGAAAACTCCCGCAGCTATGTTCAGTCGCTCAAGGATTTTGGATTCAAATCCCTCAATACATTTTACCTTAGTCGGAATGAAATATGACATGCATCTATTGGGCAGGAAGAAAGTGTTGTGTGATTGGGCACAGCATGTCTCTCCTCGTCCGCCATGAAGCGAGGCCATTCAAAGTGATTATAATGACAGCTCAAACAGGGAGCCTTGTCTGGGAGTCAAGATAAGGCCTAGCAAGCGTGTGTGCTGAAGAACTGGTTATGAGGGAAAAGGCATGAGGATAGACAGATGGACTCAGAGAAGAGAAAGACAGATGGAAGGAGGGGAAGAGAGAATGATACTGCATAATAATAGGGATGCGGCAATGATTGCTTTGCATTGTAATAAAGGAGAAGCGTTGTGCCCATCACAATTTTTCCATTTCGCTTTCTTGTCTTTTACTAAACTTTCTTGTCATTCCGTCTGCCCTACTTCCTGCTTCTTAAGCACTGAATTCAAATGTGTTCACTTGATTAGTAGATGCATTACATTCTCTACATAACACAAATGGCACCCAAAGAGGTAATTTAAGTCAAAAAGGCAAAACAGATCACAATGAACAGCCATTAAAAACCAAACGGACTGGCTAAAACAAATGTAGCTGTATTTGACACAAACAGAAGAAGCTGACATGAGTTAGGACACCGTTAGCTAAAATATCTGACAATGATCCTTAATCGATTACATGCTGCTTTATGTACTGTGCTGCTGTCTGTGCTTATGGCACACAGAGCATTTTGGCATTAAACTTAACAGTGTGTGTGACTGGATAGATAGGGAACCAGGGTTTTAATGATAATAGCTGGGATAGTTTTTTCTTCTTTATGTGAAATGAGCCATTAACCTCATTAACTAAAATCACATTCAAGTCATTTTGTCTTACTGGAAGGGCATTCTGAGATTAAAGACCCCAGTCATGGCCAAAAGCATATTAGACACCAAACTCTGCATGTTGACAAATGCATTCAAGGTTTTACTTTTGTCGACCATCTCATAAAAACCAATAAGAAAAATGAAACAACAAACTATTTGCCTTTCATTAATAATACTAGCGTTATTGTATCAGCAGTGTTACTTCTGTATTATATTATTCTATTTTATGAAATCATCTGGTTTTACAATACTATCCTACAGTGTCCACAGAAAAAATAAAATGCGTATGTTTAGTCGGGTGTGGGTACTTACTAATAAGCACTAGAGCAGTACAAGCACTTACTTTTACCATGTAGTATCTTAAATATGATGTGAGGCTGAAAGTATTTTGACATACTTAAAATGCCAACTGTTATTGGTGATTTTGCTCAAATGATATTATTCTAGCTATTGTTAATCAATCATTTAAATGATCTATGTAATAATTTGGGAGAATTTAATGGAAAAAAAGAAAATGCAGTTCTGAAGGCAGTGTGCAGACTTCCAAAAATAACGTTGATGAATCCGTTTCTTTCATGAGGTAAGGCAGTGGTCCCCAAACTTTTTTGCACCACGGACTGGTGTAGTGTGAGCCTTTTTTTCATGGACCGACAATGTGTGGCAGAAAATTACATTAAATATAAAATAACAGGATGGGGCTACGGTAAAAACGAACATTAAGTGCAGGCAAAATGTAACTCGCCATACGCTGAATGACCCTTTTTTAAACAGCTCCGGCAAATATCCCAAGGTCGCGGGCATAATTTCTTCTCCTCTCGTGAAAAATTCCTTGGCTTTAGCATTACATTTTGTCACAAGGTACGATGCCTTCACTGCATTCGCTTTTGTTGCCTCATTTGCTAGTTTTTAGCCACATATTATGCAGAATGGAATGGATGTAGGCTCCTCCTCTGGCTCAGCAGGTGGCCTTTTCCCAGTAAAAAAAAACTGTCCAAAGACATTGCCGCCCGCTGTACACAGCCAACAGCAGCTAAAGCTACTGTTTACACTGACTGACGCTGGGCTGCTATAAGTGTGCAAACACCCCAGTAATGGCGGTCAACCATTAAGTGGCGACAGACACAAATCTCTACTTGGCTTAGCCAATAGAGTAGACAGGCATATTGATGTGTCAAGAAACACAGGCCAGATTGTGGCTGTCAACAAATGATTGATTATTTCTCTGCGGACCGGTAGCAAATGCGCCACGGACCAGTACCAGTACCCTGCCCAGTGGTTGGGGATAACTGATGTAAGGTATTTCACAACTCATATTTCACCAATCCCGCTGACAAATAGCGAACATATGACAAACCTGATTGAATGATTGGAATGATTAGTTCAAAAAGAATTAATCCTCTGGAGTAACAATTGTTCTAACTCAGAATAATTGTTTAAAGCTAGCAGAAATATAAGATGAAGTAAAATATGATAAATGAAATCATTAGGCAAAATGCTGTTGCTGTAAGTATTTTTAGTCTGTTTTCTGACTCTCGCTTCTTTTGGCCCCAATATCATGTGCCACTGAGGTCAATAAACACCGGACTATGAAGTCAATTTATGCACATTGCAAATTAAAGTTGTACAACCCCTGTGCCACTACTATTGAATGCATAACATGCATGCTGAGTGTACAGAGGTGCAAAATTAGGTTGATTTTCTAGTGTTTTGCCTTTTTGTACGCTGAACATGATTTACTCACATTATCATGAGCAAAGAAGTCAATCTTAAGTTTAACAATTTAATTTTATTCTCCACAGTAGTTTTACAAAGTTTTGTTTTGCATTGCCTTTGGAAAGACAAACCCGAGTCTAATGCAACAATCTCACATTCCTGCCACGTATGCAAACATTCTGCGTCTAAAGACTGATGATGTAGTGATGTCACTATTGTCATTAAAACAATAAACAAAATATTTAAGAAATATATTGCCAAATATTTTTTTTAAAAATGGCAAAACATGCTGTTACAACATATACAGAACATTTACCATTAGCTTTTAATGACTGGTACGTAAAAGTTACAGAAGCACTGTATATTTTTTACCATTATGTTATAGTTTCCCCCTTTTTTAATGGTATAATTCTGGCAACCAGAGTGACAGGATTTTACTGTCAATTGAAATGTGTGTGTGTTTTTTAACAATGTAGTGTAGAAAGTTGAATGCTACAATGAAAGAAACATTTTCATGCTTTTTGACACTGGCTACTTGCTGCCTACTCCAAAATTTCAGGTTGTGTACTTGTGTTTTCCCCAAATGTAAGACAAAATGTTTTTTTATTAAGTTTGGTGTCAATTGATAAATGATTTTGGGCGTAAAGCCGCATTAATTGATTTAGACAGTCCTGCTTAGTGAGCTTCAGTGCCTTCTGGATGAGGAGGAAGATGCGTTCAAGTGCTCAAAAAAAGCAGCACTCACTTGGCATGAAACACGATGCAGAATTGGGGGCCGAAGCCACAACAAAGCAACAAACACTGTATAATAGACAATATTAATGTCCAGCTTCTTGACATTTTATATTTATATGTCTATCTAGACAGATATACAGTATACATAAACATAAAAAATATATACAGTATATAAAATGAAACTGTAAGAGTTTATGGATGGTGCACACCCATTAAGCTGACGGGGGGCATACTGTTATCGTTAATCCTGGCAACAAAAGTTATGTATATACTGTACAGTATGTGTCCAGTGATGCCTAAGCACAAGTATATCCATTCTTGTTTGCATGTTCGACAAGCAGTGAACGAAAATGTTTCTCAGGAACCATAGGAAAGGCAGGGCTCTCTCGTGGGTAGCAGAGCTAGCCCCCCCCCCCCGCCCTTCCGTACCCTCCCCCCAGGGGGCCACCAGTCTATGGGATACTATCCGTGCGTCCGCCCGCGTCAATCAGAGTAACCCCAATTAGCCCACGAGAGGAAGTGGGGGAAATGCACCGCCACACCCAAGACCCACCACCACACACCAACAGGCATACACCACAGCAGTCCCACCTGGCCAAGAGCGCAGCGGGACCCCCACGACCACAGAACCAGTGCGGGAGGGGCCTCACCAGAGAGAAAGACAGTCCAACCTGACGGGCGTGTGTACTGTGTTGTGCCAAACCAGGACACCCAGATAGAGGGAATGAAAATGCAGACGAAAGGGATGCCTCATCTCCCCCGTGACCATCTGCCGAAGTGTGTAGGAGCCTTGACCCCAGGAGGCAAGCCATATATTGTGTGACACCCGTGTTCCACCTTATTATCATTGTTGCAAGGTCCCCAACTGGCAATCAGGAACCCGGCACCTTAGGGTGGGCGATGCAGTTTTTGTGTTAAAACTGGAGAGCCTGGTGAGGGAGAGGTGGGGCGGTCATAGGGCACAACAAATGGAGGAGGGGAGGCATCCATATTATTACGGGCCATATAAAATTCATATGAATATAACATTTACCTATGATTAATACATGCTTCGGCCACCAGGTCAGTAACAAATTCTGAAAAATTCTAAAAAGCCAGAGTAGGGGCTAGGGGGAAGGTAGCTAACATTCTTTCCTTCTTTCCTGGCATGGACAAAAAACCTTAAACAGATTGTGATACCTTTACTCCTGCCTTCAGGTGGTAAGTTGCTTGTATCATGAACACTTGTTTTTCATCCTTCTTTAAAAATCTCAGACTGTTTCCGTCATTAACTGCTGCTTCCCTTGATCTTCCTTTTTGACAAATGTTTCTTTGTATATAACAGCTGGTTCTTTCTTGTTCAGGGCATTCCTAAAGGGCTGTGTGGATTTTTGGCTAATAATTGAATAATATTTCTGATTTATATACATCTTCTCTCAACTTTTTCTCGCAATTGCTTCCTTTTACACTCCTAGTATAACAATATACAGTGAATATACACAGTCATGAAAGGTAAAACCAAAATCTAATCTCGGCATACACATTTAGAGCAATTAATTGTCTATAAACAGTCAATGTTATAAGACAAACCTGGGCATTAAAACACACGTCAGACACACAGCACATATTTTTCATAACTCGAAAAATAGTTGATCAAAGTTCCAAACAAAAGTGTTATATATCTATTTGTATCAACATCAATCTATCAGTTTCTGGTAATATAAACAGAATTGCTAATCTATTTCTTGTTTTTTATAAAAGGAATTGCCTCACAGATTCATTACTCTCAGTAGCGGGTCTATACACATTTTTATTCAACACACAAAGCGGTAAAATAAAATTCTACCATTAATTCAACCCTTCCACTATGCATCACCTGTTAAAAAGTGTCATAGAAACTAAAACACAAATTTAAACTCATCTTGAAAGGCGACTCACTCGAGCAGTATTATCTTTCCCAGAATAGTTAGCACCATTTTGCCTTGTGATCCGTGCTTTGTATTCCAGATCCAACTGTTCCTGCCTGGCCAGGAATTCATACTTGAGTGGGCAGATGATAATCTGGTGAAAAGCCCCCGCTTGCAGTCTCAGGAGATGCTGTGTGCGGCCTGCTGTTGTTTGGTCAGGACACAAGCCTGTACTGAGCCTATAGGTGGATATTGTAATTCATTCAGCTCAGCGCACTGGTCAGGAATAAGCTCACCTCAAGGTCAGTGAGTTGTGAGTTGAATACTCATTGAGAAGACGGAACTTAATTTCACATCTCTACAAACACTCCACCTTTTCCACACTAATCAGATGAAATTCTGCCTGACCCACCAATGTCTTTGTGTCTTTTAGGTAGATCCAATATATTTGTTTGCTTTTAATTTAATTTAAGTCAAATTTGAGATAAAAACTATCAAATAAGAGCCCCCGTTAAAATTCGCCATCAAACTCAATACAAAACAGAGAATTACAGTAGGTGTATCCAAACAAACCCTGCTTTGGTTTGTTTGCTAAACCATTACTAAAAGCTAGAACATGACAATAAAGGGCTAGTGATTAGCATATATAGTTACAGTACATTGTTATAATCTTTAAAGTGCCTGTGACACGAAAAAGCATGTTTATTTTATAATACACGTGGTATTTTATGCTCCTGAATGAAATGGACCACTTGGATGTGTGAAAAAACGATTGATATATTTGTTCAATTTTGAATCCCGCGCTACGAAAATGACAGACTTCCGGCTTCGGTCTTGCGTTGAGGAAGAGGGCGCTGTGACGTGTACGGAGGAAGGAGTCCTCTTCACTATACAGTCGGACTGTTGTATGAGAAGGAATAAGGATTCAGCTGATTTTGCGGATTAATTCGTTTATTTGTCGCATCACGCCGGCCTTTTTGGGGTTTTGGTGGATATTGGCCAAAACAACCCCTACTACTGTGGGACCATGGGACTTACGCGGACGTGAGTAAACATCGTGTTTTGTATTATGTCAAATACTGGGATCATTTCGACATGTACGTGGTTTACATTTTGTGGCTGACATGCTCCTTGTCCCCCTCGGCCGATGACCGGCGGCTTGTCGCACATCCCCCTGCCGGGAGAGCACTATACTTGGCTTGTTGCCCTCTTTATGTGACCAAATTTTGTCAAATTTTCAAACCGATCAGAAATTGCAACTTTGTGTTAAAAATAGCGGTGAATACAGCGAAAACCAAAGTAAACACTACAAACTTTCTTTAACTAAAGGACTACTTACATTTGATCATGGATGGGCAAGTAAAAAGCTCTCCTCATACACATATTGTCATGTTAGGTGCATAACAACTGCAGCTGCCCTCCTCCACTGCGTCTCTCGCTCTTTACATCTTCGCCGTGTATTAAAGCGTTATTTTGACTTATTCGTGTTAACCATTTGACAGCTACACGCTCCTCAGACGTCAGCCGGTTTGTCCAGCTGCTTCCCTGCAAACGAGTCCTCTACCCTCAGCAGGGGAACGACGAGCTCTAACTTGTTCGCTGCCGGGCGGGTTGGCGATCGGCGAAGACAATCGACAACCCAGTCGTCATGTGAAATGATGCGGGCTAGTTATGTGTGATTTTCCGCTTCGAAGACTTTGAAACATCACTCGGTTCGGGTTAGCATGTCGGCTAGCTGTCACGCCTCTTAGTTTGTTTACATTCTCTGAAGTCGGGGCAGGGAAATGACAAAAGCCTGACTAACTACGGTGGCATAAAATATCGTTCAGGAGGTGCAACAGTAAAGGTGAAGTCGACAGTAAGTTTTGACCATTATGGAGTAATTTTGCCTTGTCGTCCTGAATAAATGCATTTTTATTATTTCATATTCCATTAATCACAAGACTGTTATTTGTCATGACCATGCCATTTATTTAGCTATTCGGGGAAAATACTTCGATAAAAAGAATATCCTATAAAAATATTGGAGTAGAGAGACTGAAACAATTACATTTTGCGGCTCTCTTCGTCACGTTTTCCTCTTTCTGAATAATTCCTCCTCAATGGGCTGCATACTAAGTCAGATGAAATCGTTACTCTGCTGACGTCATCCAACTGTTGTGGACGCTAGAGCCCTATAATGGTAGGCGTGGCTAACCGACAGATTAAAAGACTAATTTCTCGTCATCTGCGCTTTGCTAAATTGTTTTATATAGTCGAATCGTCTCAAAATATGATTCTAATTCACATAATAATGCTATTTAAGACTTTTTCTCTCCAGTCGTACGCACTTCAAAGCAATGCTATTAAAATGAATCTTGGTGCAACCCATATAGACTGGCAATATAACAATATTTAAACTGTTATACAGTATTCATCCTTACTGATCCTTAACACAGCTACTATTAACACACCAATGATAATTGCAGTGCTGCAGAAAAAAAAGCACACGACACAACTGCTGTGAAGATGAGAATGCCACAATGCCAAATTGAACCTGAGAGCATGGTGAAGCATCTATGACATTGTCATTCATTCGTCTGAATGTTAAATGGAGTAGTCCCTGAATATCAATGGAGTCCAAGAGACAGACAGAGTTGGTTTGTAGGCTGAAACCTCCTTGAAATGATCCAGTGTGGCACAGGGTATTGAGGGACTAAGGTGTATATATATATATATATATATATATATATATATATATATATATATATATATGTATACAGGATATATATACCCCCCCCACACACACACACAGGATATATATACCCCCCCCCCCCACACACACACATATATATATATATATATATATATATATATATATATATATATATATATATATATATATATATATATATATATATATATACTGTATATAAATATAACAGTTTGCAGCTTTTGCACCCTCTTTAAAATAAACTTCTGTATTTTAAGCCAAAAGAACTGTTTTTGTTTCTTCCCCCAGAAAATTGAGATTTTAAGCTTTCCAATGATGTATCACACATGCATATAGGACCATTTTGAAATTTGGCCAAATTGGGGGTCTAAGAGCGGAACTTCAATCCACCTGAGTGTTTTCCGCCAGATATACCGTAATTTCCGGACTATTGAGCGCCCCTGATTACAAGCCTAACCCAGTACATTTTTAAAGGAAAAACCATTTTGTACATACATAAACCTCTCCTGTTTATAAGCCGCGTGTGCCCACATAGTAACATGAGATATTTATGAAGAAATGCACAGAGCTTTCTGAGTTTTAATAACATACTTTAACGAATCGGGTTATAAATATAGCGCGTGACTTACGGGAGTAAGGGAGGTGCGGAAGGGCGAGAGACGTGCCTTCCTGTTGTTGAGGGGGTGTGTGCGCGTTGGCTGCTGCAGACAGCAATCGTGTGTTGTTTCACGAGTTTTCAAAATAAAGAATTGCAACTTAACTAAGCGGGTGACTCTTTATCAACGTTTTCCTTCCTAAGAGTGCCAGCAAAATGGCACTTAGCTGACTCCTCAAGCTCACTCCTGAGCGTGTGTCGTCCTCTTCGTCACGCAGCAGACCGGCTTTTCGAAACCCGTTGGTGATGGTGGATTTTTTTTACACTGCTCCACGCTGTCAGACTTGTGCAAAAGTTGCTCTACGTGTGAGGCCAGTTTTGGTAAACGATCTCTCATCCAAGCCTTCAATTCAACTCGGCATGTCATATCGATTTCTTCTAGCATTTTCCATGATGCCGGTCTGCTAATTTTACTAATGCACAAAGATGAGGGTCTGCTACTTTTATTCGTGCACAAAGCACAAAGTTAAAATACGGGTAAAAGTGCAAACTAGCGTCTTCCTCGACACATATATTCCACGTGTTTTACGCTTACATCTTATGCTCGAGCGCTCCTGGTGGTCGTTCGAAAAGTTGATAAATTGGCCGCATCATTGCATACGCCGCAGGATTCAAAATGAGGGAAAAAAGTAGCGGCTTGTAGTCCGAAAATTATGGTATATAAATATATCTGTGTGTGTATGTGTTAGTATATAACTGTATTTTACAGGTGTTTTGACTGAGCAGTGTGAATAAAAAATGAAAGTATGCTGCAATGTTACCTGCCAAGCTCCACTTACTTTTATTTTATTGTGCTATTTGGAAAGTGATTCAGATTTCTCCAAAAATGTTACTTTTAATAATAATAATAATAAAGCTTCCTAAACTCAAAATGTGAGAGTCCAGTATTATCTTACAGTGTTCACATGTAAGTTATCAATATGCCGACACTATTTATAACACATAATACTGTTACACATATGCTCATGCAGTCAAAAGGGAAAAAAAGATGAAATCCACCGTGTACATCACACATGCACAACTAAAGGAAATCCCCAAGGAACATTGACAAGTGTTCTTGTTATAGCCTGAGGAAAAAGAGAAAACCGAAGGAAATTGCTCTGCTCTCTAGATATCCATGACAGTAACAAACTGATGAAGTTTACCTCTCATATATTATTTATATCGTTTGAAAGGATTGTAGGTGATCTACATGGAAATTCTAAAAAATTCTGAAAAGAATACAGAGCACCTTGGAAACTTGGATGAAGGCAGTTGCTTCCTCCAAGGCTTGTCAGGGGTATCTTTTTCTTTGTCACATTTAACTAAGTATGAGATATGCTTATTGCTATGCTGTAACATGCTGGAGCAATAACACAAACATGGAACGTGTCACTGTATGGGATACACAGTTGTTGAGTGTTTGACACTGTATTCAGTCTTCTGATTAAAGACAAAAAACACCTTCTATTGTCTTTTTTAAAATTTGAGATGGAGGGCTTTATTATTATGTCAGGGTGTTGTCAACAGTACAATTATGAATACCTGCTAAATGAAACCAAGGAAAAAATTAAAAAGCTGAAAACATGTCATGAGGATATTGATATTATTATATATAAATAAACTATGACTTCTAATTAAATGTCACATTTTCACCACATATCACTTATAATTAAGTTTGTGATTCTCAAAGTAAATTACATATTGTCTTAAACTCAACTCATTATTGTGTAGAACGTGTAGACAACATACAATATGTACGAGGGGCATTAAAAAAGTAATGCACTCAAGTGCATTGCTCGTACAGGATTTTACCAATCTTGTTTATATTTGGCACAAGCATGATAGGACACACCTATTTGCGATTGTTATATGTGTTTTTCTTATTTTCAGATTTTTAAAGCTTAAACTAGCTTCCAAAATGGCTACCCCACTTGAAACTCGTCAGAAACAAAGAGCTGTAATCGAATTCCTTGTTGCAGAGCCGTTTTTTGGGGTTCTCAAGGTGTAATCCTTGTAGATTTTTTGCCGAAGGGGGAAACCATTAACTCTGAGGTATACATTGAGACTCTTAGGAAGCTCAAAGCAAGAATTCGATGTGTTCGGCCCAACTTGGACATGGCAAATGTGCTCCTCCAGCATGATAATGCACGTCCTCACACAAGTGTGGCAACACGTGGTAATTGGAATATTTAAAATTTGCCAGACAACGCCACTCTGGATTTGTGCCAGGGAAAAGATTTTAAATTTAAGGTAAGCAAGGTTCGTGCTGCAAGGAGAGCAAGAGGCAGTTCTGGGTGGTACAAATTCTTTATTTTGTAAATAAAATAAATAAATAAACCAATAAATAAAAGAGACTTTAAAATATTGCTTGATCCGCAGGGCTGGGACTTACCAGTGGGGGCGAACCCCCAAAACACTGCAAACAAACCCAACCAAAACAAAAACTCAAGGCACACAAGGGGGCCGCCACCACACCCACTGCAAGCTCTCAGCCCTGAACAGAGAAACGGGACAAACAGTTATAGTCATACACATAAAAAGGGCAATAGTCTCGTTTAGGCTATAATGTCCCGAACTGGGAAGCACAGGAAAGCATACACCCGTACTCAAGGCGCAGCCTGGAGATACCGTCCGTGAAATACCCGCTTCTCGGGGGCTGCAGAGCAGTGCGCACCCGCAACCTGTCCGCTCAGCACGGCGATGACGTCCGCTCAGCACGGCGATGACGTCTGCTCCACCAAACACGGAATAATTAGACGAAGGAAAATTAACGTTGAGTAAAGCAGCAGTGTCTCGTTATTAGCGGTCACTACGTAACATGGCCAGCCCGCAATCACTCCATGCTAAAAGAAAAAATTAAAATGAATGGCATTAACCAAAGCTGGTCTAAAAATAGTTTAAAAGACTCCATACATACTGATCGGAGTCAGTGATCCCGCATGACAAAGTTAGAAGGTGGGTCCAACTTTGTCTCATGCTAATCAATAGCGCCAGGTGTGACACGTTTACACCAACGGCAGCAGGAGGAGATTCTCGCTGGTAGTCACAAAACTAAAGCGATCGCTGCATTTTAGGCAACATTAAAAAGTTCACAGCCATGCGCGTTCTCACCTGGCTGACAGCCGAAAGAGCATAGCGAGGCTATAGACCCTACTCACATGACGTCACAACCACGCCTCCGCGCCATATTGTCCGTCTACTCGTCGTGTTGAAGCATTACCGCTACGTAAATTCCTCCTATTATGGCGTGTTTTTCTGCTTGTTGACATTAATAATCATAATGGTGAAGGCGTGTGTGGCGGTTGGTTGCAGTAACAGAGAAGATAGACGGAGAGACTTGAAGTTTTACCGTATTCCGAGAGACCCGGAGAGGAGAGCGAGATTGACTGCTGCAATTTGACGACAAAACTGGGCTCCAAACGACTACCACAGATTATGTAGTAGTCATTTTATATCTGGTCAGATGCATTTAATATATATTTAGAGGGTTTTGGGCTGACAACCACAATTAAGATCATTGCAAGGCTAATCGCCGACGACATACAGTTTCAAATTCAAGATGCTTATTTCTTTCACCATCATTACATTTTGAATAATATTTAGCTGGTACCAAGTGAAAGAAGCTGGCCTCGTCTACGGATCATCAGTTAAACAGGTGTGTCCAAACCTTTTGCAAAGGGGGCCAGATTTGGTGTGGTAAAAATGCGGGGGGCTACCTTGGCTGATTTACATAGAACAATATTTTTAAACAAATTTTAGCAAGCCCTTCTGTGTGTCCCATTTGCTTTATTATTTTTTTTAATTCATAATTTCAACAGTCTCGTCTTTGTGGCGTTCTCTTTCGACACTCGGGCTCTTGCAAAATACTGCTGCTGTGAAATTAAACTAGCTTCAAGTTGCTATAATTTCTCGCTGCGTATCTTCCCTGTAATGTTGTCGTACATGTCAGCGTGTCTTGTTCGGTAATATCATTATCGCGTCACATCGAACTCTTTGAAAACAGCGACTGTCTCTTTGCAAATGAGGCAGACACAGTTGTTGTGTGTTTTATTGAAGAAATAGTCCAATATCCACCTATCCTTGAAGCCTTGGCCATCGCAGTCAACTTTTTTTTTATTTTTTTTATTGATTGTCGCCATTGTAGAAAATTGGAAGTAAAGGGTCACACGGGGTAATGTTGCTTAGAGTGCTGCTCTTAAAGTTTTTCAAACTTTCGTGAGAATAGGCTGATTTTGTGTGGACAAGATAGTTGTAGATATCAGGGTAGCAGATGTCAGGCAGAGAGGGCGAAGACAGCAGGTCGAAAAATATCTATTTAGGCATCAAATATGGATCTGGCGAATGGATAGACTGAAGCTTTTCCACATAACGCCTTTTATGCAACGCATCCAATGAGTTTACAGCGTCTGAAAGCTCCGGGGCTTCCATGAATTGCACTATAAATTGCATGACAAATTTAAACCATTGAGAATACGGATAAACAAAGACGGACAATATGGCGGCCGGATACAGCGACACGTCATTCTGTGACGTTGGCGAGTAGGGTCTATAGGACTTGGGAGACCTTGACACCAAAGAGCAATGGATAGGGTCAAGATAGTTCCCTCCCTATATAGGAGGGTTCTACAAGCTGATTGGCATGCTGGGCTGATTTGCCCAAAGTGACAACAGGTGGAGAATCTGACCCTACTGCCACACAAGCATCAGGACCATGGAGGTCATCACTTCATTTGGATGGACTGTGATACCACATCCGCCATATTCTCCTGATTTGGCACCGTCGGACTACCACCTCTTTGGTCCAATGAAAGAAGGACTCCGGGGCAACCGATATGGCAATGACGATGAAGTGAAAACTGCTGTCAAGAATTGGCTTAGAGATCCGGCTGAGTTCTACAACACTGGTATGCATACCCTCGTTCATAGGTGGGCTGTAGCTCTTGAGAGAGGTGGAGACTATGTGGAGAAGTAAAAATGTAATCCTCACACTATACCTTTCTTTTGATGTATAATACATGTTGCTATTATAATTTGTTTGTACATAATAAAGTTGGGTGCATTACTTTTTGAATACCCCTCGTAGTTTGGATCGTATTTATAGTATACAGTGTTGTTAATCTTACTGAAAAAAAGTAATTAATTATAGTTACAAATTACTTCTCCCAAAAAGTAATTGCGTTAGTAACTCAATTACCTGAATGTAAGAGTAATTAGTTACTTGGCAAAGTAATTGGTGATAATTTCTTTTTTTTTTTTCCCCTCAAAAAAAAAAAAAAAAAAAAAAAATTGGCCACACTATGTGAAGTTTTTTGTGAAGGTTTTTGGTACAATTGGCCCGAGCCCAATTCTTGACCCAAATTTACCCTTTACCCTGAATCAACTGTTAAAAGTTGTTAAAATTGCTGCCATTATTGCATTTGTTCCCTTCTCTCTACTTTCGACATATGAAAGTTTTAAAACTGTTTCATCATTTAAAGATAGATTATAGTCAAGATTTTGCCGATTTAGAAGTAGTTTAGATAAAAAGTTACTTAGGTTCGCTAGGAAGGTTCTCTACAACAGAGCCGTCCTAAAAAGTCTACTGCTTTAAGATGGCGGCTGTCTACTGACGCATTTAGTGCCATGCAGTGTTGTTAATTTTACTTTAAAAAGTAATTACAGTTACAAATTACTTCTCCCAAAAAGTAATTGCGTTAGTAACTCAGTTACCTGAATGTAAGAGTAATTAGTTACTTGGCAAAGTAACTAGTGATTTTTTTTTTTTTTTTTTTTCCTCAAAAAAAAAAAAAAAAAAAAAAAAACACAGGTCACACAATGTGAAGCTTAAAGGGTTTGGGGGACAATTGGCCCTAGCCCAATTCTTTACCCTCCACTTAACTAGACACAAGGGTATTGCGATAACTAGCTAGTAACCTTTGCTATGTGTGGAAGTCATTTAAAGTTGTGAATCAATCGTTAAAGTTGTTAAAATTTCTCCCGTTATTGCATTAGTTCCCTTCTGTCTACTTTAAACATGTGTAAGTTTTAAAACTGTTTCATTATTCGATTTTCATCCATTCGATTTAGGAGCATTTTAGATTTTAAAAAATTACTTAGGTTCGCTAGGAAGGATCTCTACATCAGGGCCTTCCTAAGTTCCTGAGAGGTCTACTGCTTTAAGATGGCGGCTGTTTACAAACGCATGTAGTCCTTAAAACATGTTGGCAATGCAGCAGTGTCTGTCATTTGCATCTAGTTCTATAATATGATATCTACCGTGTCATGTGGGCGTAGTTTGCCGGCTATGGCTGCAGTCAGGTATTATTGAAGCCACCTAGCATCGCGGTTGCAACGGCGTCTTCCCCACTCCTGCTCTGCTCTCGTCCCCGTGAGTCCGTTTCTCTCAGACTTTTTTTTTATTCAACCAACTTAGTAACGCATAGTAACGCACGCCTTTCCCGCCTCAGTAACGGTAACGGCGTTGCCAAGATGAGAAAAGTAATTAATTAGATTACTCATTACTGAAAAAAATAACGCCGTTAGTAACGCCGTTATATTGTAACGCCGTTATTAACAACACTGATAGTATATACAGTATATATAGTTTATTTCGTTTATTGAACATACAACATATAACAAAAAGTAGCATACTTGAAAGTGAATCATTGTTTTAGAAGAAATACCAAGTGTTGGTAAGCAGAGTTAAAGTGAGAAGTGCCCAGTAAGTCGAGGTGAAACTATGGGAGCTGGTGATGAATTAAGTAAAGTTTTGTAAGTGTTAATCAGTACTATTCAGGGAGCTCAGACAAAGAAACGTGAAAAGTGAACATTAAGTGCATGTCGTCAGAGTAAAGTAATGTATCCAAAGATTTTGTGTGGCAAAATGGCCCAGTGTGCCAACATAAAGTACTGTACATTAGGGAAAAAAAGTATTGTATCAGTATCAATACACAGTAACTAGTACAGTTTTTCGGGAGTAGCAATAGGTGGAATTGCTCCAGGCCAAATTCTGGAGCAGGGGCCAACCCCGAACCACCATGTATGCGTTACTTAGTATAAGATAATTCCTTCATTTCTCTTTTTTACTTTTCGATAATGAGTCACCGAAAAAAATTAAAATGCTAAAACTGTGTCCATAGTAGTTAGTCTTTCTCATGTGCTAGAAAACGCGAGAGAATTCATGTAAATTTGACGGTCCGCTATGAACATTTATGTTAGAGTTAAATATGGTTGCCAAACACAACGACAGGTGAAATAAAAACTATAAAGTACAAAAAAGGAGACAGAAAACGAGAAAAAGCTTACGGTTCATGGATAGAAGGACAAGAATTCAGATGGTAGCGCTTGTGATAGCCCAGTAGTAGACAACACAAGACCGGCACAGGGATCGCGGTGCTTGGATTTGCTATATATTAATTTGAGAGCCGTATCAAGACAAGACAGGTGGATTACCAGGATATTGAAATATTCTAACTTGAATTCATCATGTTTCCTGCTTGTTCCACACCCGCTCAAAAAAAAAAAAAAAAAAAAAAAAAGAAACATCGTATTTATGCAAGAATCTTATTTCAAGTGGTCACACTTAGCTGCTTTAAGTAACTATTAAGTTGTACAGTTAAATTTAAAAAATGCTAATTGATTTAAGTAAGACTTAATAAACCACTTGAACAAGTTAAGCAATTGCTATTCGAACCTTTTACATGCAAAATGTGTAACCACCTTTTGTAGAAATTAAGCAACATTTCTTGACCAGATCTTTCATCACAGACAATGATTTTTTTTTTTTAGGTCGTTCATTTACCTGACATGTTTCGGCATGTTACTTCCACCTACATCAGAGTATCCAAGGGTAGCTTGAATCCACAATCACAGAACTGTGAGGGGGACGTGCTAACCACTGTGCCATGGTGTCACCATAGGGGCAGTTTACATGGCGACTCTGCCACACAAAGACTGAGTAGCAGACTCGCTTCGCGTGCATATGGTGTCGGCGAAGACGAAAATTTCTGAATCCTGTCTCCAAAGTGGAAGAATTCGATTGCGGGGGATTGAGGGGGCTTGCTCCGTATGAATATCAAAAGCTCCCGCGGCGCTAAACCTCGCCTTTACGTCAGAACTCGTACACGTCACATTAGGCGTACGCGGCGGTGCTACTAAACATTAAAAACAGCAAATATGGCGGAATGTCGGCTTTAATTTACTGTAATAATATTTTTAAATTAAATATGTTGAATGTTTCCATTTTTGTGCCTTTTTGAACAAAAGAAAAATGCCATTGCTTCGAGTGAGCGGGCATATTATTTTTTCCGGGCTGAGGAGCTTGTTGGGGTCAAAGTGCATCATTTGCTGTCGCCTTGTAAATCTGCACTGCCCCCTAGGGCCTGGCATGAATACGACATCGTTTTCATGCGGAATTTCGACATTGTTCGAATGGAGATGGGCCTATACAAATGCAAATATGAAATTTTTTGTATTCTCGGAGAGTCACCATGTAAACGGCCCCATACTCATGTGAACCATTTTTAAACAAGAATGACTAAAATTCTTGTCTTTATTAAATGTTTCATTGAGTGAAGCCTTTCACAGCTCAGCCTTTCACAGCTCCTTGCTGCTAAGCAGTGCGCCCAAACTTTTTTTTTTTTAATGGGTCACAAGTGTATCTAGCATTTGGTATATAAAGTTAACGATGATTGACAGGTTTGTAGCTTTGATCTGGCCATAGTAGCTCTATGATCAAAGGCACAAATGGGTGAATTATCATTATGCTCGTTACACACTAGGGGTGGCCCAGTCTGAAGTGTACTGTGGCTACTCATTCATTGTGTAAGTGAGAGGCTATTCTCGGCAGCGTAAACATAATGAGGCCACTTTTAGCGGTCGGCTGTATAGTGGCAGCTATGGCAACCTCAGAGGGACAAAAGTCATACAATTTGTGCAGTCAAGTTACGTATATATTAAGCAATGCTTTTTCATTTGTGATTTAATTGACTCTTATATAATAATAACAATCAGTAATTTCTAGAAATACAAAGCTAATGTGTGTATACCATGAAAACACCAATTTAAAAGTCAAGCAATGCTTTTTCATAAGTGTTTTAATGGACTTTTACATAATAAATACAACAATGGATTCAGTAATTTGTAAAAACACAAAGCTAATGTGTACATACAATGAAAAAGACCAATTTAAAAGTTAAAACGGTGCATGTGCATTTTTTGAGTGTACTTTGCCTGCATTCAAATGAGAAAACTGAATAATTTGGGTTCGAAGTGTCCGACGTTGTCACTTTGCCTGTCAGGATGGTCATCACTTTGGAACAAATCAATGATTTTGATGGACTCTAATTGGTACATAAGAAAAATGGCCTTGAGTTTCTCACCTATTTCATATTCTACACGATATCAGGTTTTAGATGACACCCATTATGAAAAATATGATTGGTTTGATATTGTCCAACATTTGCATTTCTGGCCATCATTATTCTTGTCACTTTGGACCAAATCAGCAATTTTGATGAGCTAAAATTGGCACAAAACAAAAATGACATTGAGTTTTATCACATACAGTATGTCATATTCTAGACTATGCTAGTTATCAAATTACCCCTACAATACAAAAAAAAAAAAAATCATTAGGCATGTGTGTAGATGTGTGGGGAGGAATGCGTGTGTGCGTGAGTAGGCGTGTTGGTGTGTGCGTGCGCACTTGAATACCTATCCACGAGTGTGCACGAGTGTTTGTGTGTGGCCATGCGAAGTCAGACAACCAGACAGTAAATGTCCAAAGCATGATTAAACTGCTGCTCAACACCAAAAATCCTCAACTAAAATATAAGGGGTACGAAGAGAAGGCAACATGAAAAAGTTTTAATTGGGGGAAGAAAATGTAAAGATGGGGATTTCTGCTCATAACAGAAAGTTGCAGGAGTTGAAGAATAATGTAGAAAAACACAATTAATGTCAAAGATCAGAAACAAGAACTAACATGACGAATGCTTTACATAGGGATTCAAACGTTGATGTTGCAGTAATAAAAATTACGATTGTGTTGACTACAGCTTTGATAACCGCTTTGAGAATGTATAACCTTTAAGTCTATAAATGTGATATGCAATTATGGCGATCGTGAAGAATGACAGCAATTAAAAAAAAACACACAAAAAAAAAAAATAATAATAATTGAAAAATATTAGCTGTCACATTTGAGCATAAAGAAAGTAAGAAAGTTGGAGTTACTAATTCAAAACAACAAAAAGTGAATTGGCATTTTTTTTTCATTAGTTTAGTTATGAATATGAAATTATGCATAAGATGTGAATCCAAACTTGAAGGTTGATGATCCATTACATTATGCATGATGCCACTTTACATCTAAAGTCGGAGTGCGACAATGCTCAAGGGTTATATTTGATTTTCAAAACTAAGAGATGGAAGAGAATCACTGATAAATAAATTGTCCCAATCTAATCATATAAAAAATAAACATTCAGACGTAGTGCTAATTCCACAACCATCAAGTCCTCTTCCTTACATTATACTGTTAGATTCATGATGCCCATCAATCCATCCATTCATCATTTTTCTAACATCCTTTTCAGGGTGAGTTTGAGCTGGTCTCAGCTGGTTTAAGATAAAAGCCAGAGTACATATAATGTTCCAAATGATGGTCGTTACACATCATGGTCAATAATTATATTCTCAGAGAACATTTTTCTGAGTATGCCTTCTACACAGCCTGACCCATTTGGCAGTTTTATAACTATTTCAGAAAAAAAACATCTCTCTTATTATACTCCTGCTTGGTACGATTACCACATTTTAATAGTGAGATAAACTAATCTATCAATGATCTGGGTCAAATATTAGATAGGCCTTCCAGTATGATATACTCCATTTCAGTAGCACTCAATATTCAGCGTTGTTGACGATTGTCTTTATATTTTGTCTGAAATCTTGTTTGATAGTGCAGGCTTGTGCTTGTTTTTTTATTTGACTCATGAAACAAATGAGCTTCCTTATATGTGAGCTATAAATGGTGCTCAGAAGCATGTAATAAAACAAGGTAACGGGGCCAGACATAATGGACATTGTTGTCGAAAAAAAAAAAAAAAAAGGAATAAATTGAAGAAGACTTATTCTAATCAGAATTTATTTGAAGAGTCCCTGGTTACAATTTACTGAAAAATCTATATCCAAGTTGCCAAATTTGTAATCATTTATTGTTTACTTATAAAAGGCACTTCATAAAGTCAAACACCCATATGGGCTATTAGGTTGAGCAGCTAAGCTTGATGGACAATATCACAACACACTTTGTTTCTCCTCTGATACCACTCAGCTTGACTTAGCACACCAATGATGAGGAAAGCGATAAAGTACTGCACTGCCAGGTGACAACAATGGTACTTCAGATATAAGACAAGTTATGAATTATGTTATTACATCCTGAAGTGAAGGTGATCCTAAAAATGAATTACGGACGGATAAAGACACACCTTTAAGGACAAAGTCTGAAGTGTACTTTCTGGACCCTTAAGTGTTTCGGGTAGGACACAATCAATCGTGTTGTTTGCTCAGATAGATTTTAATCTGGCATTTTTGTAACACTGCCTTCGTGTGTGTCATTCATTTACAGGTTTCTCTGTGAACTGCCTCATACATCATCATTCTCACAAGGGAAACAGGGATCGGACTACCTTTGGCAATAATTCAAAAAAACTCAACTGAGTTTCATTTATTCAGGAAGATATAAAAAAAAAGATACAACAGAAAAGACTAAAAAAAAAAAACACAGCTGTGTTCTATATATTGTAAATAAAATACAATATACAGAACAAAACACATAGTCTAACACTATTACAACAATAAAACAATAACAGAAGAAAAATAGTACTCTGAAGCAAGGGCAGTCCTGTGCTGATCAAAAATGTGAAAAAGAATAGATGAAACTCTTGAATAACATAAAACAAGATGTTGAAACTGAAACATTCCAGCAGGACCTCCTCTGTGTCTTTAACTCCAGAATTGCTTCTTCTTTGCAGTCCTTGTATTATGTGGGGTTGTGAGAAGATGAGAGACAAAAACATGATTGAAGTCTTCATTAAACAAACATGAGGATGCTGAGAAGATGATATCGTAATCATGTGATCCTGCCCTGCATGATGTTACTGACGTTGGCTTTAGAAGGCTGATGGTTGAATGTTAAAGCACAGCTCTATATTTCTAACATCAGTTAGTTTATTGGCTTTGTAGGTGTATAGCCTTACAAAGGAGCTACCGAGGCAGTAGCTGTAGGTAAAGCATGACAAACAAGAGGACAAAAACATATTCATAAAAAAATAGGAAATGAAATATTCAGTCATGCAAAAAAACAAACACTCAGACATGAAGAATTCAACATGGAAAATACGTACGTTGAAAATAGTTTTGCTCGCACCGAGATCTGAAGTGTTTGTCAATGCATGAGTAGATAAATTATATCCAGCAGAGGCACTCATTTGTTAATCCTTGTGCTTAGCAACGTGACTCAATGGCACTACTTTGATTTTCGAGACCACCCTTCCAGGTCAATTCATGTTGATTTGTTGCACAAGTGCTGCAATTACGTGCCACATTCATTGGCAGGTTGACTTACATCCACTCAACTTTATTATCTGCTCTTCTAAAACCCCATTGCCTCAGATTTGTCAAAGCTAGCTGGTCAGTGCCAGAAAGGGGGGGAAAATATAAGGAAACAAGACATATGAAATAACCCTGTAATCATTGATATTCACAAGCACCACCTTATCTTGAGCTTCCCCACCAAACAATCGATATCTAGAATTAAGGTCATGAGGTCAAAGACACTTGCGACATTTGAGAGCTACAGTGTGTGAAGTATATTGAGCTTTATGGAGGGTTACGTCCTTCTTTTTTGAATAACAATATTATTTAAAAATTTCTATAAGCACATACGGTCCACTATTTCTACTACTAGTACTATAACGGTAAAGAGCTGGCAGCAGGGTTGCCATTTATACACTGTTATTTTACAGTCTTGGTAATGTAAAAATGTTTCACAGTAATAGTCTGTAATCCAGAAAAACTGTTGATTCCGATATTTCTAGAAAATTCAGTAAAAGTCTGTCAGCAGGATTGCCATTACCATACTGTTATTTTACAGTCTTGGTAATATAAAAATGCTTAACAGTAGTAGTCTGTAATCCAGGAAAAACTGTATATTCTTGTATTACTAGAATTCACAGTAAAGAGCAGGCAACTGAGGAGCTGCAGTTTGCTGCGTTTTTAACGATATACTGTGTTTTAGCTGTATTATTTGGGAAAATGATTTTACAGTCTATGAATGCATATATTTCCATCTAGTACAGAAAAAAATGCTGATGTCAGGTGTGAAACAGGTTTTATTTCATCGTGTTGGCAGGCTGTGAAAACGGGCAGGAACTAGAGAGTTGGTGCAGTCGGGTCGGCTGAGCAGGCTGGCGATCTTGCGTAATCGGGTCAAGCAGGACAGGTTGAGCTCAATGGAGAGCTGGCATGGTCTGGTAAAGCAGGACAGGCTGAGGAGGTTGATCGGGCTGGAGAGCTGGTGTAGTCGAGTCAAGCAGGACAGGCTGAGCAAGTTGATTGGGCTGGAACTCTGGTGTAGTCGGGTCAAGCAGGACAGGCTGGGTCAGAAGTGGTGATCGGTCAAGGACAAACGACGAGCAGGAGTGTGCTGAATTGTTGATGAACTGATACTGACTTTGGGAGGCCGTGCCTTAAATGCACAGCTGGTAACAAGCTGCAGGTGGCGGTAATTAGGAGTGATTGTAAGATGAATTCCCTGATAGGTGGAGTGGCAGCAGGCTAAAGGCTGATTTATGCTTCTGCAGCCATGTCTACACCTAGCAGGGTTTTCTAAAACAGAGGATCCTGCCCTAATATGTCGGGAATAAATAATTACATCCAGACCTGCAGGTTTGTAAAAAAATAAAAATGAAAAAAATAAAATTCCACAGCCAACCACATTCATTCCTTTTTAAGTACATTCATAACAATGCGCAAAAATAATTGTCCATATTACCCCTATTCTTCGCATAAATTGTGTGGCCGGGTAAATTGATTGGACCAACTCAAAGTAATTTATATTTTTTTATGTGGGCTTTATTCCCGACTGCACATGAAAGCAAAATAAAGTTGTACAGCATTAATTAGACGAATACTGAGATTGTTTCAAAACAAAATAGACAACAACAGTGACTGGCTGAACAAAATAAAAACAAATACTTCTTCAGCCACTCACTACTCCACTAGAGATCCATATAGCCAACAAACAATAATAATTCACATCACATGACATTAGAACCTGATTCGTTACATTATTAGAGGTATTATTATTATTATTACTATTATTACATTATCATTCCGATTTTTATTCATAATTTATTTGTTTTGCTCTGTGGAATTGCTATTTGCAATAGTGACAGCAGCATTTATTAAGGATTTAGTGTAGATTTTCGGGCTGTGGAACGAATTTATGGAATTATAATTTATTCTTATGGGAAACTCCTGCTCGACATACGCCCGTTTCTAATTACAAACAAGGGCCAGGAACAAATTAGCTTCGTATGTAAAGGTACCACAGTATGATTAAATTTGTCAAGCTCTGCGGATAACCTGGTTTTCTTTCACATTACAAATGCATACACAGCAGATAAATTGACAACTCAAAATTGCTCCCAGGTGTGAACGGGAATGGGGCCCTTTGACTGGCGGGTAACCATTTCAGGGTGTACCCTGTTTCTCAAGTAAGCTTCATTAAACACGAAGACTTGTGAGGATAAGCATTAAGATGGATGGATGGATGGATGGCTGAATAGATGGATGGATTGGTGGATATTAACATATATATATAACATACAGTATATTATCATACTGTATATTGCAATTAGTTATACAGTATTAATTACTGAAAGATAGTGCTTTTGTGTTAATAGAGTAGTACATGAACACTGTCTTTAATTTGTACTTTTTCAGTTTTTTTTTTTTTTTTTGGTCATTTAATTTTCATTTCACATCACATAAAATGTTTGGAGAATGATTTAAGCCATAATAAAGTATTTGTTTGCGTGGTTTTGTCAATCAAAGTAACTGCTTGACTTTGATTGCATGGCTGTATGCTTGTTCGCAGCTTTCTTGCAATAAGCTACATTTTTGGTGAGCGGTGAATGTCGGTGCTATTAGATCCTTTCTGATGGTATGGCTGTAAAGAGCTGTGAACGTGAGGTGCGTCATCAATATCGAGCCAAATCTGTCCCAGAGCAGAGGGAGTCAGTGCTATAAAGGAAAGTTAAATGATAGAGATGAAGAGATGAGACAAGAGTACAGGTAGTCCCTGGGTTATGAACGAGTTCAATTCCTAGGCTGACGATGTAACCCGAATTTCCACGTAAATCGGAATTAAACCTTTAAGTACCCTGAAATATCCCCAAAACATCAAAATAACTGTCCATTATTAAGATAAAGCAAAATATAAGATACTGTGAGGTATGTTGTATTAAATGTCGTAATATTCAATGACTATTCGGGCATTAAAAAAAACAAAAAAAAAACAATTCGGGCTTTACTCACGAGTGAGTTGCTTCGTGTATAGCCTGATTAATGCTTCTGCGTTCAGTTGACGGCGGATCGATGCTGTAGACCCTATGTCGTCATTGAGCATTGAAAGTACTGCGTCAAGGGAACGCGTTGCTCTGTAATTCACCGCAATGCCACTAGAGGGGTGGGGCTTTGTCTTTGCACGGTTTTGGGGGACTCTTGTCAAATTCCTTTAGTTTTCCTCCGGTCATTGACAGCAATGGCAACAGAGATGGAACATGTGTATTTGCAGCTGCAGCTAATCAATTTTGGCCAACAAATGTTGTTAATACAAATGATGAAGCGTAAGCGACACAGAAGACTTTTGCGAATGTTTAGAAATGGCGGTGTTGTGTTGCTGAACCGGAAACAACGTTCTGAGCGGACCAATCATAGTTTTTCGAAGTTCACGTCAAGCGCGTTGACGTGACACATAGTCAGGATTTTTGAGAGGTGCACGGCAACGTACGGCATATAGTCATAAATCAAGTCTGTGTTAACGGTGTAGGTCCGCCGTCACCGCAACGCAGAAGCATGAAGCAGCTTTTAAGGGTGCCGTGTAAAGAGTAATGAGGCGAGAGAGGGGGGATATCATGGCCACTCAAGTCACCATCGTCGCCTCTCAACGCGAGCTTGCCGTCCGAACTCCAAAAACTGGATCAGGACATGCAGCTGGCAGAGAAACAGCAGCAGCAGCATGAGAAGAGGAGCGTGAGAACAAGGAAGTGGGACCTGACACCGTCAGGAACTGCAAACAAACAAACAAAAAAAAGAAAAAAAAAAAAGAAATAGAAAAAAGAAACAACTGGAGAAGGAATGACGGATGAGACTCAGGCGTCACAAAGTCGGAATCACTTAAGTCAGGTACGTCGTAACCTGTATTATACCATTATTATGTATGTATATTAGTCACCATTGGACAAACTATCAGATGTTAGAAAACCACAATCTCTTGTCTCCTTTTTAGTTCAGCTTGTATCAAACATGAGTGACATCAGGTGCACTGTGATCCAAACAATTAATGAAAATCTTTTGATTTTCAATCTTGCACCTCTGTCATATGCAAATTGCCTGTGGAAAAGCTGTGAGAAATCCCTGCACCTCATATATGTGAAGTTTTAAAGGGAAGGCAGTTTTCGATTGGAGAGAAGTTTTTTGGTTATTTGTTGTTATCATTATGATTGTATGCATATCTTCTTCTCTGACTTTAGTGATACAATGCTGATATATTTGGTAGTTTATAGCCTTTCTGCCATGTGGCATACAAACAACCCTAATTCCAATGAAGTCGGAACATTGTGTAAAACCAACATAAAAAAAGAATACGTAAATGCAAAATCGTTTTAATTTATATGCTATTAAAGACGCAACAACTACAACTTTGTGCTGTCGATAACGGGTCTTCTGCTGTTTAGCCTGGTGGACACAACTTTTATGATTTTCAAAAAATATTCTTAAACGTTTGGTCGTCAAACAGCAGCACCATTTCCCTCCTTTGTTTCAGTCCATCTTAGATCAGCTTGAGCACAGAGAAGAATGTTGTGTTTTATGCAGTTTTTCCATAAGTGGTGAACATCCTTGGGTGTGAACAACCCTGTGAAACGTTCCAAATCAGTCTTTGTAGTGTATTTAATTTTTTATATGGTGAAAAGTATTTATAAATCGTTGTATGCTGTTTTTATATACATTCTACTCAATGTCCTGACTTCATTGGAATTGGGGTCGTCCTAACAATTGGAAGGATTAGAGATAAATAGACATTGTAGATGCACTGCCATTAGAACAGAGCCCCAGGCTCATGAAACACAGTGCTGTCTGCTTGTTTTACTAGGTATTGCACATTAGTTAAATATATACTGAAGAGCTGAAACTGCATTCAGAGTTAACCATCCATTCAAAAATCAATTTTGAAGAGCAACTTTTGAACAGGGTCAGTCTACTTTGGAGATGTACTTGCAGTTCTTTTTTTATGGAGAATTGAGATTTATACAGACAGAACAGACCAATGGATTGCATGTCTGCCTCACAGTATGGAAGTTGTGGATAAGAATCTGTGCTCTGACCTTTGTGTGTGTAACTTGCATTATATTTATGCAAGAACCTTATTTCAACTGGTTTCACGCAACTGCTTTAAAGAGTGTGCGACAGGGTAAAACAAGTCTTAAATAGCATTATTATGTGAATTAGAATCATATTTTGACACGATTCGACTATATGTACAACAATTTGGCAAAGCGCAGATAACGAGAAATAGTCTTTTAATCCGCCATTTAGCAACGCCTACCATTATAGGGCTCTAGCGTCCCCAACAGGAGGATGACGTCGGGAGGGTCATGGTTTCATCTGATTTAGAATTCAGCCCATTGAATGGGTAATTATTCGGAAAGAGGAAAATGCGATGAAGAGAGCCGCAAAATGTCATTGTTTCAGTCTCTTCAATATTTTTACAGGATATTGTTTTTATCGAATGGCAAAATTACTCCATAATGGTGAAAAGTGTCGACTTCACCTTGATTGTTGCACCTCCCGAACGATATTTTATGCCACCGTAGTTAGCCAGGCTTTTGTAATTTCTCTCTCCAGGCTTCGGAGAATGTAAACAAACGAAGAGGCGTGATAGCTAGCCGACATGCTAACCCGAACCGATTGATGTTTCAAAGACTTCCAAGCAAAAAATCACACAAAACTAGCCCGAATCATTTCACACGACGGTGGGATTGTCGATTGTCTTTGCCGATAGGCAACCCGCCCGGCGGCGAGTAAGTTAGAGCTCGTCATTCCCCTGTTGCGGGCAGAGGCCTTGTTTGTGGGGAAGCAGCTGGACAATCACCGCCGGACAAACCGGCTGACGTCGGTGGAGCGCGTAGCTGCCACATGGTACACACGAATATGGCGTAGAATAATGCTTTACTACATGGCGAAGACGTAAACAGTGAGAGTCATATGAGAGCGGCTGCAGTTGTTGTGCAGTAACATGGCAGGATGTGTTCGCGGCCATTTTAACAAAAAGTTAACGTCACATTCGCATTCATCCCAAACCCGAGACTGAAGCCGGAAGTCACTCATTTTCATGGCGCGGGATTCAAAAATTGAATATCTAAAATGATCGCTTCCACACACATCCAAGCGGTCCATTACCGCGCGAAATATGAAATAAGCATGCTTTTTAGTGTCAGATGCACTTTAAGTGACTTTTAAGTTATGTAGTTAAATGAAAAATACATAAGTGATTTCAGTAAGACTTAAACTACTTGAACAAGTTAAGCAATTCGTATTCAAACCTTCTGCATGCAAAATGTGTAACAACCTTCTGTTTTCATACGATAGTAGTGTTACTTTTAAATATTCATTGTGATTTTTAATATACTGGATGAGTTGGGGACCCTAGTGCCGGACATGGGTCTAACTGGCAATTGTACCCTATTGTTGTGCTCGCAAGTGGTAACAGAAGGACTAATCATCCCTCAAGTAAGCACAGAAGTCAGGCTCACTATGATTTGTTTATTCAACCGAACACACTCCATCTATTTACAGACAAACAACTTACAGTTGTGGTGTCACTTTACCCTCAAGTCTTTGCGCCTGCTTTGTTTTGTGACACATGGGCTTAAACTAGGTTTGGCTGATTAACTCTGCTAGTACATTTAACTCTGTCAGGGGTGTCTATGTTCAACTCACTTTATTGACACCGGGCCAAAAGCGATCATAACACTGCTAGTGTTAAAACAACCCAAATCAACACCAATCAACCATAAAAGAATTTACACCAAAAAATCAACTTCACATATTTTGCTCTGTTCGGCAACCTCAGAGGGACAAATGTCATACAATTTGTGCAATCACGCCATATATATATATATGTTTAGCAATGCTTTTTCATAAGTGTTTTAATGGACTCTCTTACATTATAAATACAACAATGGGTTACATAATTTGTAAATACAGAAAGCTAATATATGTATATAGAGTGAAAAATGCCAATTTAAATTTCAATCTGATTTAATTTCATCATGTTACGTATATATTAAACAATGCTTTTTCATAAGTGTTATAATTGACTCTCTTACATTATTAATATAACAATGGATTCAGTAATGTGTAAAAACACAATGTGTAATGTGTATATACAAGAAAATTGCGCTATGCTTATTCATAAGTGTTTTAACTGACTCTCTTACATGAGAAATACAACAATGGATTCAGTAATGTGTAAAAACACAAAACTAGTTTGTATATACAATGAAAACTCATATTTAAAAGTCAAAATAGAGCATGTGCATTTTTTTGAGTGCATCTTCTCATCCTGATAAATGATAAACCATTATTAAAGATAACACTTTATCAATGAGAAAAAAATACTGATTTCCTTAAAATTGTATAACAGATTTGTGGCAATTTCTATATACTGTACTCTATTTCTATCAGTACTGCTGTTTTACATTTCCCTTACAATGCACACACACTAGAGGCCTCCTGCAGTGTGTCGCCTTTTGGGGCACGGCATTACCATAAGAATGTTGTTAATGACCTCGTCATTTACATGACTTAATTAGGAGAATTGTGTCCTGTGAACATCTTCCCAAATGAATTATACATCGAAATGGTGCCTTCAAAAGAGGCTTAATAAAGACATCTATCTGTGGTTTAGTGAGTTAATGTAATAGCTATGTACTGTATGTATGTATGTATGTATGTATGTATGTATGTATGTATGTATGTATGTGTGTATGTATGTATGTATGTATGTATGTATGTATATGTACTGTATATATAATACTTATATATTTTAGTGCTGTTAATCGATTAATATTTTTAATCGCAGTTAATCGCATTTTCTCAAAGTTAACTTGTCGTTAACGCACCCTTTTTTTCTGTCGCATTATTTTCACAAATTTTACCATGTCCGCTCACAGTTCTGAGATCAAGGGTGCATTTTATTTTTTACTACAATCTATAAACTTGTGTTTTATTTTATATACTTTACATTTCTATATACATGCATACTTTAATGAAATAAATCATTTATTTATCATTGGTTTAATATAATTTATGAAATAAAATTAGCAAAAAAATGTGAATAATTAGATAAAATGATTGGAAGACAAGCATTTTGGAGAGTTCAAAGCATTTATATAGTTCATCTATGCATTTTAGAGGGGTTTGCATCAGTCAATCAACCTCAGAGTGCCACATTTTGTGTTAAAACGTTTTGCCTTTAAGTTATGTTTTGCCTGAGAACGTGAATTCTACCCTGATCCTCTGTGTCCTTGTGCCCGGAAATGGTGAGCTTCGGGCGGCCGCGAGCAGGGCGCGAACAGTCTGGAGCTTTCATGCTGGAGGTTCTTGTGGTACTCGAAAATGTTTGCATTCTTTCATTCCACACATTCATTCTCAGTTTATCAAAAATTAAAGGAACACTTTGTTCCTTTAATTTATGTGAGCAGTTATATATATATATATATATATATGTAGACAAGATTCCAAGGTATTTCCACATTACTTCGCATTTCTGCTCGCGACTTCCGTTTTACACGTTTTCTAACCAAAACAACAATGGAGCTGGATTGGCATCACTCATCAAAATCCGTTGCAGCAGTTCTGCATTTGGTAACGGTCATATTATTTGTAGTTTCGCCTCATTTTGGTCATTCAGTTGGCTCGCATATCAATATACACCTCATGTTAACGCAGGCTGCATAGATTGTTAGAATTTTGTCCATGAACGATTAACGAAGTGATAAGAACAAACATACAATCTTTCAGTTGAATCCTTGACGTTTAAAGTTGCGAGTCACATTCTTCATTTATTGTCTGCCTCTGGTTTCGAATTAAGGTACATGGTAGGGTACATCCACACTAGTACTTTTTAGCTGATCAAAATATTCTACTTGCTACCATAGTCGCTTCCAGGAGTTTATACAACCACGCACAGCACACAAAGTCCCGGAGCCTCTTCTATGTCGAGCTGAATTCATTCTTGGAGATTCCGTGGGTTCCTTTGGTTTGATTTCGCAGCTTTACCTTTGTCAACACACTACTTACTTCAACCGCATTTCATATTGTTCTGTCTAAACTGGAAGTCGGTAGCAGAAAATGTCAAAGATAACACCGCACATATTTGGCTCAGGAAACTTGTCTGGCTCAGGAAACTTGTCTATATCAATATATATATATATATATATATATATATATATATATATATATATACATATTAGGGCTGTCAAAATTATCGCGTTAACGCGCGGTAATTAATTTTTTTAATTAATCACGTTAAAATATTTCACGCAATTAACGCACATTGCCCGCTCAGACAGTATTCTGCCTTTTGGTAAGTTTTACAGCGAGGTTTTTTGTGCTGTCTAACAGCGAACTCATGGTTTATTGCTTTCTTGCCAGTTCAATATGTCTGCACGACGTCTCGGGCTGATGCCTACGTTGTAATGTTGTGCTTATATGAGCCTTGGACAAGATTTGTCCGTAAGTATGGTTGTTGTAAAGAATGTACATATTATGTTAGTAAGCGAAATGTTATATTTTTTGTATGAGATGCTTTTTGTTTATGTTTAGTGAACCTGTATAGCGTGCTAAGCTAACGTTGTTGCTTATGCAATGCTTGTGTACTTTTTTTTGTAGTTTCACTACGGTCTAAAGAGGACAGTGGTTTGAGGCCATTTTATTAATAAATCAGATGAAAAAGGAAGAAGTCTGATTATTAAGGCGTCGTTCACTAGCTGTCTAGCTTTGGAAAAAGTAGACGCTGCGGAGTGAGGACAGCATAGACAGATTTAAATGATAGTAGAGTGAAATGCCCACTACAGTCCTTATGTACCGTATGTTGAATGTATATATCCATCTTGTGTCTTATCTTTCCATTCCAACAAATTATTTTACAGAATATATATATATATATATATATATATATATATATATATATATATATATATATATATATATATATATATATATATATATATATATAGAATTTACAGAAAAATATGGCATATTTTATAGATGGTTTGAAGTGCGATTAATTGCGATTAATTACGATTAATTTTTAAGCTGTAATTAACTCGATTAAAATTGTAATCGTTTGACAGCCCTAATATATATATATATATATATATATATATATATATATATATATATATATATATATATATATATATATATATATATACAGTGGGGAGAACAAGTATTTCATACACTGCCGATTTTTCTGGTTTTCCTTCTTGCAAGCCATGTAGAGGTCTGTAATTTGTATCATAAGTTCTTTTCAACTGTGAGGGACGGAATCTAATACAAAAATCCAGAAAATCACACAAAGTTCATTTATATATACATAAACAGAAGGATACACATGAAAAGATAAACATAACAGATAAATTGTTGCCTATCAATTAGTTAAAAAAAAAACAACAACAAAAAAAACCCTTCACATTAGGCTCAGACAATATTTGTAAACCTGATTATGATGAAGTCAGTACCTCACCAGCCATGAAACTTACCACATGTCACTGTCGCGCACCTTATGTCGTGTCTGTAACTTAGAGTACCACACAATTCACTTTTGTGGTTTTAATTTTCCCAACACATTTTTAAATATTCCTATTCGCCCAAAACTGAGTTGGGAGATGCCAGCCTTGCTGCTGGCTGAGTGAGCAGAGGATAATGAGCTCTTTCGCCAAACAGCACCGAGTCTTAGAATGTGAGCACTTAAGCCCGTCTACATACAATCCGCAACGGGCGGACCACCGATGGGCATTGAAATGAAGCATATTATTACAAGGTATTTTTTTTATATTTCCAAGATCAATGTGTCAATGCACAAGGAGCTAGTCACAGCTCATTAATATCAGGCCAGCCAAATGATTCCACACTTAAGATGTCAGTCAGCGGGAAGCTAGATTCGCTCATCAAAAGACCCAGATATGGCTTAGAAGCCATACGTTCCTGACCCCTGCCCTAAAACGTCCATAATATATCAAATATTACCGTGACTGTGGTGATATTTTCAGAGGCTGAATTTGGCATGAGTAGCGTCCACATAAACCTTGTTACAATTTATTTTATTAGCTGGTTGTAGCACATTGAGCCAAGTAATACAGTGGGGAGAACAAGTATTCGATACACTATTCGATACATCATACAACGTGATTTTCTGTTTTTTTGTATTAGATTCCGTCCCTCACAGTTGAAGGGAACTTATGATACAATTTACGGACCTCTACATGCTTTGCAAGTGGGAAAACCAGCAAAATCGGCAGTGTATCAAATTCTTGTTCTCCCCACTGTATGATGTGAAAGCAGAAATTAACATGCACACACAAACTCAGGACAATAAGATAATCATTGATCGATATTGAACTATACATTAAAAGATTCCAAAACAAATTAAATAACTCAAAATATAATACATTACAAAATATTGGACTTGCAGAGGTGGATGGAAATGTGCAAAATGATACTGAGCAGGCACATTGGGAATATTAAATTTGTTAAAAACTAGAAGAGCCCACAACCCTTGTGAGGATATGAAGTATGGAAAAGCAATGAATTGATAAAAAGCTAGAATATATCTATGTAAGAAACAAACAAACAAACAAAAAACAATAATTAAAAAAAAAAAAAAAAAAAAAAAAACTATAGAGTTGTGGGCAGCCAGAGCACATTTTGGATTAACCACCTGAATAAATTGCGGAATCAGGTCAGGATGAACTGCATGAATGGGGATGATATTGTCTTTAATAAAAATAATTTGCCTTTACTGAATGTAAATGTTCCGATACTGTGACTTAACTACGGTGAGGAGCATGTGGTCCCTGGAGCGTCACATGAATTTCATGGGGAGCCTAGTACATGTGTGAGTCCTTTGTAGTGTTTTGTCTTGATTTATTTATGTTTTAGAGTCAGATTCGGTGGTAAATTTGTTGTTGTTTTAAATTTTCATTTTTGTGTTATGTTGTATGTCTGTGGCAGAAGTTAAAGGGTCCTGAAAGTTGCATTAGTTGCAAAATATAGTCAGCTTTCTACCAGTTTATCACAAAGTGAAACACATTTCATTTCTGCAAGTGCTGTCACGGCTTTAATCCTGTGGTCTCATCTCTAGCTTTGAGTAATGAAATGTCCTGATTTAATGGTTTAAATTAATGAGGGTGCTATGACTAAACAGTAATCCCTGGAAAGAATTAAAAGCTTTTGTGTTTTATTCAGTAACCACCGGGGCTGCTAATATGCTTCTGCAAGCCCTCTGTCATCCTTCATGTTTCATTCAATCCCTCTCACAGACACGGAGGCACCCACACACACACTGCACTAAATGCAACTACCCAAATTTTGGTTGTGTTGTGAGCAATCCTGGGGAATTGTGCATAATTAAGACAGAATAGTGAAGTATGTACAGTATATATTCTGCATCCTTTCCTGGTAATGTCAAGATTTGTCAATGTCAATGTTTATCGGACTATAAATTGCACTGGCCAAAATGTGCACAGTGTAAGGACAAAAAAATAATTAGTATAAATAAGTATAAACGGGAGTCAACAAATCACATTTTGGGGGGTAATTTTATTTAATCAGAGAGCAAAAACAAGCACCATATCTTTTAGTAATAACAGAAAAATGGAGATCAGGCTAAATAGGCATCTGTTAACGCAACATAGTAACAGTTATTCATAAAACAACAGTTCCTGTCGAGTAACTTAATTGTGCCATACAGATATGACATACAACATACCTGAAATAGCATTCCTTTCAAATCTGCGGTGCTGCAATAAAAATAACTAAACAATTGAAAAATATAAACGGCTTTGTCTAAAAATAACTGCTCTGGCTAAAATATGTACATTGTACATTATAATGTATTATAAAAATTATAAACAATATAAGCTGCTGGGGGATAATGGTGTTGAATGCTGAAAAGGTAGGTGAGGGCTGTTTGGAGAGCAATAGTGATATGTAGCGTCATCGATCAAGTGGTTGGACCGATATGCTAACGGTAGGGGTCAAGCGTGTGGAGGGTGCGGGGACTGGGACGTTTGATGTGCTCCATGACTAGTCGCTTGAAGCACTTCATCATGATGGGAGTGAGAGCAACTGGGCAGTCGTCAATGAAAGTGGAGGGAGATGGCTTCTTTGGACGGGGATGACATTGGTGGCTTTGTGGCAGGTTGGGACAACGGCTTGGCTCAGTGAGGTGACGAAAATGTCTAAGGACATCCGTGGTACCATACACGGCCAGGGATGTCATTTGGGGGCTTTCCTGATCCTTGATCTTTTTGAGTAATCTCTGCATGCTGTCCTGAGAGGGCAGCAGCATCCAGTCGCTGCGAGGTGGAGGGATCTTCCTTTCTGGTTTGTTGTTCTCGTCTGCCTCAAGCGAGCAAAGTAGTCACTTAGCTGATCAAGTAGACTAGAGGAGTTGTCAAAAGGTCTGTGGGGAGGGGCTTGTAGTCCGTGATGGCCTGGATACCACACCAAAGGTTCCAGCTATCTATGCTATCGCTGAAGTGGTCGGCAATCCTCCTGGAGTACTGTCTTCTAGCCTCTCCGATGCCACGTGACTGGTTGACCATGGCTGTCCTTAGGCTCAGGCATCTCGTCCCCAACTCTGAAGGAAGCATTCCGGGCCTTGAGGAGCCTGTGGACTTCCCCTGATAACCATGGCTTCTGATTCGCCCTAATAACTGCAGATAGTTCTGGAGACGGCGTACTCCATGCTCTTCCTTATAGCACCAAAAGCCACCAACAGAATTTTAATTACCTTTGCTTGTACAAATCCCCAGAATGCCACTTCAGTGCTGAGTAATGCTTTCCAAACGTTTACAATACCTTTTGATGATCGAACCTTAGAATTCAGTGCTTCAAATCTCTTTTTGGGGAAAGCGTCAAATTAGCGTTACCCCACAGGTTCAATTTGAGTGACTGAAAAGAAAACAGTCTTTTCTCCACATGCATAACATGTCCTACGGGAAGTGAAGTCATAGCTTTGATTTAACAATTGACTATTCACCTGACTCTCACATCTCACCAGTAAAAAGGTCACTTCTCTCTAAATAGTCAACGTTCCTGGAGTCAGTCCCATGATAGTAGTGCTGATAACTCTCTAAAATGAAATCCATCGGTGCCTGTGATGCATTGCTGTTTCACTGCCACTGGCGTTAATTCATTACAGAAGAACCAGGCAGACATTACAGCTTTGTATTCCTTGACAATGTCACGCAGGCCTGCGCCATCCAGATAATTATGAGTCGAGAGCTACGGCCTCAGAATGAGAAAGCTCTCAGAGCTCATCTCATTCTTGCGAATGGGCTTCTGTCAGATACTGACAAAGAGTGACCTTGTGCTTGGAAAATCAGACTGTATTAACTATGGAGCAGATATCACTTACACACCCTGGCTGAATTCCTCTTGAGGGCCTAAAACTATCTTTCAAAAATGAATAAACTCAAACGCTCTAAATTATGCTTTGCCCCTCAATCCTACCCTCCTCTCACCTTCCAGTGGGAGATCCTGCCACACCAAAGAGGCATGCTAACTTTTCAGATGCCATTCATTTTGTTTTAAGCGCTAGAAGTCATGATTAAAATCTTAGGAAAGTTAATGCAATTATTCAAGTCATATTTGTTAAGGGCTTTTACTATTTACAGTCCTGGCAAAAAGTATTGGCACCCCTGCAATTCTGTCACATAATGCTCAATTTCTCATTGAAAATGATTGAAATTATAAATGCTTTAGTTGTAATATCTTCATTTATTTTGCTTGCAATGAAAAAAACACAAAGTGATTTGATTTGTTTTCCAGTCTCTTATCATTTTACACAAAACTCCAAAAATGGGCCTGAAAAAAAGTATTGGTACCCTTTGAAAAATCATGTGATGCTTCTCTAATTTGTGTAATTAACAGCACCTGTTCCTTACCTGTGGCACATAACAGGTGGGGGCAATAACTAAATCACACTTGCAGCCAGTTAAAATTGATTAAAGTTGATTCAACCTCTGTCCTTTGTCCTTGTGTGAACCACATTGAGCATGGAGAAAAAATAAGAAGACCAAAGAACTGTCTGAGGACTTGGGAAGTAAAATTGTGAGGAAGCATGGTCAATCTCATGGCTACAAGTCCATCTCCAAAGACCTGAATATTCTTGTGTCTACCGTGTGCAGTGTCATCAATAAGTGTAAAGCCCATGGCACTGTGGGTAACCTCCTTCCGTCCTATGTGGACGGAAAAGTAAAACTGATGAGAGATTTCCACGAAAAATTGTGTGGATGGTGGATAAAGAACTTTGACTAATAACTAAACTGCAGTCCGAGGGTACAATAGTGTCAACCAGTACTATCTGTCAGCGTCTGAATGAAAAGGGACTATGGTAGGATACTCAGGAAGACCCCACTTCTGACCCAGAGACATATAAAAGCCAGGCTGCAGTTTGCCAAACTTACCTGAGAAAGCCAAAACGTTTTGGAAGAGTTGTCTGGTCAGATGAGTCAAAAATAGAGCTTTTTGGGAAAAGGCATCAACGTAGAGTTTACAGGGGGAAAAAATGAGGCCTTCAAAGAAAAGAACCCGGGCCCCACAGTCAAACATGGTGAAGTTTCCCTGATGTTTTGGGGTTGCTTTGATGCCTCTGGCACTGGACTGCTTGACCGTGTGCATGGCATTATGAGGTCTGAAGATTACCAACACATTTTGATAGCATAATGTAGGGCCCACTGCGAGAAAGCTGGGTTTCCCGCAGAGGGGATGGGTCTTCCAGCAGGACAATGACCCAAAACACACTTCAAAAAGCACTAGAAAATGGTTTGAGAGAAATCACTGGAGACTTCTTAATTGGCCAGCAATGAGTCCAGACCTGAATCCCATAGAACACCTGTGGAGAGATCTGAGAATGGCAGTTTGGAGAAGGCACCATTCAAATCTCCTGGAGCGAGACCTGGAGGAGATGGCCAAAGAACAATGATCTAAAATTCCAGCAGAGCATTGTAAGGAACTCAGTGATGGATACCGGAAGCGGCTGTTTGCAGAATTATTTTGTTGTGCTACCAAGTATAAGGCTGAGGGTGCCAATACTTGTGTCCGGCCCATTTTTTGAGTTTTGTGTAAAATGATAATGATTTAATTTTTTTTCATTCTCTTTTGTGTTTTTTCATTACAAGCTAAATAAATGAAGATATTACGACCAAAGCATTTGTAATTGCAAACATTCTCTGGGAGAAATTGAGCATTATTTGACAGAATTGCAGGAGTGCCAATACTTTTGGCCAGCACTATAAGGAAAAAATTCTATTCTATTCTATTCTATTCTATTCTATTCTATTCTATTCTAGTCTTCAACTTACAGTTAAAAATACACGTTTCATTTGAATACATAAAGTATTTAAGAATATTTATCAGATTTCTGTTCATTAATCTATTGGGGAACACATTAGTGTTTTTTAGGCTTGACATATTCAACAAATCTTTATGTAAAGAAAAAAACTGGTCTCAATTTTTCTCTTTCAGGTCACTTTTTCTTAAAATAAATGAACACCATCATCACTTAACAAATGCGTTTCTTTTTTACATGTAAAAATATAAGATCAAATATTAACATTCCATGAAATATAAAAGATACCCTACATACCTACATAACTGTAATATTTAAAACTATGTTTTTACAAAGGAGGTAGCTAATTGTGTGCATAAAGTAACAGCTTAGCAAGTCTTGACATGTGAGAGCAAAACTGTGATCAGGTTTAATCACCTTTCGCACCCAAAAATGTGTTAAAAACAGCTATAAGAGCTGAACCTTTTTTTTCTTCAAATTGTTACCCAGGGTCATTTACCAAATAACCAGAGGGAGTGATGTTATTCTACACTATACCAAATATCAGCACTCATGCAATGACCTTTGTCTGAACAAATTTCTTAGTTAGGTTTAGAATGTACAACTGTAATCATAATAATAATAATAATAATGATGATGATATCATAACCAAATAATGCATGACAGAAACAAAGGGCCAAAGGAATGAGACAGGCATTGGGTTTTATTTTCCCCCAGAATTGGCTCAGAAATTAAGCACATTCATTTTAATCAACTCAGCAAATTTGTGCATTTATGAGTCAACTTAAGTGAAGTGATATGATGGAGAGGTGGTGGTGAAGTCAAGGCTTTTTGGTGTAAACATATCCAATCACCTCAAAGGAATAATTGATTCCAAAATTATTTGACAGTGACAGTGCTGCTGCCAGGCATGTCACAGAGGGTAATATTAGAAACACCATACAAACTGCAGAGATGAGGACGGGTTCAGAAATTGAGTTTCAGGTGGTGAAAGAATATGCTTGATGCAACAATGTGGATTACTACTCACCTTGTGGGTTTGCAATTCACCCATGACTGTTGGCCTCGCCAGATGGCCTTGTTTATGACACCAGAGTAAAACAACCAGTCATATTTTAGTTGAAAAGGCCATTTGATTAGTTTGAACATAAGCACTCACGTATGTAATAGGTCTGTATGTAAAAATAATGTCAGCAATAACCCCCGTGAACTGATTTAAGCTTTATACGAAGGCTTCCTGCACATTCTGGGAAACCAATGGCGTACCGCAAGCATCACGTTACTTTTGCTTATTAATATTCATGACGTTAGCAATTTTTGCTAGGCCGGTCGAGCCTGGTTCCCCGGCGGCGGTGGTTTCTTTACCGTTCCCCCACGGCATGCGGGATGCGAGGGGCGCGCCTCCGTCCGGAGCAGAGCCTTGCCCGAATACGACGTGGCGAGCCGGCCGGGTCGGGCGGATATCCGGTACGAACGTAGATGCCGCCGCCACTCATCTCCCGTTCAACTCATCGAGCACTACGGCCAGACAGAGGGCTGGCGCGGGTGCTAATTTGGTGGCCGGATGGACTGAAGGGCACAGGCTTGAGGGGAGGCCGGACGAGAGACGTTTTTTTACCGAAGTGACCAGAGAGCCCAAACCCAGGATAAAAAACTAATGCAGTTTATACGACCACCATTCTTCGTGAAAAGCATGCCGATCACATCAGTTTCACCACGGACATTTGGACAAGTGACGTTAAGTAAGCATGCATATCATGACAGCACAGTGGTTAGATGATAATTGCAACATGCACCAGACCACATAAAGAGTCAGTCAGTAATGCATTCAGTACAGTGTAAATTTATGACGTGTTAATCAGATCATTCTTCTTGAATCTAGTCAAATAATTTTCCCCATCTTGTTTTGAGTGTTAAAGACTAGTTAAAAAAAAAAAAAAAAAAGGTCTTTTTTCATCTAAATCAAGAAAAATATTGCTTTCAAATAATGTTTTGAACCATACCTATTGTTGAATAAAGAAAATTTCTGACAAGTTTTTTTTAGGATTAAGTATAATAATTTATTGGTTAAAATAAGGATGTTAAGCTTATTTTCAGCTAGCTATTTTTCTTCAAGAAATCTGAGTGGAATATACTTGAAGCGCTGGCAGATAATTTAACTTATTTCCAATAGATTTACACTGAAAACAAGGGAATTTAAGTAGTTTTAAGGAGGTGTGTTTTTGCAGAGTAATAATGTTATATGTTTTGAATGGCTTACTTTTAAAGGCATTTTTGTGCAACTTAGGTATTTACTCTGTAAGTAATTGTTGCCAAAAGTTTACCATTACACAATGTCAGACAATCTGTCTGTATTTAGATGTTGGAATTTACTACTTGTTCACATTTGATGTTGAAAACAAAGAGCAATACATTATATTTTTGCACAGTAATATTTTCTCTTGTGTATACTTTAAAATTTTACATAAATCTTTTAATAGAATTATCGGCTGGACATTATCGGTTATCGGTTGGAACGAGGAGGAAATGATCGGTTCTCGGTATCGGTTGAAAAACGTATTATCATGCATCACTATTTCTGTGTAGCAATCGCAAATGCCACTCAGTGACAGCCAACGAACACTTTTAATTTTTTCCATTAATAACAAATGTTAATTCTATAATTTAATTATACTTCCCCCTTACTAAAGTTGTTTTTTTACAACAGAAAAGGTAACAGTGGCAGTCAGATACCATTTTAATTTTTTTCAGGTCATTCATTGTCGGACAGAAGCAGCACGGCAAAACGGCAAGCTAAAAAATAAGTAAAAATATCAAAATGGCTTTCCACTTCATCCTCTGTAGTACCATGGCCCCCAACAAAATGTTTACTGCATATGAAATGTGAATGGCTTCACCTTGCTGGCGTTAAACTGGTCTTTTGGACGTCCGCGCAAGTTGATCTATTCGTTACATTTTTTCCTCTGAGTTTTTGGTTTCGGGAAACGTATGAAGAAAACATCCTTCATATGTTGTAATGTCTAGAGTCGTTTCTACAAGTTTGATCAGCATGTTCTTTTTTTGAAAGATTATAAAACAAACAGAAATAACATGGATTGTATGCGAGGGCGTGTCAATAATGTCCCACTTCCACGTTACAATGGTGACGTCACGTTCTAAAAATAGCATTCGTGCGGTACGCTTTGGAAGGTAAGACAGCAGCATTTACTATTGTTTACAATTGTGGGCGTTCTGTGTTTTTTCCCCTCCCATAGCAGATATAGAACATTTAGACAATAATGCCTAACAGATGAATTGTGGCTTGGTGTAGCAAACGACTTAAAGAAGGGGTCAGCCTCAATAAGTTTCAGATTTTTTAACTTGGAATGATGTTAACTTGTGACATTCTCTGTTCATTGGGTGGCGTGCATCTGCAGGTCCCTGAAACATGATTAGAAGAGTCCATTTTGTTATATTGTCTATCACCGTATTTAATATCAGTATTACTCTGGATTGTGGGCTCTCATCTGTTTCATCAAATTACTTTCATGTTAACTGTGTCGTTCACAGACACTCAGAGAAAATGAAAAGCTAATTGTTTCTCCTGCACTCTGCTCTACAATTAGTCCAGTCCACTTTTGTGACAGCTAGCTAAGCACCGGTGCCTTGTATGACTTGCTGATTGCAGCTGCTGAAGTCAACCTCCATACGCTGAGTAGACCTCTTCAGGGTACAAATGAAGATTATATTACTGCTTAATTATACGTTCAGTGAGAGATGTGGTGATTCATTTATGTCATACATGATTTATTTGTTATGTTGTATTTAAAGCCCCACTGCCACCTAGATTGGACTTTACTAAACAACAACCCATAGTCCTTTTTATTGTAGAATAAGCCAAAGTAACAGGAGATGAAGAGTTCAATTCTTGAGCGTTTTGCTCGGTTAAATTGTATTGAATGCATCATTCGCTTTGTGAAAACTCATATTACAAAAAAAAAAAAAAAAAAAAAAAACACTGAATTGACCTCGTAGTTCTTGAGTTACTGCCATAGCAACACCTTAGCAACCAGGGACGCACCTCGCTACCGACCACTACCTGAAGATGTAACTTAGAGAAGACTTTGCCAGCACTCCGATATGTAAGTTTAGCACTACGCTTTCCTTGCCATATATTGCAAACATTTTCTGAGTTTTACTTGAGATCCATCATGCCATCTTGATGTGTAGTGATGATCTTTTGTGAGAGTCAAGTGGAAGAACCTCTCCATAGCTTCTCAGTCGCTTCTTTGTTTTCAACATTTCATCGACGACAGCTTTGAAAGCCTTGGAGAATACAAACTTGGTTTTTCAAAGACGTAAGTAGACCCGTCCCGGCTTCTGTAATTCTAAAATTTGCGGCAGTTATGTTGATATAAGAGGGCAAATCCTACTGCCTGTTCATTGAAGTGTGACCTGTTTTTGTTGTTGTTGGCCTGTCATAAGTAGACATTTTGTTTAACATTTTGGGGGAAGCTGAGCTTCCTTGCAGTGTTAGAGCAATCGCCAATGGTACACGACCATTTTGATCTTTTCGACCGTTATTCGCTGGCTGACCATAATGAAATTTGTTAGGCATATTCTAGAGTTCGAGCTTTGGACCCTGATGTTTATTTTGTTGTATCAGGGCTGATTAATTCATCCCAGATCTATTGCCACCTATAAGTTAGTTGTTCGGGTCACAGCCTTTAGTTTGTAACACACATTGGTGCTGTTTTTTTAATAGTCCTAAATGATCAAACATATTCTAAGAGCTTCACAGACTTCAATAACAGTTAACGGCGGCCTCCCTCTGACATTTCTGCTCCTTAGGCGGCAGAAGGAGCAAAGTCAGCGACTGCAATGTCTTTGTTCCTCTAGTGGTGACCTACCACTGTCTTCCACCTTCCAATGTCTCTCTGCCATACTGGCTCTCATCACGGCGGGACAGCACAGACACCCGCGTCAATCGCTTTTTTTACCCGGCACCCACCACGGCCAGGCATCATGGACGGCTGTGCCAGTTGCCTGTGTCTTCGATGCCTGCCACGGCTGGACGGTAACAACAGCCGCGCCAGTCGCCTTTTTCTCTGACACCCACCATGGCTGGGCGACAAAAACCACTGCGCCAGTTGCCTGTTTTGCTGGCGTCCTCCATGGACAGGCACATCAGAGTGTTGGTTTGTACTTGGCTTTTTTGTGCTTTTGAAAATTATAACATTTTTTGAGTTCACTACTACCCTGCCTTGTTTCCCTGCTTCCTTACACTTGGGTCCACCCTTCCGTCTTCCTTGCCCACCTCGCACTTGACCAAATTTTTAGGATGATATCGTCTTTTAATGAGCTACCCTGCTATGTGTGGACAACGTAGACTGCTTGTCTAACGCAGTTTTGATAAGCCTAGGATCGAGGTGAAGCCAGGCGGATATGCACCTTTGCGGAGGTGAGGTGGATGTCATCTGTATATCAGTTACAAATACATGAACAGTATGCATGAGTTCAGTTCACTTTTTTATATGATACTATTTGAATCATTATAGAAATAGGTTATAAACAGGGGTGCACATAAGTGGTCCGCATGCGCGCATGCGTACTGGACGTATACAAACGCGCTGGCCCTCAACGGCTTCCATACGCTTTTGCGTACCGATGGCTGACCACTGTATTTGCGGCGGACACGAGATAATCACTTCTCAAAATGTCGGAGGCAGGCCCCACTGAGTAATTATTTCCGTGTTCCCCCACCCCCGTCAAAGGACAGACAGACGACAGAGATGTCACCGGAGCTACCGAAAAAAGGACTTTTGCTGAAAAGTGGCTGCAGGAGGTACCATAGCTAGAAGCAAATGATGCTCGCACGGATATGTGTTACAAAATTTGCCGTGAGAATCGCTGATAACGATTATGTTGGGTCCAAGAATTTCAGCCATCCAAACTTTGAAATGCACGAAAAAAACAGCATGTGACAATTAAGCACACTATCGATGTCGGGCAGCACCCCACTCGCCCTATGGACAAGTGGCGGAATAAAGTTAATGAAGAGCAGCGCCATGCACTGACAAACGTGTTTTTGCTCGCATTTCACAAAGCTAAACATGCACGTTCAATGAGCTCTTATGAGGAGGAGGACATCCCACTTTTACAAAGGCTTGGAGTTAATGTGGGAGCCGCATAATGCCCTTTATTTTGAATTAGTACTGCTTTTATGTTTATTTCTTTACATTTCACTTCAAAGTAATGGCAAATTTGTTGTGCCAGTTGATGTTAATCAGGCATTAATTGTTAATATAATTAATAAAAGGTATTTGGCTCTAACTAAAGCTTGTCATAATTTTATCGCATCAGGCGGGTCGGCTCTCAAGCTCAATGAGGACCAAGTCACATCTCCAGGTCCTCCTCTGAGAACCTGGGCAAAAAAAATATATGCACCCCTGGTTATAAATAAGTAAATGAATGTACTTTGTGAACTTTGTTTGAATAGATAAATGGACTTAGGATTTTACAGTGTGCTTTTCTACCCAAGTTACTCAAAGTGTTTTGACACCATTTCGTAGCAGCTAGGGTTTCAGTATCTTGCTCAAGGATACTTCGACATGGTCACCAGGGCAGGAAACCTCATGATCAAATCAGTTTATTATTTTGTCAAATTTTGTATTTCCTTCTCATATCATGACTGAAAAGTGCATCAACTTTTAAAGGGAATGAGAAAATCTGTTCTGATTAAGTGTGGTTGCAATCAGTGCCCTCTTTCTAAGTGCCTTGGTGGTGCACAAACACCAAAAGACCACAATATGGTTTGGCCTCAGAGGATCAGTAGATACTGACCGATGCAACATAGCTACCAGGTTTCAATATAATCGGTTCACGGATGACGGAGGAATAGGACTTTAGAGTGTGTGTCCACAAGAAAAAAGATACCTGAGTGGCGACTTGACAGGCTTTTAGCCTGAATAAATAACTCTCATACAAAATCAGATATGTGCCACACATAGGCTGAAACAGTAGAGTGGTGCAACTTGTTTTTTTTTTTTTTTTAATCTCCTCCCCACTTTAATCCTGTTTGCTGCTGTAATGCATATTATTGACTCCCACGCTTACATGTCATCAGATATCATGAAGACAAATCCAGATTCAATAGTTAAGCATCCTTGCACAAATTGAGCTGACAAGAGAGCTACACATAACAAGATTAAGACTGAACCCCCCACTCAGACACTTTTTACTCAGCTATCTCATTTAACCTGCATTCAACAACCTTCAAATCTCATCAAACTACATTGTGACACCTCCCCCCACCAACACACACAGAATAAACTATGTGTGATATCACAGCATATTCGGATGAGTAAAAATATTGAAATCAGGAAATGCATCTGCAAATTATACAGTCACAAGTGAACACTGTGTCTGCACGAAATCTGCGAGTCACACATTTCAAGTGAAGTCAATTCACATCTATTTTTATGGGCCTTAATCATGACAAAGTCTCAAAAGCTTCACAGTGTCAATGATTCTTTGGGAATTTACATAAAAACACAAATAAATAGTGACTCCTGCGACAACTAATTCTATGAAAATGCGACGCCAAAAATAAACAGCAGAAAAAAACAAACAAACAAACAAAATTTACAGTAATTACAATTAGATAGTAATTACAATGCATCACATCTATCAATCCAAAAGATACATGGGAACACGATGTTCTCAGTGTCCTCAATGACACCGTTTCAATTACTTTAGATAAAAATAAAAGGTCACGTTCCCCCCTTTATTTTTCTCTTTTCAAGCACCTGGTTCAGCTAGATGGGCAAGTCCGTGTGACACACTTGTTCTGAATTAGGAACACTCACGTTTTAAGGATGCCCGTCTCAATCAGTTTACCCTCAGACTATTGCCTTGTTTAGCGCTATGTGCTTCACTTTCGGGCACTCCTGCCTACATGCGTTTGGCCACCCTTTTGTTTCTTTCGCCAACCCGGTTTGTGTTGCTCGTATTTTTTATTTATTTATTTTTTTACGTTTTTTGGCATCCTTCCTTTGTTGCGCTTTTTGTAATAAATATTGTCCACATCATTTCTCATCTCTAAGTCCGTTTTTGGGATCCACTTTAAGCGGCTTGCCATTTGATATTAGTCATGAGACCTAATTTGTTAAAACGGAAAATGTATTGCTATACTCCAATTACAAGTAGTTTTAAAAAAGGCAATAGCTGGTAAGTGAAGTTCAAGAAATTATGTAGAATTTCATGCCAGAGTTTTATTTCAATTTTTGCATTCCTTAGTGTCTTTGTATCAAGGTTGCTGGATAATTTAGACAGAGAAGATAAAGATAAGGTTACCTTTTTTCAAACAAATCTTGCCCGTTAAGAATTATTTATCATGCACCAAATTCCACTGTGTCTTTGCGCACGGTGAACAAACCATGATCATTTTCTAACTTGTATTGTATTGAAAGTGAGTGCAACCTTACCAAATGAAATCCCTTCATGAAATAACAGTTTACTTGTTTGACGAAATACCAGAAAATGTTTTCATTCACTTGAAAATGGCTTTTGAAACAAATTTGCCTGAGTTTCTAATTTTGGCTTTGCATTTTTTTTGGATTGTATTTCTAAAAGAATAGATTCCGGTTTACTGGGTTGGAACAGCTGTTTCAAGGCTTTGAAAACGGTGACAATGTGTCTGGCAAAGAGAGTATTTATAACAATCATGGCCACTGACTTAAATCCTCATTTTACAAAGACAGTTTGCACGACTTCATGGCCACGCATAATGTCACATAATGACACTGCACTGGGTGCAGGACTCATTACATGGTGCGGATTTATCTGCATTTTTCCTGCCGGTGTTAATCAACTGAAAAATAACTTATGAACCCAATTTGTTTGAATTTTTTAATCAATAGGTTGAACCGCTTTAACAACATGAAGTGTTGCCTCAATGACACTTTTGGTTGGCCAGCCTATGCACTGTATAATGGCACAATATTTATGAAAAATAATTTCCCACAGTGATAAGGAAGGTTAAACAGCATACATCATCAAAGGGTTTAGACACAAGAATGTATTGTTACCTATAATTATTTTTTAAATCAAGTTTGAAATGTAATAGCTTAGCCATGGTAAACAATAATAGTTTTCTGGTCAAATCATAAATATTAATCAGGGATCAAACAAATGTAATGATAATACATTTCCTTCCAAGACACTCAAGGACACTTCACAACTGATTTTACAGAAATTACATATAGAGTAGACAAAAAATCAAAATAAAAGTGAACTTTTACAGTTTGTAACCAGCCTTTATGTACATTTTATAGTTTAAGTTTGTAACCATAGGCGGAATGTGACTTTGTGTGTGTGTGTGTGTGTGTGTGGGGGGGGGGGGGGGGGTGACAAAAGAGCGAGTCAAAAGTTTGGACACGCCTCATCATTTGTGCTTTTTATATATTTTCACTACTATTGTAAATTCTCAGTGAAAATATTAAAACTATGAATGAACATGAGGAATTATGTTCTTGAAAACAGGTTTTATATTGTACATTCTTCAAAGTATCCACCCTTTGAGGTGTCTCCAAACTTTTGGCCTATACAGAATGCATTATGAAATACTTTGTAGGATTCTTGTTCGCTTCATTTGTTTTTGTTGTTTGTCTTATTGCTTTACAACTTTTATAGACAGCATTTTAACGGCTAGGTCTTTATTTTAAAGGGGGAGCTCAGAATTTTTGACATTAGGCTTAATCTTCGAGTTAGTGGGGGTTTAATTAGTCGTCGGAGTTGTTTTGAACAAATTCCGTGCAGTTTGTCAGTTATTTGTTAGTTTCAGGGCTCCGGAGTGGCTGAGCTAGCGCAAGTCAATGGTGGTTGAAATCAACTCCATCGACTAACTAAACCCCTACTAACTTGAAGATAAAGCCTTATCTGAAAAATTAAATTACATGCGATTAAATGTTTCTGTTGAGGCAGCGAAGGGAGAAAAATTGGGAAAAGTAACTGATAAATTACTTTTAAAGTAACTTAGTTACTTTGATGATAAAGTAATCAGTAAAATAACTAGATTACTTTTTTGAGAAGTAATCAGTAATCAGTAATTAAATTACTTTTTCAAGTAATCTGTGACATCACTGCCTACCACTATAGGTCTCTAGTGTCCCCAACAGGAGGATGACGTCGGCAGGGTCATGGTTTCATCTGATTTAGAATTCAACCAATTGAGGGGGAATTATTCAGAATGAGGAAAATGCGACGAAGAGAGCCGCAAATGTTATTGTTTTAGTCTCTCTACTCCAATATTTTTACAGAATATTCTTTTTATCCAAGTATTTTTCCCCAATAGCTAAATAAATGGTATGGTCATGACAAATAACAGTCTTGTACTAAATGGAATATGAAATAATAAAAATGCACTTAATAATAATGGTCAAAACTGTCGACTTCACCTTTACTATTGTACCTCCCGAATGATATTTTATGCAACCGTAGTTTGTCAGGCTTTTGTCATTTTCCTGCTCCGGCTTCAGAGAATGTAAACAAACCAAGAGGCGTGACAGCTAGCCGACATGCTAACCCAAACCGAGTGACATTGCAAAGTCTTATTTTTGCTTTTCGATGCGAAAAGTCACACAAAACTAGCTTGGCTCATGTCACAACACAGCAGGGTTGTCGATTGTGTTCGGCGATCGGCAACTAGTCTGGCGGTGAACAAGTTACAGCTTGTTCCCCCTGCTACAGACAGGAGAGCTCGCTGGGAAAGTAGCAGGAGAGTACTGCCGGACAAACCAGCCGACGTCAGAGCACGTAGCTGCCACATGATCAATATGATGGTGTAAAATAATGCTTTATTACATGGCGAAGACGTAAACAGAGAGTGGCGTGCAGTTATTGTGCAGCTAACATGGCAGGATGTGTCTGAGGAGAACTTTTCTACATGTCTGTCCATGATCAAACATAACTAAATAGTCATTTGTTCAAAGAAAGTTTGGAGTGTTTACATTGTAATCGCTGTATTCGCGGCCATTTTTAACTCAAAGTTGCAATTTCTGATGGGGTTGAAAATTTGACAGAACATCGGGCACACGAAGAGGGCAATAAGCCGAGTATAGCGCTTTCCCGGCGTTGGGGGCGACCAGCCGTCAGTCGTCGGCCGAGTGGCATTTTCGGTGGACAATCATGCAAGCCACCTCCGTTTTAAAACGTGCCATGATCCCAGTATTTGACATAAGACAAAGTTCGATGTTTACTCACTTCCTCGTAGGTCCAATGGGGACTCAGTAGTCGGGCTTGTTTTGGCCAATATCCAAGGTGAATGGGAACCTTTTGAAACCCCAAAAGGCTCACACGCCTTTCCCCGGTGCAGCAACAATTTTCTGCAGCCGTTTGGCTGGCGTGATATGAAAAATAAAATTAATCCATAAAATCAGCTGAATCCGCAGTCTATCTGCATGATATAAAGCAATGCTGTATTGTGAGATGCTGACCCGGGTGACGTCACATTCACGTTCGTCCTAAACCCGAGACTGAAGCCGGAAGTCACTCATTTTCATGGCGCGGGATTCAAAATTTGAATAATAAAACGGTCGCTTCCACACACATCCAAGTGGTTCATTTCATTCAGTAGCATAAAACAGCGTGAAATACTTTGAAATCAACATGCTTTTTGGTGTCATACACAGATTAAACAGATATGTTTTGAGTCTATAGTTGAAAAGTGGGCAAGAAGTTATATTGCAAAGATAAAAAAGGGGGGTAGAAAGTTCTAGAGCTTGGGGAAACTGAAGGTAGTAAGACAGGCACGTGGGATAAAAAAACTGGAGGGTAGAAGAGGAGCGATGCGACTGGATAGGAGTGCACGTGCAGAGGAATAGCTTTGAAAGTAATGAGGAGGATCTTGTAGTTAATTCTTTGTTTTACCGGAAGCCAATGAAGTTGATGAAGGATGGGGTTGATGTGGTGTGTGGAGGAGGTTCATGTGATGAGGTGGGCCACAAAGGGCCACAGTGAGTCCTGCTCTTTGTTCCAAAAGATCCAGCACAGACACTTCAATCAATTAGGTTTCTGCTAAAACAAGCAGCACCTAATTGAAATCAACTGATTACACTTGTAAGACACCAGATTGGTGAAAAGGTATTCATCTCGTTTGGTTGGAGTGAAATCCAACATCCACTGTGGCCTTTTGAGGACCGGTTTGACACCCCTGTTCTAGAGGGATTCATTGGGGAGACCAAAGAGTAGTGAATTGCAGTAGTCGATCCGGGAGGTAACTAGGCTGCATACAAGAATGGCAGTCGTGTGGGAGTTATTTTGCCATTTTGAGAAAATGGAAGTGGGCTGATCTGCTGATGTTGTTAATATGGGAGCAGAAGGAGAGCGTGCTGTCGAGGATGAAATGTAGGACCTTTTTAAAAAGATTTTGACACAGCAGTTAAAGCATTCATGAGAAGAAAAGACTTAGTTTCTCATTAACAATAAGATTTCAGCCTTAGAATCTTCCAGAACATTTTACCTATGAAGATTACAATGGCGTACCGCACGCAGGCTATTTTTAGACCGTGACGTCGCATCGTAAAGCGGAAGTAAAGCCAAAGTTGGACATTATAGACCCGCCCTCGCATAGACCCAACGTAAAAAGTGCTACTTTTCTCCGGTAATCTTTCAAAAACGAACATGCCGATCACGCATTGCTTTTTTGGAACTTGTAGAAACGACTCTAAACATTACGACACATGAAGGATGTTTTCTTCATACGTTTCCGGAAACCAAAAACTCGAGAGGAAAAAATGTGAAGACCGAATCAACTTGCGCGGACTTTAACGCCAGCTCGGCGAATCCATTCACGTTTCATATGCAGTAAACTTTATGTTGGGTTGGCATGGTCTTTCAGAGGACAAAGAGGTAAGCCATTTTTATATTTTTAACTTATTTTTTTAGCGTAACGTTGTGCCGTACTGCTTCTGTCTGACAATGAATGACCTGAAAAGAATTACAATGATATCTGACTGCCACTGTTACCGTTTCTGTTATATATATAAAAAAACAACTTTAGTAAGGGGGAAGTGTAAATAAATTATAGGATTAAGATGTGTTATCATTTAAAAAATTAAAAGTGTTCGCTGGCTGTCACTGAGTAGCATTTGGGATCACTACACAAAGCTAACTAAATTACCCCCAAGAACGGTAAGAGACGTAGGACAACCAGAGGATATATTAGAAAGACAGCGCTGATGGTAAAGGATAACTTGTTGAAACAGGAGAATGTCATTGTCAGTCGCGTCGATAAAAAAGCTAAAGCTATGCTTAGGTCGGCTCGTTTTTTTCGTCTTTTTCAGCCTTCGACACTAATGCCATCTCTAACTGAACATTTTTATGTTCTTCCACATTTTTGCCAGTGAATTTGGCACCAGGCACATCATTTTCGGAGAGAATTGGTAGGTTTAACTCTGTAAACATCTCCTTCATACACGATTTCCATTCATTTCCTATTAGGGACAAACGGTGGCTTGTCCTTACTTAGCAACAGTAGCTAATGTCATGAATCAGAGGTTGCGCTAGACTTTTTCGTTGTCTGTCATTTTGACTGACAGGGTCATAAAAATCCGGTCATAATCTATTTTTACCCATCACTTAAATTTTTAAAATGTTAATAATGACATATTCAATAGTATTTAGTTTTCATTCATCTTTAATTAATATTCTGTCCGAACAAGCTTAACAGAGAATCCACACTGCGCCATCACACATCAAGCAGCTCTGTGTTATTAGCGCCTAGCTTGCCTTGAACACGGCTTTTTTGGACGGGTCAGACTTGACAACAGTCATAAAAAAATTAAAAATTAAAAAAAAAAAGGGTTTGAGGATAAGCCTGAGAATGATCGGTTTTCTCTCTGCTCCATATAAGCAATATTTCAACATTGCTTTCACGGCCGAGAGTCGGGGCAAACTGCTCGTATGTGTGTGTGACATGCACGAACAGTGCGTGCATGCTATCGATCCATATACTTTGAATATAAACCTGTACAGGGATTATTTATGCCTGTTATTTGTGTCCTCTTTTTAATAAGCAAACTATGATATCCCTGGAATGACGGGTGACAGCCAGCATGTGTGATTGTATGGTCATTTGTTTTGATGCTTCTGCGAATGCGGGTCGTCTTGCTCAGCGCATGTCGGACTGCGAATTAGTGCGCAAATATGACAAAAAATCAGATTCGTGCATTAAGACCTGTAGTATGAAAGTAGCCATAGGCTTGTTGCTGTTAAAAAGAGGACACAAATAACAGGCATATATAATCCCCGTTTAGGCTTACATTCAAAGTATATGGATCGATAGCATGCACGCACTGTTCGTGCATGTCACACACACATACGGGCAGTTTGCCCCGACTCTCGGCCGTGTAAGCAATGTTGAAATATTGCTCATATGGAGCAGAGAGAAAACCGATCATTCTCAGGCTTATCCTCGAACCTATTTTTATTTTTTTGATGACTGTTGTCAAGTCCGACCCTTCCTAAAAAACAGTGTTCAAGGTAAGCTAGGCGCTAATAACGCACTGCTGCATCGCTACCGTAGCTACCGTACCGTCTCTCGCGTTTTGATGACATAATTGCTGCATTAAATCCGATTTGCAGGACTGGACAGTACAGACCGCCGCGACAGTCTGGAAAAATGTGGCCCAGATCGGATTTAGACCACATACGAAAGTGACCCAGATCGGATTTGAAATGGTCCCGTTCTATGCGACTTCTCACGTTCAGACCGTCAAGTTAATGCCTCACTCGAGTCGGAAAAACACAAAAAAATTGGATTCGTGCATTAAGACCTGTAGTATGAACGTAGCCTTAGTTCGGACGCTCAGTTGCCTTGACATTTTTCCGAGTAAGTCCAAAGACGTCATGCATCAAGAGAGACAATAGCTAATTAATATGCTCACTCGCCACCCTGTGGTCTGGGGTGTGAATTGCAACCTGTCAAAATGACGGATGGACTTCAGTTTTTTCCGTCACCATTTTAAAAAACCGGTCAACGACAGAAAATATTCGGTTAACGCGACCCCTGTCATGAATATTAATGAGCGGAAGAGACGTGTTGCTTGCGGTACGCCATTGCAATTCACATTTACCTCAAACCAAAAGCTAAATAGTGAAACTTTGGACACAATTGAACACAAATAAGTCTTCTCAAAATATTTAAGACTTCAACCATATTAATAGTAACTATATTAATACATTGGATTTTTATAGCACTCTTGGACACTCAAAGACGTATTACATTGTGTTATTCTTTCACTCCGCACTCCATGGTGGTAAGTCACTACTTTAGCCACAGCTGCCCTGAAGCAGTCTGACAGAAGCGAGGCAGCCCGTCCGCGCCATGGGCACTTCGGCCACCATCAACCACTTGTTTTCACACTACTTTCACACAGGCAAGTAAAGTGAATTATCTTGCACAAGGATACACCAACAATGGAACAGGTGGGACCTGGAATCGAACACCCGATCGTTCAATCAGCGGACGACCTGTTCAACTATCTGCACCACAGACACAACTTATATTTCATATTTGTAGACTTTGTTCAAAGAATTTATAAAATAAGAATAAATCTGTCTTGTACATTTGTCACACCAATAATAATGTTTTTAACAACCCAGCCAAATTTGAATGGTGAAAAAAAATGGCTTGTAGGCTACCATTATAAAATGAGGCTTTAAAATCATGACATTTAAATGGCTCATACACATCCAAACCGTTTCATCAGTCAATGAATTTTTTACGTTTGCGCTACACCCTCATTTTGTGAATATTTTGCAATATTCCCTTTGTGCCTAGCCAATGCAATGGGCAAACCAACAGCACTGAATCTTATGTTTTAGCCTAAAAATAAAAAAAGCAAAAAAAAAAAAAAAAAAACCCCAAAAACACAAGGACCAAAAATTGGTTTCAGCTGAACTAAAAGTTAAACTACATTTCTAGAAGAATTGCTATACAGTGGGGCAAATAAGTATTTAGCCAACCACTAATTATGCAAGTTCTCCCACCTGAAAATGTTAGAGAGGCCTGTAATTGTCAACATGGGTAAACCTCAACCATGAGAGACAGAATGTGGAAAAAAACCCAGAAAATCACATTGTTTGATTTTTAAAGAATTTATTTGCAAATCATGGTGGAAAATAAGTATTTGGTCAATACCAAAAGTTCATCTCAATACTTTGTTATGTACCATTTGTTGGCAATAACGGAGGCCAAACGTTTTCTGTAACTCTTCACAAGCTTTTCACACATTGTTGCTGGTATTTTGGCCCATTCCTCCATGCAGATATCCTCTAGAGCAGTGATGTTTTGGGGCTGTCGTTGGGCAACACAGACTTTCAACTCCCTCCTCACCCCGTGGCGTCAAAATGATAACAAGAACGGTGAGCAAAAATCCCATAACCACACGGGGGGACCTGGTGAATGACCTACAGAGAGCTGGGATCACAGTAACAAAGGCGACTATCAGTATCACAATGCGCCGCCAGGGACTCAAATCCTGCGCTGCCAGACGTGTCCCCCTGCTGAAGCCAGTACAAGTCCAGGCCCGTCTGCGGTTCGCTAGAGAGCATTTGGATGATCCAAAAGAGGTCTGGGAGAATGTGTTATGGTCAGACGAAACCAAAATACAGGGTGACCCAAAAAAAAGTTTACACTGCCATAATACAACTTAAATGCCATGTTTATTCAGCTTAGAATTAGAATTTCATCACAAATTATACATTATTGTAAAGAACATGTACAGTACACTCTATTTTTCAGTTGCCACATTTACATGGGGCCAAATATTCCAATTACAATCGGAATATTTGTTCAAACCGAATAAATGTGTTCCATATCAACACCTCATTCGGAATGAACAGGCCCAAACCGAATGGAATTTCATTCCGATTCACAGGGGTGGAATATTCCTTTTCCCAAACCAATTAGAAGTAAAATTATATCATGTAAACAGGGAAGCGGAATGGTGTCTGGTTGCGTTCTTTCTGCGCATGCTCCATACTGACGTGGTGACGTCACTCGGTGACGTAAGTAACGTCACTTGCAACATGGCTTCCAAGCACACGCACAGCCACCCACACAACTTTTTAAATGAATGGCGTATCATTCTGAAGTTTTGTTTCCACTCGAAAAGTTAAAACAGCAGCTGATCTGACGATCGATCTCCATGTTTTGCAATGTGACGCTTTGTTTTGATTAATCTGCGCATGTCAGACGGCAGTTGTCAAACGTCCTTTCGGAATAAAGGCAGTCACATGTAAACGCTGGATCGGAATAGATGAAGTGACATGTAAACAGCTGATGTGAAATTTCCATTCGGAATGATTTGAATCGGTATGAATAAAAGTCAGCATGTAAACGTGGCTAGTGTGTCCTCCCTTAAGTGTCACAACAGCCTTCAGGCGCCTGCGGAACGCTTGACAGGTCTTCTTTATGTAGGATGCTGTCATCTTTTCCCAAGCTCTAACAATGGACCTCTCCAAGGCTGCCACAGAAGTTTGTGGCTTCTTACAGGCACTGTCCTCCACAGTTGCCCATATGCTATAATCCAGGGGATTGAGATCTGGACTCTGGGGTGGCCACATATCACCTTGTCAATCAACTTTTTGGTCCGCACAGATCGGCACTTCCAGACCCAGGTTTTCGTGAGGCTGTTCCAGTATCTTTCAGCTTCTTTTTAACTTTGTAGACTGCACATCTGGATATTCTCAGATTTGCTGCAATCTCAGTAGGTGTCAGACCGGCAAGCAGCAATTCATGTACAGCTAAAGTTTTCTTCATTTTCAGCAGAAGCACAGGAATTGCAGAGACGAGAGATTACCATCTTCATTGAGTGACCTTAATGAATCACTTAAGCATGACAACCTATTTAGATATGTTTCAATGGCTTTTAAACAAGCAGTCAACTGAGTGTAAACTTTTTTTTGGGTCACCCTGTAGAACTTTTTGTTCGAAACACAGGTTTTCTTGTTGGGAGGAGGAATAATACTGAATTGCATCCGAAGAACACCATTCACACTGTGACGCATGGGGGTGAAAACATCATGCGTTGGGGCTGTTTTTCTGCAAAGGGACCAGCACGACTGATCTGTGTAAAGGAAAGAATGAATGGGGTCATGTATCGAGAGATTTTGAGTGAAAATCTCCTTCCATCAGCAAGGGCATTGAAGATAAGACGTGGCTGGGTCTTTCAGCATGACAATGATCCCAAACACACAGCCAGGGCAACAAAGGAGTGGCTTCGTAAGAAGCATTTCAAGGTCCTGGAGTGGCCTAGCCGGTCTCCAGATCTCAACCTCATTAAAAATCTTTGGAGGGAGTTGAAAGTCCGTGTTGCCCAATGACAGCGCCAAAATATCACTGCTCTAGAGGAGATCTGCATGGAGGAATGGGCCAAAGTACCAGCAATAGTGTGTGAAAAGCTTGTGAAGAGTTACAGAAAACGTTTAGCCTCCGTTATTGCCAACAAAGGGTACATAACAAAGTATTGAGATGAACTTTATGTATTCACCAAATACGTATTTTCCACCATGATTTGCAAATGAATTCTTTAAAAATTAAACAATGTGATTTTCTGTTTTTTTTTCCACATTCTGTCTCTCATGGTTGAGGTTTACCCATGTTGACAATTACAGGCCTCTCTAAAATTTTCAAGTAGGAGAACTTGCACAATTAGTGGTTGACTAAATACTTATTTGCCCCACTGTATACGCAGCCGAATGACTATAAAATAAATGGAAGGAAATTCTTTTGATGGACCTTTGGAGCTTTTTACACCACTTCTAAGCAAACGATACATTTATGCGTACTGCCATATCTCCTGCTGAGCGACGTTCAATACACCTTCGATTTTTGGCCACTGGGAATATATTCACTCGTGGTATTTGTGTGTTGAATTCTTGACGATGCCGTGGGCATTATTAGTTGTTTTTAAAATGGCCATACATATAGCAGTCGGCCTCGATCTCTCTGATAGCCCCCTTTGACCTAGTACAGTAAAACCTAGACCGTAATGTCAAGTGGCAAGGGCAATCACACAATGGTAACAGGCTTTGATCTCTCCACTAGCACATTGCACATTGAAAATGTGTAGTATTCTGACTGACTCTTTTTCATGTTTCCTATATAGGCTGTTTAAAGCTACATCTCCACAATTCAATACTCCAAAGATCTTAGTCCCTTCACATTTGAGAGATTATTTTTTTGATATTCAAAATGTGTTTTGAAATAAATCTCTGATTTCACTTCACAGGGTCTATCTAAAAGCTGGCCTGTGACAACAGAAAAAATGTCGAGTCAAAATTTTTCCAGAAGCTTGTTGGTGATAACATCAACAAAAGCATAAAAAAAAAAAAAAAAAAAAAAAAAAAAATTAAATAAAATCAATAATTTTGTTCCAGTGTAGTTTGGAGAAAATCCCAATTAAATTCTGGCCTATACACTACTTTAAAATCTTACTTTTAAAAGTAGTTTAAATTACACTCAGAAAAACACTAACAAACTCAAAAAAATTGTTAAAGTCCCAAATTCTTATCAAATGACTCATGTATGTGGAGTTCCCACACATGGGCTTTTTTCTTTCTTCTTTTTTTTTTTAATAGTTTGGGATATGCAATTATCGTGCAGGCCTAAAGCTCCAGTGTGTACCACAGCACAAATAAGCAATTACTGGTAATTACAAACTCAACAATTCTAAATTCAGGAATTGCATTAACCACATTTATAATATACCTGTATACCTGATTTAAATTTAACTCAGTATTGTGCAGGCCCAAAGCTACAGTATGTACCACAGCGCAAATAAGCAATTACTGGTAATTACAAACTCACAATTCTAAATTCAGGAATTGCATTAACCATGTTTATATTATACCTGATTTAAATTTCAGTGTTCAGAAAGATGGCCTCATCCGTTAACATAAGGTGTAAATGATGGAGGTAGAACTACAGTATACAGTACAGTACAATGTTGGCTTAATCACCTGTTAAAAGCACATGCTTGTCAAAGCTCTGTTTATTCGTGAGATCTGATTAGCATACGGAACAACATACAGTAGGGCAAATAAGTATTTAATCAAACCACCAATTGTGCAAGTTCTCCTTGTCGGGATTAGTCAGGCGAGGGTTCGAACCAGAGACGACTTGCACGGGCTGGTTTCAGCTGACTGACATGAAATGTGGGATGGACTCTCATGGACTTTGGCAACTGCAGGCGGACGGAGACTGGATTAATAACTTTAGAAACCGGAAAGGGACCCACAAACCTGGGAGCAAGCTTCCTTGACTGGACCTTCAAAGGCAGATGTTGTGTGGATAGCCAGACCCGGTCACCCGTAACGTACGTCGGTGCAGCAGACCTCTTGCGATCCGCAGCAGTCTTGTAGATGGCCGAACGACGTAGCAGAATGAGTGGAGTTTGTTCCCAGGTCCGGCTGCATCTACGGATTAAGGTGAGCGCTGATGGAACTGGAGAGTTGTTATCAAGAGCAGGGAAGAGCGAGGGCTGAAAGCCATGCACAACATGGAAGGGTGAGAAGCCTGTCGCTGATGATGGAAGAGTGTTATGTGCCACCTCAAGCCACATCAACTTCTCGCTCCATGTGGAGGGGTCCTGGGACACCAGGCAACGAAGGCCAGTCTCCAAAATTTGGTTCAGCCTCTCCGCTTGACCGTTGGACTGGGGATGGAACCCAGATGAAAGACTAACCATAGCCCCTATCATCCTGCAGAAGGCTTTCCAGAAAGCCGAAACAAACTGTGGACCCCTATCAGAAAATACATCAGTGGGGAAGCCATGCACGCAGAATATATTGTACATGAGTACTTGCACCAATGCCTTGGCAGAAGGTAACTTAGGCAATGGGATAAAATGTGCCATCTTGGAAAATCTGTCCACTACTGTGAGAACAACGGTGTTGCCAGAGGATGGGGGTAAAAACCGGTTACAAAGTCCATACATATGTGTGACCAGGGTTTGGATGATATAGGTAAGGGATGGAGCCCACCAGCTGGTCTGCACGAAGATGGCTTACAAGAGGCACAAACTGAACAGGCGTTGACGTATTCGGGAACATCATTGCGCATGGCTTTCCACCAGAACCTCTGAGGTGACAAAAATTGTTTTGGTGATACCCGGATGACAAGAGGTCTTGAGAGTGTGGGCCCAGTGGATAACCTGACCGCGAAGCTCAGGCACCACATATAGCTTTTCTTTGGGGCAGTCTGAAGGGGTCTCTGTGGACTCGAGAGCTGATTTTACCTTGGCCTCGATATTCCACGACAGCACAGATAAGAAACAGGATTCAGGCACAATTGGCATCGGTTTGGAAGGGTTTTTCCTTGATTCAAATATCCTCGACAATGCGTCTGGTTTCGTGTTCTTGGACCCTGGTGGATATGAGATATGGAATTGGAACCGATTAAAGAACAGAGACCAACGGGCCTGGCGTGAAATCAAGCGTTTAGCAGTTTTGAGGTATGACAGGTTCTTGTGTTCGGTCCAGATCAAAAAGGGTTGTGAAGCGCCTTCAAGCCAGTGCCGCCATTCTTCTATGGATAGTTTGATTGCTAATAGTTCCCTGTCACCAACATCATGATTTTTCTCTGTGTCTGACAATTTTTTTGACATGAAATAGCAGGGGTGAAGTTTACCGTCCGTGGGATTTCTCTGGGAGAGCACTGCTCCGACTCCCACATCTGAGGCATCCACTTCCAAAATGAATTGGTGAGCAGGGTCCGGCAAGGAGAGAATGGGGGCAGAGGTGAAGCGGTTCTTGAGCAGATCAAAAGCCTTCTGGCATGGCTCTGACCACAGGAAGCGTCTATGGGTGGAAGTGAGAGAATGCAGGGGTGAGGCAATGGTGCTATAATTCTTAATGAATTTCCTGTAAAAATTAGCAAAACCCAGGAATCGCTGTAGCTCTTTTAGGTTCTTTGGTACGGGCCAGTTCAGGACTGCTGAAATCTTGTCAGGATCCATCTTGACCTTACCCTCTGCGAGATGGTAACCAAGAAATGGAACGGAGGATTTATGGAAATCACATTTTTTGGCCTTGACATACAGCTGGTTCCGCAGGAGTCTCTGAAGTACTGCCTGTACATGCTGCTGGTGTGATTCCTGGTCATGGGAGAAAATCACGATATCGTCAAGATACACAAATACATTCTTATTAAGCAGGTCACCAAGAACATTGTTTACAAGGTTCTGGAATATGGCAGGTGCGTTGGTGAGTCCAAATGGCATGACAAGATATTCATAATGTCCTGAAGAGGTGTTGAAGGCCGTCTTCCACTTGTCTCCTTGCCGTATACGCACCAACTGGTACGCATTACGCAGGTCCAGTTTAGTGAAGACTTTAGCACCAAAAGGAAGACAATATTAGCGGAAGAGGATAACGATTCTTGACCGTGATTAAATTTAGGCCTCTATAGCCGATGCATGGCCTTAATATCTTGTCTTTCTTCTCTACAAAAAAGAAACCGGCCCCGGCCGGGGAAGAGGAAGGACATATCAGGCCTGCGGCCAGGCATTCCTTGGTGTACGAGTCCATGGCCTTACGTTCAGGTGCAGACAAGGAATAGAGCTTTCCTCGTGGTGGGGTGGTACCAGGCAAAAGCTCGATAGCACAATTTATGTCTCTGAATGGGGGAAGTGAAGTGGCTTTGCTTTTACTGAAGACCTCCGACAGGTCATGATAACAACTTGGAACATTGGCGAGATCAGAAGGAGGGACCAGAGTTTGAGGAAGTCGAGGAAAACACATGTCCGTACAGTCTTTTCCCCACTTTATTATATTGCCAGAGTTCCAGTCTAACTGTGGGTTGTGTTGCTTTAACCATGGTAAACCAAGGATTAGGTCATGGGGCATATGCTCAAAAACATGAAGGCAAAGATTCTCAGAATGGTTGTCTGTAAACGTCACACAAACTAATTGAGTTTGCTGGGTGACTGATCCAAGGGGGATGCCATCGACAGCCTTGACCGACAGGGGGCTACTCAGACGAATCAGGCAGCGTGACAGACGCCTGGCAAGATTGAAGTTGATCATGTTAGCTTCTGAACCAGAGTAAATAAAAGCTGAAACTGTGACATGACTATGGGGTGAGGACAAGGTAACTGAAGGAGTGACGTTTCCCGAATTATTAATGATAGTCTGGCTCACCTGAACAGAGGGGTTAGCTGGGTATGATGCGGCCTTGACTTGACAGTTATTGACTACATGACCACGTTGTCCACAGTAAAAACATAGTCCTTCTCTTGCTCTGGGTTGACGTTCCCCTGGGGTGAGGCGAGTACGGCCCAGCTGCATCGGCTCCTCAAGTGTTTGTCCTTGCAGAGGAAGGCAGTGGGGCAAGCGCCGTTGAGGTGACGGCAGGAAGGTGTGGGGGTTGCCTTGATCGTGATGAGGATGTTGGCGTGGCAGGCGTTTTCCTTCCTGGTCTCGCTCGGCAAGGCGTCGGTCGATCTGCATGGCCAGTGCAATAAGGGAGTCCAAGTCGCCCGGGATGTCGATGGCTACCATGGCAAGCTTGATGGGGTCAGACAGGGCTTGAAAAAGCCGAGAGGCGGAGAAAGGTAAATGACTGAACCAGAGAGGCAGGGAACATGACACTCCTACTTGAAAAGATTAGAGAGGCCTGTAATTGTCAACATGGGTAAACCTCAACCATGAGAGACAGAATGTGGAAAAAAAACAGAAAATCACATTGTTTGATTTTTAAAGAATATATTTCCAAATTATAGTGGAAAATAAGTATTTGGTCAACTACAAACAAGCAAGATTTCTGGCTGTCAGAGAGGTCTAACTTCTTCTAACGAGGTCTAACGAGGCTCCACTCGTTACCTGTATTAATGGCATCTGTTTTAACTCATTATCGGTATAAAAGACACCTGTCCACAAATCAGTCAGTCACACTCCAAACTCCACTATGGCCAAGACCAAAGAGATGTCGAAGGACACCAGAGACAATATTGTAGACCTGCACCAGGCTGGGAAGACTGAATCTGCAATAGGTAAAAAGCTTGGTGTAAAGAAATCAACTGTGGGAGCAATTTTAAGGACATAGAAGAAATACAAGACCACTGATAATCTCCCTCGATCTGGGGCTCCATGCAAGATTTCACCTCGTGGCGTCAAAATGATAACAAGAACGGTGAGCAAAAATCCCATAACCACACGGGGGGACCTAGTGAATGACCTACAGAGAGCTGGGACCACAGTAACAAAGGCTACTATCAGTAACACAATGTGCCGCTAGGGACTCAAATCCTGCACTGCTAGACGTGTCCGCATGCTGAAGAAAGTAAACGTCCAGGCCCGTCTGCGGTTTGCTATAGAGCAGGGGTGTCCAAACTTTTTGCAAAGGGGGCCAGATTTGGTGTGGTAAAAATGTGGGGGGGGGGCGACCTTGCCTGACGTCCTTTACGTAGAACAAATTATTGAAGAAAATTTTAGCAAGCCATTCCGTGTGTCACTTTTGCTTTATTTATTTATTTATTTAATTAATAATTTCAACAATCTCGCAACTAGCTTTTCTGCCTTTCTCTTTCGGAGCTTGTGAAATACTGCAGCTGTAAAATTAAACTAGCTTCAAGTTGCTTGAATTTCTTGCTGCGTATCTTCTCTGTAATCTTGTCATACATGTCAGCGTGTCTTGTTTGGTAATATCGCCTCACATTGAACTCTTTAAAAACAGCTACGGTCTCGTTGCAAATGAGGTAGACACAGTTGTTGCGTATTTTAGTGAAGAAATATTCCAATTTCTACCTACCCTTGAAGCGTCCGCTGTCGCAGTCAACTTTCTTTTTTTTGTTGTTAATTGTCGTTATTAATTAGAAAATTGGGAATAAAGGGTCACCCGGGGTAATGTTGCTTAGAGTGCTGCTGCCTTTTAGTGGGTAAATGAGGAGCAGCATTTAGTGTGTAAGCTGTTTCATATGCAGGTAGCAGTACTGCTGTCCAATTTATTAAGCGTGTGTGCGGGCCAGGCGTTACTGATTTTATGACAGAGGCTGGGGGCCGGATGAAATCTGACAAAGGGCCACATTTGGCCCCCGGGCCGGACTTTGGACATGTCTGCTATAGAGCATTTGGATGATCCAGAAGAGGACTGGGAGATTGTGTTATGGTCAGATGAAACCAAAATAGAACATTTTGGTAGAAACACAGGTTCTCGTTTTTGGAGGAGAAAGAATACTGAATTGCCTCCGAAGAACACCATACCCACTGTAAAGCATGGGGGTGGAAACATCATGCTTTGGGGCTGTTTTTCTGCAAAGGGACCAAGACGACTGATCTGTGTAAAGGAAAGAATGAATGGGGCCATGTATCGAGAGATTTTGAGTGAAAATCTCCTTCCATCAGCAAGGGCATTGACGATGAGACGTGGCTGGGTCTTTCAGCGTGACAATGATCCCAAACACAAAGCCAGGGCAACAAAGGAGTGGCTTCGTAGGAAGCATTTCAAGGTCCTGGAATGGCCTAGCCAGTCTCCAGATCTCAACCCCATAGAAAATCTGTGGAGGGAGTTGAAAGTCTGTGTTGCCCAACGACGGCCCCAAAACATCACTGCTTTAGAGGAGATCTGCATGGAGGAATGGGCCAAAATACCAGCAACAGTGTGTGAAAAGCTTGTGAAGAGTTACAGAAAAAGTTTGGCCTCCGTTATTGTCAACAAAGGGTACATAACAAAGTATTGAGATGAACTTTTGGTATTGACCAAATACTTATTTTCCACCATGATTTGCACGTAAATTCTTTAAAAATCAAACAACGTGATTTTCTTTTTTTTTTTTTTTTTTTTTCACATTCTGTCTCTCATGGTTGAGGTTTACCCATGTTGACAATTACAGGCCTCTCTAAAATTTTCAAGTGGGAGAACTTGCACAGTTAGTGGTTGACTAAATACTTATTTGGCCCACTGTATGCTTGAGTTGAAACGGTCAGGGTCCCCCGCTGGGAATGAGGCACATCGGGAAAAAAGAACAAATATACCACTTAGGGGGACCATAGTAACTTACAATTATGTATTGGTCTACCGTCTTTATAGCCATAGAATCAATCTTTTGGCCTCATGAACATCTTATTATTTGTTAAAAGGAGTAGCCTCAGGGAAAAATATTTGTATTTTTGTATCAGTCTTAAAAAGCTGATACACCCGTTCCGTGTGTTAATTTGTTGTTGTCTAATGTTAATACACAAGAGACAAGTGCTGTAAACTGACCTGACAAATACAGTGTATCACAAAAGTGAGTACACCCCTCGCATTTCTGCAGATATTTAAGTATATCTTTTCATGGGACAACACTGACAAAATGACACTTTGACACAATGAAAAGTAGTATGTGTGCAGCTTATATATTACAGTTCATTTATTTTCCCCTCAAAATAACTCAAAATTAGCCATTAATAAATAAACCCCAGGAAACAAAAGTGAGTACACCGCATGGGAACTACGTACATCCCTAAATGTCCAAATTGAGTACTGCTTGTCATTTTACCTCCAAAATGTCATGTGACTCGTTACAGGAGTGCTGTCAGCATTGCTGCAGAGATTGAAGAGGTGGGGGGGTCAGCCTGTTAGTACATCAAATTGGTGTGCATGGCTGTCACCTCAGGAGGATGCCTCTTCTGAAGACGGTACAAAAGAAAGCCCGCAAACAGTCTGCTGAAGACTTGCCCACAAAGCACATGGATTACTGGAACCATGTCCTATGGTCTGATGAGACGAAGATTAATTTGTTTGGTTCCGATGGTCTCAAGCATGTGTGGTGGCGACCAGGTGAGGAGTACAAAGATAAGTGTGTCATGCCTACAGTCAAGCATGGTGGTGGGGATGACCCCCTCCCCCCCACCTCTTCAATCTCTGCAACAATGCTGACAGCACTCCTGTAACGAGTCACATGACATTTTGGAGGGAAAATGACAAGCAGTACTCAATTTGGACATTTAGGGATGTAGTTTCTAAGGGGTGTTCTCACTTTTGTTGCCAGGGGTTTGGATATTAATGGCTATATTTTGAGTTTTGTTGAGGGGAAAATAAATTAACTCTATTATATAAGCTGCACACAGACTACTTTTCATTGTGTCAAAGTGTCAGTGTTGTCCCATGAAAAGATATACTTAAATATCTGCAGAAATGGGAAGGGGGTACTCACTCTTGTGATACACTGTATTTGTCAGGCCAGTTTACAGCACCTGTCTCATGTGTATTAACATTAGACAACAACAAATTAACACATATTCTAGACTGTTTTCACAGTTTTATGTGGTACTCTGAATACACAATTAAGTTCAATGCAATTTAGCACGGACAGGGGTTTCAAGAATATAGAACAAAGAAGATGGGAATTGTTCTTGTCACGATGAAAAATGTTCCTCTAAAAATTGTCCCAAAGCTTGTTTACTAATACTTTTGAAAACTTGGGCTAAGTATGATAGAGGATGTTTAGAAATTGCAGCTTCACATAAATGTCACCGGGGCACTACAAAAACAGGTGCATGCAAATATGAAATATACCTGACCCAAGTGCCAACAAATACTCGAGTTTCCTCGAGAAATTATATGTAAATTTCAAAATATGCCGTTGCTCAGGCAAAATGCTGAGGAATTATGTATATGAGTTGAGAACTATTCAGCCAGTTAATGCATCACATAATAGCACCTTCAGAAATCATGCAAATATGCCACCTTGATGGTTATGGCCTGTCCCGTTTGCCAGTGGGAGAAAATACTGATATTGCAACAAAACCTACCCTTATTTTGTGGTAAGTACAGATAATATACGCTTCAATGTATTGCCATTCTCACTGCTTGACAATAAAACCACATACAGTGCTGCTCAAAAGTTTGTGAACCCCCTCAACATTTTGGAATTTTCTATTATTTCAACCTGATTTCCTAATCAATCAATTCAGTGGTTTTTTTTTGTTTTTTTAACAGTTGTGTTGTCGAGACTAAATTAAAAAGAGTTTTCATCAACTGATGTAGGTGCAAAATTGAACTGTTTGGTCACAACCAAAACCGCCATGTCTGGCGAAAAGTCAACACTGCATACCACCAAAAGAACCTTCTCCCAACAGTGAAGCATGGAGGTGGGAATGTCAAGATCTGGGCTTGCTTTTCATCCTCAGGACCTGGACAACTCCACATAGTCCAGGGAATCATGAATTCTGAGGAATATTGTCAAATCCTAGAACATAACCTGACGCCATCTGTTTTGAAGTTAAAGCTTGGCAGAAGGTGGATCATGCAACATGATAATGATCCAAAGCATTCCAGCAATACAACCAAGGAATGGCTGAAAAAGAAGAAGATTCGTGTTCTGGACTGGCCCAGTCAAAGTCCTGACCTAAATCCCATTGAAATGCTGTGGCGGGACCTGAAGCGAGCAGTTCATGCCAGACGCCCATCAAACCTCTCTCAACTGACTGCGTTCTGCAAGGAAGAATGGGCAAAAATCCCCCAAAGTAGATGTGAGAGGCTGATTAGTCACTACAGAAACCGTTTGGTTGAGGTAATCTCTGCAAAAGGAGGCGCAATATCCTATTAACTGAAGGGGTTCACATACTTTTGCACACATGATATCTGAGTTTTTCTTAAATCAACCACTTTTGTTAAATAAAGAATGACAATATAACTATTTCTTTTGTTTCAGTCCATTATTTGGAATGTCAGTATTGTGGATTTGGGTATAACTTAACATTTAATAAGGTTATTTTAGTTTTTTTTACAAAAAATCTGACCATCGCTGTGGGGTTCACAAACTTTCGAGCAGCACTGTATTTCTCTACCAGTTGTTAATGATGACAACAGTCAACATGGGATAAGTCATTCGAACATTAAACAAATTTGAATCTTGGCAAGCCCTCATGTGTTTATTCTAAATTAAGTGTGTCAAGTTTGAAGTCTTCTTTAACAAATCAAAATACACAACCCAGAACACGTGATTGAACCCTTGATCTTAGAACTGTGAGGCGACATGCAAACCTCTCAACCACAATGCCGTTTTTGAAGCTTTATAATTTGAAGCATATTCACACTTCAAAATCCTAAGTAAACAGTAATATATTATAGGCATTCAAACACACTTGTCTGTTTCTTTGTTTGCAAAGTATTGTCCATCAGTCCCTTGAACTAACATGATTCTTTATTCACCTTTTAGATTTGCATATGAGGCAGAAGATGAGCGCTTTAGAGTGCATAGGTTAATTTAGTTTCCTTATAAAACGGGAGTGCCTCAGTCTTCAACATTTAAGGTGTTATTTTTCAAGAAGCCAAGAGGGTGTGTGATGGGTAATAAATCTTCAGCGCGAATCTCCAGAGCCTAGGAAAGGTTTCCACACATGCTAAAAACCCAAGCCCTAGGCTACGATGCCAGAGAAATAGTAGGTATACTGCTCACCTGAATAATGTACAAGGTGAAAGGGTCAGAATGGAATTTCCATTTCCATAAAATGGAAGAAAGAAGCAGGGCTGGAAGGGGTCTGGGGCAATTACTTCATTTGTAACACAGCCAACCCATGCTTATTAATAACAAAGAAAGAAAGAACACTTTTCTTTGGGAATAACACTTTACAGAATGAAAAGACAATATCAACACTAGCAACAGTGGGGGCATTCACACTTGTCTTATAATAATTCTAAAGAACACATCTCTAAGCCTCAAGGGTTAATTATCATTAGAGCCCAGAAAGGTGGTTGTAAAACTAGAGAAGCTTTTTTTTTTTTTCCTTTGTAATGATTTTTCTATCAAGCTCATAAATTCCCCAAAAGGTATATGCATATATTAATGAATAATGACAGCTTTAATCATCTAGTGTAACTCATTTAATCTAACTCTTTGTATTGTCAAGTGGATGCCTCTCAGAAGGTATACTGAAGTGCAGCAATCTCTATGTCTCAGTTACATTGAACTATTATCTCTGATATCATCCACATTGTGTTGTCTTTTTTTTAAATGGGCTATGCAGGAAACCTCTAAATGGTATATGCACATATGGTAAAAAATTTATTACTGCAGATTCTCTCGAGGGTGCTTCGTTGTTGTTTTGCACCATGTATTACAATAGAAGATGATTGATGATTTTAATGGGACTTTTGCATCGCAGTTCTGTAATGATTAACTGTCAAATACTTGGTGCTTTCAATAAACAGGAACAGCAAATTGCTGCTTTTACTTACATATGACAAAACTGACAAGTTCAATACAAAGCCATTGATAAAAGGTATTAAATATTTAAATGGTGTAATTTCTATGAATCTCTGAATGTCTCTCAGAGCCTCTTGGAGTGACTGCACTCTATAGTAGAGTGTATTATGTTAGCCGGGTAAGGCAGACTGACCTTGATGTTTCCTTGGAACATTTAACCAACCCCAAGGTGGCTATTATTGTGATGAATATTCGGCACAGCAGACAGAATCATGGCTTATTTATTTACCCAGTGAGAGGTACATTACTATCTTGCCATGACCCCCTGCTATGTTTTTCCTCTTCATTTGTCCACTAGCAAGGTTTCAGGTGGCCATGCTTTATGCTTAAACTCGCTACCTGTTATTTGGACTGTATCATACAATATCTTTATTAACCGATCTTTGAATGTTAATATCTTCTGTTTTTATTAAACATTTTTTTCTAAATTACTTTGATATGAAAAAAAAAAATTTAAAAAAAGGCTTTTTCCATCATTCCCCATATTAGACAAGGGTGAAGGTGGCTAGAATTTCTTGCCGGAACTCCCTGACATAAAGGTCACCACAGAGCCAGAAGTTTTTTTTTTTTTTTTTTTTTTTATATTTTTGGGAGGGGGGTCAAACCTGCTAAAACCACTGAAATGCAATCACAACTGCTTTTGGCAGTTATACCCATAACACACAATAAAACACAAAAGGTTTTACACCTGCATTGGCCTACTGCATTACACTTACTGTAACAAGGCACACATGAGATTGATTGATTGATTTTCATTCAAAATTGGCATTTTTCAAAAACGTGCAAAATAACAGTCAATAATAACACTATACAGTAACCCCAACTTCCATCTCCTAATTTTTATTTTCCCTCATTTCCTCACATCAAAATGCAAAACCTCAATTTTAACAACATAAGAACATTGGAGTACAATTCATTAAAATGGAAGATAATGAAAAACTGACTTATATTTTATTTGTATTTTTTAAAAAGGCACATATATGAACAAAAAAAAAGTACAAAATTCTTTGAATTGACATTATGCACTGTTAGGGAGTGCGAGAAGGAGAGGATCCTGGTGCAGACAAACAGGGCTTGTGATGAGCAATGATTTATTAGCGACAGCAAGGAAGAAGTGTTGTTGTAGCTTGCGCTGTTCGGGGTGGCCAAGCCGGCGTGAGGCAAGGGAGCTCGGAAGGAGGCAGGCGTGGAATCCGACAAGGGGCGCGCAGAGAAAAGGTCCTGGGGCGAGAGAATAAACAAGTCGTGAGCCGGTGATCAGAGGAACGTATCAAAGCAATGCAAGAAACAGTTGACGGTGGAACCAGACGAGTTGATCAGGCGACGTGGTGGTGCGTAAAAAAAAAAACATTGACCTTTTTAAATTATAAAGAAATAAATAAGTAGCCTAACATAGGAACATGAAAAAAAATAAGCCCAAGGTGCACATTAACGATATTGCCATATGTATCACAATTGAGATAAGTAATTCTGGACCTATTTGCAGTAAAAAAAAAATGCTTAAAACCGTTTTGTATGCAACCTCACTTTAGTTATAGTTTACCACGAGAACTGCATATAATGCTTATGTATCATTTTTGATAAAATTAGAGAACATATATACAAATTAATTTAAAAAATTGTTTAAAATTTTTATTATGTTTATGGCTGACAAAAAGTTATCAAATAAAAAAAAAAATCTTAAATTTTCTGTTTATTATTTCTGGCGTCAGGCATTAAAGGGTTAACATGAAAGATGTTCTGAACCTCCCCATCAGAGCATATAAAATTGAATAAAACAAAATATAATAAAATAAGCCTCTTCAACTCTTTCCTGTATATTAGAGAGGTGGCGTGGCTCAGTGGTAGAGTAGTTGTCCCCCAAACCAGAGGTTTGTGGGTTCAATTTTCCGCCCTGATGAACTCGTCTAAGTGTCCTTGAGCAAGATACTGAACCCCACGTTGCTCCTGGTGCTGCGTCACCAGTAGGTAGATGGCGAGATAGTTTTGAGCGCCTTGAAAGGTGGAAAAGCACTATATCAGTATAACACCATTTACAATTTATTAAAGATCTTATTAATTTTTTGTTGCATTGCCCTTTTTTCTCATATTAATTCAACAAGCTTGTTCTTCTTTTCGTTTTTGTTGTCCGAGGAAATAACAGCATTTGAACCAATTAAAGCTAAGTATCACAGACCCCAAAGATAAGCGCACATCGATGCAACACAAGCTCAGATGCACAGAGACAGAAGGTGCGAAAACTTCGTGGAATAAATAAATAACTTCGGTGTAAACGGATGATGCAACACAAGCACTGTATTAGGCTTTTTGTTAACACTTGTGTATATAAATCTGATTTTGGTACTATTTTTCCTCTTGGAAATTCGTGTCTAGCACCTTGTCAGTTTTTTTTTTTTTAAAGGGAACCTCTGACTTAAAGACTTATAGGCTCTAATAAGCCACAACTGATCTCTTTTACTAAAATATCTTATTAGAAACACCTAAAATATTGCCATTGATTTAAAAATCAATAATATTTAGTACATGTTTTGACCTACGGAGGGCGCCATGTTTTATGCGTGCAATGGACGCATGATGCGTGATGACGAGTTTGTCACTGTCACTAGACGAACAATACTGGGTTACTGCAATTCCCTATACGCGGCGAGACGTCCAACACACGTGCACATCAGCTAAAAGCGGTTAGTTGTGTTTTTATTGAGTCTTTAATTACCTTTTCATTGCCTCAAAATACTTTTTACATGTGTTTCCCACTCATACTTTTAAGAATTGTATTTTTTTGTGGTAGCCTTAAAGCAGATTTTTGATCTGTTGACCATATTAGTCACTTAGCATATTTAAACCAGCTTTATTTGATATTACTATGTTTAAGTATTTTCTTAAGGCATCTTTAGTATGTTCTGTCTGTATGCATCTAAACGAAACAAGCTGAAGGCAAATGGTAGTCCATTGGGTGTGAAATTCGCCTCTTGTAGATGTTTCGCCAATGTAGCACATTTTGGCAAAACAATGTTTTTTATTTTTCCTACTTTCGTCCCGTTTCATCCCGTCTTTCCTGTTCATTTTGCTTCTACTCGTTTTGTGGAATATCAACAGTGCTGTCATGCTCATTAATGTTCCTCTCGGGTTCAAATTGAAAGGGTTGAACAGATGACATGTTTATGTTGCTAGCCGGCAGCGTGAGGTCGCTGCCCTGCGACGTAATCAATAATGGTGACCTACTAATTAAACTAATTTTACAAATTGTATAAAAACGAAAACATCAAGAGGGGGTTCAATATCAATTTATTGTAACTTATAATAACATTTTTCTTTTCAGAACTACAAGTCTTTCTATTGATGGATCTCATTAACATGGGCTTTTGACAGTTGCCGTCATATTTTTTGCCCACTTTCACCCCTGACAATAGATGAAATGAAATTATTATATTTACGGATTAGTATATTATATAACACTGACAGAAAGTTAGTTCAAATCATTGGAATGTACTTTACAAACTCACCACTACTACGACTAACATTCACGGATCACGGATATATTGTATATATTTTTTTCAATAGTCTTATTTATTTGCCAGCTTTTTCCTGTGAAGAACCCAGAGAGGTTATTTGGTTATTATCTGTTTAATTAATAGTGTTATTATTATTTATTATATTATATTATATCATATTATTATTTTTATTTTATTTACTTTTGTTCTGTGGAGAATCCAGAAAGAGTTATTTGATTGTGGCTTTCTGAAAAACAATAAATTGTTACATTTAGGCACTCCTGCAATTGTCACACCTTTTCTGCTACAAACTGAAAAAGTTTGAAAAAGTTATGTTGGAAAAGTTATGTGGCCCTCACAGAAAAAAGTTTGGGGACCCCTGATCTACAGTACATACAGTATGCTAGGATGGCCACATTTTTTATCTGTCCGTCCGTCCTAAATTGTAAACTAAACTAAATTGTACTGAATGTAGTCATCTGGGATAGGTGTTTCTCAAATCCTTGAGGTATTTTCACCACACAGGCAAAAGAAAGGCAAACATTTCACTGAAATAGAATCTCACTGCTGTTCACAAATGTTGAATCCGAGTGTGCATTCACATGATCGAGAGGAAGATCTAAGGGACGCCATAAGCCGGGCTCTTGGGCCTTAACAGAGAGACCCTGAAGACATGCTGGGACTATTAGAGAATGATTGATACACGCAGCTGGGGAATGGAGGCAAGCAAAGGAATGTTAAGGAGTTTTTATCTTGGCCCGCTTTTTTGAAATATGGCTTACAATCCTCCGCACATCCCATTTTCCTCCTAGAACCTATAGATTATAACACTGGAATGCCAAGTGTCTCTATAATTCTCATGAAAAAATAAAACTATTCAGATGTGCCATCCTAGTCTGCAAAGCTTTATTCTAATGCATTCATACAACCTTGACAGCAAATCTTCATGTCAGTTTTCAGTACCGTTGAAATACTTAATTCACAATACAAAGTAACCAATTAGAATACAGAAATGCAAGTGACTGAGGGTCCTTTCAGACCTGTGGTCCATTTGTTTGTTCCAATTCAGTGACGAGATCGATACAGTTGTCTCCTTTTGAGATGTTTGTGATCAACAGGTAACTGTTTAAACCGGGTTAAATTCTAAACAATGGCCAACCTGCACTCTCATTGTTCAGCATTTTGTGACGGTTCTGTTCTCACTATTAAATAAACTGCTTAAGAGCTCGAATGAAAGTGTGCACAGACCACCTCATCTAGGAAATCTCAGCTCAGTCTTTTTGTTTTCACATACTCTGTGTTAACATACTGTATTCCCAAATGAAATGATCTTTGGAGAAACGCTCCATGTCAGAACAAACTGGACAAACAGGACAGGCGAGAAAAGTGGACTGAAATACACCATTGCGATGACTTCAGACAGTTATTCTTTTTAAGTAAATTAACAGACAAGACATTGTCACACCATTGAAAAAGTGGAAAAGCATACCAACTCAACGAGGACTAGTACGAAAAAATTTTTTGTACATTGGGAAAAGCCTTTGTAAACTCTAATTACCCCAAAAGCATTTTCCCTGTTGACCCTTCCACAAGGCATTCAAGCATTCAAGTTAGTGCAATTAGTTTCTTCGAATAGAAAAAAAAACCCCAGCGCTGTTGATTTCACTGATTAAAAAAATTAACCCCTGGCACCTACATGTATCTTCCCCTTTTCATTTTGGACAACAAATAAACAAAGCAACGGAGAAAATTGAAAGAAAGATCTAAAAACGCTGCAAAAGTAAAGAAATCTTTAACTCATTCACTACCACTGATGGCAATAGATGTTCAATCTATTTCACCTGGGAGTTCATTTACTGCAAGCACTACCCAGTTAAAATAGATTGAATGTGTCGCTACCAATAACAGTCAATGAGTCAAAGGCCTTATCACATTGATTTTTTTTTTTTTTATAGGCTGAAGACTTGTCAAGTCACGACTCAAGTAGTAGTTGATGTTCTTCTTCTTCTTGTGGAAACTAACTTTTCTAACTTTTCTTCGCTATTCCAATCAACGTGAAACTTAATAGCTATGTAGCATGGACAAGAATCTATTGATTGATTGACCAATGAGCCTGATTTTTAAAAATTTTCCCCTATTTTTTTTTTTTTTGTATCAGGGCTAATACATGACTTATTACCTTATTTTGCCTGTAGGTTAGGAGTTAGCCAATAGAAGGCAGCCTTCAGCCTGCAATAGCACACTTGTGCTTGTTTTTGTTTTTGTTTGGTGTCAACCACTGTTGTTTGCTGATTAAATCAACAGACAAAATCTGCTACTGCTGTGTACTTTATTTTAGTTTACTGATTTAGGTACATAGTGATTTTTGGTAAAAAGTGTAGTGCAGGAAATGGACACAGGAGTTGAGTTGCAGAATAATTACCAGCAACCCGGAAACTGGAAATCCCGGTGCAGCAATGACGCAAATCCCTTAGTTCCGCAGGGGGAATTACTGTGTGTTAAAACCACCACAAAAGTTGTTATTTGCCTGACACTTCATTTTGGCATCCAAATGTCACAGAGGTGAGACAAAACACACAAACACCAGTATTTGTAAAAAACTGGAAACTAAGAGGTTGAAGGTGACTTGTCGGTGACTCAATTCTGACCATATCATGCTTTCATAGGCCCACCAGAAGTATTACTTTAACAACAATATTTAACGGGAAGTTATCTGAAAAAAACATTCTTAAACATTTTCACAAATGGTTTTACATTTATTTACATTTGCACTTTGTTTCTTGACCATTTAACAAAGTGGTTCCATGTTAACAACAATTAACAGTATAAGACAACCCCTCACTCCTATTATTTTTTTATGTCGATTTTCAGGTGTAGTGTTGTGACCGATAGTATGTTTGTGTGTTTACTGACTGTTCTGCTCTGAAAGAAATTTTCTGAAAATTTTAGCAGGACTGACCGTTAAAACTAGGAAGGGAGCCTGGTTGCTGCTGTATATTAAACATCAGTACTAGCACTGTTCATTCATTGTAAATACATTTTAGCTGCCTTAAAAGTTTCAGAAAAGTTGTCTTTGCTCTACAGTCAATCAATACTGCACCCTTTACTGAACATATCACTATAACCCTTTGGTAGGCTGTTTGACTGACCTTTTTCAACCTTGAGCTGATATGCGCTCACTAAGATACTCATTCATGATCAATAAGCAATCAGAGAACTGGTCTCTGCATGCTTAGCCCGACAAAAGTGTTTACGAAGCAAGCAATCACCTTTGCAAATCACTATTTTATTTGCTGCCATATAACCTTAACTTCACCCATATCAAGCTATAGAACTGTTGGCGTAATTTCCCCTTGCTTTGGAGTAATTGACCTTAGCATATATAAGGCATCTTCATTGGTTTAGGGATGTTCATTGTGTTCATAAAATTGCCTTAATATAGGCTGCACCTCTAAATCACTGCATATAGGCGTTGTTAATAGGAAAATAGCAGGTTCAAACCTTTCAACGTGCCTTTCACTAATGCACTTTCAGCTTGTCAGCGCCATTACCTGGAGGACGCAGAGTGACAAAGCTCACCATCAATCTTCTAGAGATGAACTAATTTGTAATTTTAATGCTCACATGTAGAATTCAAAAGATGACATTATGCTCCAATATTGCAGCTGGAGTGTGGGTGTCACTGTTTCCTAAATCAAAAAGAGCGGGATCTGAAATCACAAAACGTCATGTTCCTGCAAAGGGAATCTAATAAAGGGCTGAAGTCTACAGTACTGCTCTGCTCTTTGAACATACAGTAGTTAAATGATGTGCCTACTCCAGCCTTTAATTTTCAGTTGTTACATGGATCTCACAACCTTTCTTATAAAAATTGGATTAATATATTGCAGTTTTTTTCACCATGTTTTGCTGCTTTATAATTTTCTTCCATGCTTTGTTTAAGCTTAGAGTGCACAAAGGTAGTCACAAAGGAGGCAGTCAACACGTGAGCAAATGAATAAAGGGCTTTGAACTTGAACAAAAGTGTATGTCCATGCGTTTACATTTGTATTCATAATGGTAAACAGACACTGAGAGAGAGACACCAGTCTGATGAAAAAAAAATATACATATACAGTGGGGCAAATACTGTAGGTATCTAGTCAACCACTAATTGTGCAAGTTCTCCCACTTGAAAATATTAGAGGCCTGTAATTGTCAACATGAGTAAACCTGAACCACGAGAGACAGAATGTGGGAAAAAAACAGAAAATCACATAGTTTGATTTTTAAAGAATTTATTTGCAAATCGTGGTGGAAAATAAGTATTTGGTCACTGCCAAAAGTTTATCTCAATACTTTGTTATGTACCCTTTGTTGGCAATAACGGAGGCCAAACGTTTTCTGTAACTCTTCACAAGTTTTTCACACACTGTTGCTGGTATTTTGGCCCATTCCTCCATGCAGATCTCCTCTAGAGCAGTGATGTTTTGGGGCTGTCGTTGGGCAACACGGACTTTCAACTCCATCCACAGATTTTCTATGGGGTTGAGATCTGGAGACTGGCTAGGCCACTCCTTTGTTGCCCTGGCTGTGTGTTTGGGATCATTGTCATGTCTGTTCTGTTACTATTGGATCTCAGCGCCGCATTCAACACCGTTGATCACGACATACTACTCAGCAGATTGGAACAGTGGGTAGGGCTTACTGACACTATTCTTCAGTGGTTCACATCCTATTTACATGATAGGGATTTCTTTGTGTCAATCGGAAACCATCAGTCAGAACGAACCAAATTCACGTGTGGAGTCCCTCCAGGGTCAATTCTTGGACCACTCTTATTTAACATCTATATGCTTCCCTTAGCTCAGATAATGGAACAGTATGACATCTCCTATCACGCCTATGTCACACCGTGGTGAGGTTTGTCGTGTCATGGTCATTTCCTGCTTTATTTTGTAAGTCTTTCCCTCCATGTTTCAGAGCACTTGCCCTTCCTCATGTCCTTCCTAATCACTAATAGGTTCCACCTGTTCCCCATTACCTTCTGTGTGTATATATAGTCACTCTACCCTTTGTTTTGTGCCAGAGTGTCTTCGTCCGCTGACGTGTCACCCCAGCCTGCTTTAGTCCACAGCCAAAGTCACCACGTGAATCAAGTCCTGAAGTATTTAGTAAGGCTTTTGAGTTTGTTTGCTATTTTGTTTTGATGGTACAGTATTTTTGCCTTCCTTTTGAAGTGAATTTTTGTTTGTAGAACCTGCTTTCTGATTGCGAATATTCTGTAAGCATTTCTGAGTTTGTATGGTACTTTGTGTTTTTGATAACGTTTTTGCCTTCCTTGATGAAGTGAATATTTTTTGAAGAACCTGCCTTATTTGTTTTCACCTTAAGAGAGACTGTTAAATAAATCCTTTTGTTAACCAAGATAACTCTGCATTTGGGTCCTCCTTTGAGTCCAGTTCTGACAGTACACTCTGGCCAGAATGGACTCAGCAGAGTTCAACCAGCTATCTGCTGCCATGCTTTCTCAAGAGTTCCGTATTGCTCGACAGGAGGAGTTTCAGGCTGCCATGGCGGCTCAGCTAGTTGGGTTAATCTCACAGCTGAAGGACCTAACCAGCACCCTGCAATCAACCGCCGGACCATCAGTTGAAGCCATTCCCCCTGTGGCTGTTCCAGGCCCGGCAATCCCTGCCCTAGGGACCGGGGCCAAGCTGGCCCCCCCAGGAAAGTTCTCCGGTGAGCCGGGGCGATGCAAACATTTCCTAATTGACTGTTCGATTCATTTTGAGCACTACCCCCAAGCATTCACCACAGACCGATCCAAGATAGCCTTCATGATTTCCCACCTGGCTGGTAGGGCAAGAACCTGGGCCATGGCTGAGTGGGGCCGAAATTCACTGCTGTGCCACTCTCTTGAGGGATTCAAAACCGCCCTCACGACAACCTTTGACCCGGTTTCCACGGATAGGGAAAGGGCAAGGGAGCTGAGCGGCCTCAAACAAGGCAATGGCTCAGTCAGTGATTATGCCATCCGTTTTCGCACATTAGCGGCAGAGAGTGGGTGGTGCCCTACTGCACTCTACGATGTGTTCCTGAAAGGGCTGTCAGTCCCCATTCGAGAGCGACTGGTGCCCTTGGACCTCCCGTCAGACCTTGACTCCCTAATCGCCTTGTCCATCCGGACTGACAACCGTCTTCATGAACTCCAGCAGCAGCAGAGTGGCCGATCCACACGGGAGGTGTCGCTGCGGTCCCGGGAACAAGAACGGCCAGGGCACCGCAACTCGTCTTCTAAAGCAGGTCTTCCACCCCCTGTGGAAGAGGCTGAGCCCATGCAACTCGGCCGAGCACGGTTGACGCCAGAGGAGCGACGGCGACGACAGCAAGAGGGCTGTTGCTTCTACTGCGGGGAATCGGGTCACCTCGTTGCTTCCTGTCCAGTCAAAAGACCAAAGACCGGTAATCAAGACAATACATCAGCGCTTGCTCCTCGACCCTTCACGCCAGTTAAGGTAACCCACCGTGCAACCACTACTGACTTAAGGGCTCTCATTGACTCAGGGGCTGATGAGAGCTTGATGGACTGGGGCTTATTGGCAGACTTGGGCCTTGAGGCCGTACGTTTAGCCAGGCCTCTTGAAGCCAGGGCTCTGAATGGTGAGAAACTGTTCACCATCACACACTCCACAGAACCAGTGAAACTCTCTACCCATGGTCACACAGAACTCATAGCATTTCACCTCTTTCAGTCACCAGCCCGGATGCTAATTCTTGGCCATTCATGGTTGTGCAGACACAGACCCCACATAGACTGGGGGTCAGGGGCAATACTGGGTTGGGGAAAAGACTGTTCCGATCATTGTGTGCTCCATCCTGACTCCGAAACACCTGCCACCTCTGTTAATAACGTTTCTCTCCGTGCTACCACAGACCCTGAGGTCGACCTGAGAGGTGTGCCCCCTTGCTACTACCATCTCCGGGAAGTTTTTAGTAAATCCAAAGCCATGTCACTGCCACCACATAGACCATACGACTGCGCCATAGATCTGATACCTGGTTCCACCATTCCCAGGGGTCGCCTTTACCCAGTTTCCGGACCAGAGAAGGCAGCCATGACAGAATACATAGAGACTTCGCTAAAGGCAGGGCTTATTCGTCCTTCTTCTTCCGCAGCTGGGGCTGGTTTCTTTTTTGTGGGTAAGAAGGATGGGTCATTAAGGCCTTGTATTGACTATAGCCCCCTAAATGCTATTACTATCAAGAACCGATATCCATTGCCTCTCATGTCATCAGTGTTCGATCAACTTCAACGGGCAGGAATCTTCACAAAGTTAGATCTTCGTAATGCATATCACCTCGTAAGAATCAGGGAAGGGGATGAATCGAAAACGGGTTTTAACACTCCTAGTGGTCACTATGAATATTTGGTTATGCCGTTTGGGCTCACCAATGCCCCAGCAGTTTTTCAGGCCTTGATAAATGATGTGTTAAGAGACTTCCTAGATCACTTTGTCTACGTATATTTAGATGACATTCTCATTTACTCACCCGACCTTAACACCCATAAAAAGCATGTAGCAGCAGGTTTGCAGAGGCTTTTAGATAATAATCTTTATGTCAAGGCAGAGAAAAGTGAATTTCATGCCACAACCATCTCCTTCCTGGGCTTCATTGTAGCCCCTGGAAGGGTGCAGATGGATCCGGCTAAAGTTAGCGCTGTGGCCGAATGGCCCACTCCTGGTAGCCGTAAGAAGTTAAAGCAATTCCTTGGATTTGCAAACTTCTATAGGCGGTTTATCAGAGGCTTCAGCGCAATAGCGGCGCCATTGCATGCACTCACTTCCTCCAAGGTGCGGTTTGCCTGGACTTCTGAGGCGGAGGCCGCCTTCCGGAACCTCAAGACCCGCTTCGCTACGGCGCCGATCCTGACCATGCCAGACCCCAAGCGACAATTCGTGCTAGAGGTGGACGCTTCCAACGAAGGCATTGGTGCCATCCTCTCTCAACGCTCTGAGCAAGATGGGAAGATGCATCCCTGCGCCTTCCTGTCCAGGCGGCTGTCCAAAGCAGAACGTAACTATGATGTCGGCAATCGCGAGCTACTGGTTGTCAAAGTGGCGCTGGAAGAGTGGAGGCACTGGCTGGAGGGGGCCGAGCACCCCTTCATCGTCTGGACAGACCATAAGAACCTTGAATACCTACACACTGCCAAACGCCTCAATTCCCACCAGGCCAGGTGGTCGCTGTTTTTTAACAGCTTTTCTTTTTCCCTTTCTTACAGGCCAGGGTCTCGGAACGCGAAGCCCGATGCGTTGTCACGGCTCTATGACCCTGAGCCTGTTGCCAAGGCTCCCGAACCTATCCTTCCACTGACCTGTGTGGTTGGAGCGGTGACCTGGCAGATAGAAAATGAGGTCAAGCAAGCTAATGGTGGGGCTCCACCACCTAGGGGGTGTCCAGAAAATCGACTTTTTGTCCCTGTTGCCCTGCGCCCCCAGGTGATTCATTGGGCCCACTCCTCGCTGCTTTCTTGTCATCCGGGAGTACGGCGAACAATCCATGCCATCTCCCGGAGGTTCTGGTGGCCCTGTATGGAACTGGAGGTCCGGGAATATGTCGGCGCATGTTCGGTCTGTGCCCGAAATAAGACTTCTGCAAGAACAAAAATGGGTCTTCTGCAGCCATTGCCCATCCCCACCAGGCCATGGGCTGAAATATCAATGGACTTCGTCACAGGGCTCCCAGTCTCCCAGGGGAACACCACAATTCTCACAGTGGTGGACCGTTTTTCCAAGATGGGCCACTTCATCGCCTTACCTGCACTGCCCACAGCCAAAGAAACTGCAGAAATTATGGTCAACAATATCTTCAGGGTCCATGGTTTCCTGAAGGACATCGTCTCGGACCGGGGGCCACAGTTCGTGTCCCGCTTCTGGAGGGAGTTCTGTCGCCTAATCGGGGCCAAGGCCAGCCTGACCTCGGGCTACCATCCAGAGTCCAACGGCCAGACCGAACGCCTAAACCAGCAGCTGGAGACTGGCCTCCGGTGTCTTGTTTCCCAGAACCCTACAACATGGAGCAAACACCTGGTCTGGGTAGAGTATGCCCATAACACGTTGCCCACATCAGCCACCGGATTTTCCCCATTCAAATGTGTTTTCGGTTATGAGCCACCTGTCTTCGCAGCGCAGGAGCAAGAAGTGTCAGTGCCATCTGCTCATGCCATGATCCGCCGATGTCGGCGTATTTTGACAGCCGCCCGCCAGGTCCTTCTTCGCCAAGGGGACAGAGTCAAGAAAGCCGCAGACCGCAGGAGGCGTCCAGCACCTCTCTACCAGCCAGGTCAGAGGATTTGACTCAGTGCAAAGGATCTGCCCCTCAAGGTTCTGTCCAAGAAGCTGGCGCCGCATTTTGTTGGTCCTTTTCCGATCTCGCAGCTCGTCGGTCCTGCGGCTGTCCGTCTCCGTCTGCCTCGTTCCCTTCGTGTCCATCCCACTTTTCATGTCAGCTGGGTCAAGCCTGTTGTGGAGAGTCCCATGGTTCTGGCCCTTCCTCCTCCACCGCCTCCCGTGGTCATCGACGGGGGTCCTACATACAAGGTCAAGTGGCTGCTGGCTGTGCGCTCGAGGGGTCGAGGTCGGCAGTATCTGGTGGACTGGGTGGGGTATGGCCCTGAGGAGAGACAATGGGTCCCGTCCCGGTTCATCTTGGACCCCAGCCTGATCGCTGACTTTCACCGTGCTCATCCCGACCTGCCTGGACCGTCTGGTAGCCGGTCCTAGATGGGGGGGTTCTGTCACACCGTGGTGAGGTTTGTCGTGTCATGGTCATTTCCTGCTTTATTTTGTAAGTCTTTCCCTCCATGTTTCAGAGCACTTGCCCTTCCTCATGTCCTTCCTAATCACTAATAGGTTCCACCTGTTCCCCATTACCTTCTGTGTGTATATATAGTCACTCTCCCCTTTGTTTTGTGCCAGAGTGTCTTCGTCCGCTGACGTGTCACCCCAGCCTGCTTTAGTCCACAGCCAAAGTCACCACGTGAATCAAGTCCTGAAGTATTTAGTAAGGCTTTTGAGTTTGTTTGCTATTTTGTTTTGATGGTACAGTATTTTTGCCTTCCTTGTGAAGTGAATTTTTGTTTGTAGAACCTGCTTTCTGATTGCGAATATTCTGTAAGCATTTCTGAGTTTGTTTGGTACTTTGTGTTTTTGATAACGTTTTTGCCTTCCTTGATGAAGTGAATATTTTTTGAAGAACCTGCCTTATTTGTTTTCACCTTAAGAGAGACTGTTAAATAAATCCTTTTGTTAACCAAGATAACTCTGCATTTGGGTCCTCCTTTGAGTCCAGTTCTGACAGCCTATGCAGATGACACACAACTGTACATTTCTGTGTCCCCACATGATTATAGTCCCTTAGTCTCCCTGAGTAAATGCATTCATCAAATCAATGAATGGATGTGCCAGAATTTTCTCCAGTTAAATGTGGAGAAGACAGAGGTGATCATTTTTGGGCCAAAAAAGGAAAGGTCAGAGATTAGCAGGCAATTTAGCACAATGTCACTTACAGCTACAAAACAAGTCAGAAACCTTGGCGTAATTATTGACTCAGACCTAATATTTGATAGCCATCTAAAGTCCGTCACTAAATCTGCTTATTACCACCTAAAAAATATAACCAGAATTAAGGGGCTTCTGACTCAAAAAGACATGGAAAAACTTATGCATGCATTCATTTTCAGCAGATTGGACTACTGCAACGGTATATTTACGGGGGCTTGATAAAAAATCAATCAGGAAGCTGCAGCTAGTACAGAATGCTGCAGCCAGAGTCCTCACAAATACAAGGAAGCTGGATCACATTACACCGGTTTTGAAATCGCTACACTGGCTTTCAGTGAGTCAGAGGATAGACTATAAAATACTACTGCTCGTCTACAAAACACTTAATGGCCTTGGACCAAAATACATGCTTGATTTGTTAGATTCCTATAAGACATCTAGACCCCTAAGGTCGTCTGGAACCGGTCTCCTGCATGTTCCAAGAACAAGATCCAAGCAGGGTGAGGCAGCATTTAGTTATTACGCTCCTCACCTCTGGAACAAGTTACCTGAACGTCTGAAGTATGCTCAAACTGTTAGCTCTTTTAAATCAGGGTTAAAAACGCTTTTGCTTAGCACTGCATATCCATAACTGTCTATATATTTCAATCTACTTGTTTTCTATTCCTCTTGTGCTTATCTCCATTGCTGATTTCAATTATTATTATCTGGATCATCCAAATGCTCTCTAACCAACCACAGACGGGCCTGGACGTGTACTTTCTACGCCATTTTTTTCATTGTGAGGTAATTTTTTCAAAGGTTTAAAATATGCGAATGAATAATTATTTTTTTAAAGTCGTTTTTTTTTTTTTTAAACAAAATATTAGATATCAATTAATGATATAACACACACACACACACACACACACACACACACACACATATATATATATATATATATATATAGCTTGTTTTATTTTTCATACACTGTGAAATAAATTTTTTAAAATATTTTAACGGATTTAATGAAATCTTTTATGTTTGTTTTTCAGATATATTATAAATAAATTTGGCCCGCGAAGAAAGCAGACAGTTCGCCTTATAGATGGATCAATATTGGTTAATCATGGCATGATATTCCCTTTAGCGCTGCACCATCTAGGTGATGTATAACACAACTGCAACCACTACCACTACTACTACTACTACTACTTCTACTGCACCTTATAATACGGTGCGTCCTAAGTATGAAAACAGTTTTAAAATGCGCCATTCATTGAAGGTAGGCCTTATACTACGATGCGCCTTATAGTGCGAAAAATAGGGTATGTTTTTTTTATTTCATTTATTACATTTGGACAAATGATTCAATTTCTTGTTTTATTTGAAGTGATTAGTGCATGTGCAAAACAGGTCAATAAATCACAATTTATAAAATCATTAGAAAAATGGCATACGAGAATGTGTTATCAGACAGCAAAGCGCTGGAGTGGCTTCCGAGAGGCTCGCCAAACTTTCACCCGACATTACGGAGACTCTCGGCAGCCTCCAGACTGTCCTCGGTAATTCCAGCTCCAATAGCATATCTTCAAGTAGCTACAGCTGGTAGTTGGATCTCGTGATCGAGCTGACGGTCCGCGGCGAGGCGTGCCACCGTCTCCCAGCCCCAGCCTCAACGCACGTAGTCTTAATATATGTCCATCAATGTACAGTAAGTATTATTGTAAGGCACATCAACTTGTCTTCCCTTGCCGAAAGCATTTTCCACCTGTAAACAAACAGACAAAAAACTTGTAACACTTGCATTTATTCGTTGACATAATTGTGCCATCTACACGTACTGATTAGCAACAGGCTAGCAGCAGATAGGATGTGTTGCAGCCACATCAGTACAGTAGTTGTAGTAAATATTATTAGAGATCATCATAATTACAATCATCATCGTATTAACAATATCAAAGGCAACAAGTCTTTTCTTGCGCATGATTTTAGTTTTAGTATTTTTTGAGCACTGGACACATGAAAATGCAAGGATAGAAAGAACATACCTTCCATAACACAGCGGCAACATGGCTACAAAATCACTCGGTCTTTGTGGTGGCACGAGCTTGGTTCCACATCTGCCTTCATAAATATGTTGTCCTTCCCTGTTGTGATGATTGCAGATGAATGTGATATTTTCAAATCGTCTTTTTTAAGGGATTTTGATGAGTAATGTTACTTCAGCTCCACTGTTGTTTTAGACGGAGAAATTGTAAAATGGAAGTTGCGGACAGAAATGCGGAAGTAAAGCAGAAGTACCTCGAAAGCTTGTCTATATAGAACACCCGTTAATTCATTTTTGATTGCAAATTTACATTGCTTTATGTTGAGTGTGCAGGTGCATGGAGTCCAGTGGATTGGACATGTCTGAAAAATAAGAAATTGAACATGTCCTATGAAGAATAAAACAAAAAAAAAATCTTTACCAAGGATTTCAAAATTCATGCATAAATATGCATTTTATTATATCTGAATATAATACATACATAATACAAACAGGTCTTGTATTAAAACACATACGATGATATAGCTTGTACCCCATATTGTCAGGCCTATAATTCCCTGACAAATCAATGCAGTAAAAAAAAAAAAAAAAAAGTCTTCAAATGTCAGTGAAAGGTCCGAGCGCGATGTCCTCGTGCAAGCACTTTATTATTACTTTGGATGCAAAAAGATTTGCTGTTTATTTGGACCATTTGTTCCATCAGGGTTTTTTAGCTGTATTTGGTATATTTTAGATTATTTTTGCCAATTATTTTTGCCAATCAATCAATCAATCAATCAATCAATAACATGAGGTAAGTTTAAGGGAGGAAGACATTTTCCAACATTTTAGTTTGTGCACAATCTCAAACACAAATCCCCGAATAAACAGAGATGTTCTGTTCTGTTTGTTTTCTTGTCAGCTGATTTTAGTGCTTTTCTAAGGGTGCAGTGAACCAGATGGAGTTAGCATGGAGGCGTGCACCTGGTTGCATTTGGTAATCAGCTCTCTGCTCACTGAGAAAATGCCGAATCGTTCTGATCTTCTGTGTTTCCTTGTGTTGTAATGTTTGCATTCTGTCTTGTGCTTGTTAGTTTATGTTTGTTTCTGTTAGCTAGGCATCTTTCTGGGTAGTCCCCCTGCTCACTCAACCTAATTTCTAGTCATGACTTTGGTGTGGCATTGTGTTTTATGTTTGCTTGGCACCATTGATTTTCGGTAACGATACCAAACAGGTAGAAAGGATACTTTTATTTTCCCTTCTTTCCACTTAGTAGTTAACCAATTTTTGTTTCTTTAGTTTTGTCTGTTTTGTAATAAAGACTAAACGATTTGCATTTCTGCAATAAGGTCCAAGCCTATGGAAACCGAAACAAATTGGGACACAGGCCAACACATACTCATCTTGGCAGATGTCTCATGTTGTATTGAGAATCCTAATCAGCCAGGGTTTTCTCTTTTGGACAAAAACTAAGCAGCACATCAATCAAATGATAAATACCATTATAGTGACAACAAAAGGCTGCAAAAGTAGCCTGCAACATAATCCAAATCCCCGATCAAACCTATTTGAATATTTATTTAACAAAGCAAACACAGCTCCTTCTTAGTCTGCCAATTAATTGTACTAATGAAGTTTCAACTCTCAGCCAACAGAGACTCACACATCCAGGTTGAAACCATTTGAAAGCTGGAGGTCCATATGGATAGCAAATTAGGCCATTTCAAAAAATGAAATAAAAATTGTTTAGTTTAAAGGGGGTAATGCTTCATTCCGTGTAACCATTTTTACTTTTGTACCAGTTGTAAGTAGATGCAGTATAGATGCACTGAGTTGCATTTGTTTAATGCAAGCATTTCCACTCGTGTCATAAGTATAATAGACGTCTGACATGTTTTCATGTACTAGTATAGTTTGTCAATGGAACATGCAAGTCTTTATCTGAGTAGTAAATTTTGTAAACAAAGTAGAAAAAAAACAAGTATTCAGTACTGTTTATTGGGTAAGCTCCACGTGCATGCATTCGTTTGACATTGTAGCAAAACATTTTGAAACAGTCCTGTAACGACAAGCGCCACAAACATGGGTATTTATTTGACTTCACTGTCGATGGAAAAATAAAAAACATAATCATGTTAATATAAATCCTATAAAACGTGTGAGTGCGTACATGTGTGTAAGTGTAACCCCGGAATCCCACTCGGTCCATGTGCGGCGTGCATGCGCCGCGCTCAGCTCCAGTGCAGACCGCTTGCGATGCCCAATGCCCACTGCATATGACTCTCATGCGGTCCCTACACCTGCGGACAAGACACGGAGAGAGAAGAGCGGGAGTGGGAAAAAGGGACTTGTGACGCCGTTGCAAACGCGATGCTAGGCGAAGTGGCTCTAATGATACCTGGCTGTAGCCAGCAGCCTACAAACTACGCCCACATGATGCTATAGACATCACATGTATATGAACTAGATGCGAAATGACAGACTCGGCTGCGTTAGCAAATGTAGCCTATAGAGAACTAGATGCGAAATGATCCACTTGCCAGCATTAGTAAACGGCCGCTATCGTAAAGCAGTAGACTTCTCAGCAAGGCTCTGTCGTAGAGAACCTTCCTAGCGAACCTAAGTAACTTTTTATCTAAAATACTCCAAAATCGAGAAGATCTTGGCTTGAATCTATCTTTAAATGATGAAACACTTTAAAAACTTCCACGTGTAGAAAGTAGACAGAAGGGAACTAATGCAATAACGGGAGCAATTTTAACGGTTGATTCACAACATTAAAATGACTTCCAAACATAGCAAAGGTTACTATCTAGTTATCGCAATATCCACAATACCCCTGTGTCTTGTTAAATGTAGGGTAAACAATTGGGCTAGAGCAACTGTCCCCAAAACAATTTGAACTTCGCATAGTGTGACCTATGATTTTTTTTTTTTTTGAATGGAAAAAAAAAACATGAAAAGTAAAACCAATTACTTTGCCAAGTAACTAATTACTCTTATATTGAGGTAACTGAGTTACTAATGCAATTACTTTTTGGGAGAAGTAATATGTAACTGTAATTAATTACTTTTTAAAAGATTAACAACACTGTTTGTCCGTATTTTAGTTTTGACGGACCAGAGAGGCCGGACTCAGGCAGATCCGAATCGGAGCCTACCGTATCATGTATTGATTATAACAGTGGTCTCCAACCCGGTCCTCAAAGGCCCGCTGTGGTTCATGGTTATTGTTCCTTCCGATCCAGCACAGACAGTTGAACTAATGAGGTTTCTGCTAAAACAAGCAGCACCTGACTGCAATCAACTGATTGCAATTGTAAAACACCAGATTTCTGAAAAAGTGTTGCCATTTTTCTGTTTGGAATAAATTCCTGCACCCACAGCGGGCCTTTGAGGACCGAGTTGGAGAACACTGGATTAAAATACAAACGTATTTGTTGCCTCATTCAGAATGGAGCGCGGCGGACCCTGTGGGATTCTGGGGTCAGGGGGGTTTTGGGGTAACACACATTTCTCATCACATCCCCAATGATGAGTGCAATTTAGTTGTAAAACAAGCTGAAAACAGACTATTGATGTCTCCTAGATCATGGGTGCCCGAGTCCGGTCCTCGAGAGCCCCAATCCAGCTTGTTTTCCATGTCTCCCTCCTTTAACACACACAAATCAAATGATCAGCTCATCAGCAAGCTCTGCAGGAGCCTGATAACAATCTTGATCATTTGATTCTGGTGTGTTGGTGGAGGGAGACATGGAAAACAAGCTGGAAAGGGGCTTTCGAGGACCGGACTTGGGCACTCCTGTACTGGATCAGGGGTCCGTCATGGGTTCTTTGTTTCTTTGTTTGAACTGAACCAGCGCAGACAACTTGACCAATGAGGTTAACGCTTAAACAAGAAGCAACTGACTGCTATCAACTGATTGTGCTTGCAGGACACCAGATTGGTGGAAGGGTTTTCTCTTGATTGGTTGGAACAGAAACCCGCACCCACTGCAGCCCTTTGTGGAATAGTTTACCCACTTCTGTACTAGATAGTACTGGTAACTTTAATTTGTCTTCATTCTTCCTGGGGAAAAAAAAATAATGATAATAAATTCATGAAGAAAAAAAATCTGTTCCTGGAGCAAGAAGAGTTGGCTACACTTTCTCCTGCGTCAACGTCCAATATTGTACCACATTTGTAACTCTCAAATCAACACTGTTTTAAAGATTTGCAGTTTATTCCAGATTACTATTGTTTTTGTCAAGTGACCCTAGTGTGGTGTAGGGCTGTCGTGTACCTAGCTGTTTTCCTAAAATAATATTTTTCAATGAGTATACTGCTATGTATACAGCTACTATTATTTTTTGATTATATTTTGAGTGTTTAATGAATTAATGTCTTAAGAATGTCAACTTGGCCCTTGCAACATTTCAATATTTCTGTAAGGGCCCCTCAATGGATAAAAGTTCTGGTTCACGCTGTCAGAAATCACTGTGGTAGAACTTATTTTTTCAAATTGCCAATTATTGGACTCCAAGGCCAACTTTACTAGTATAAAGGAAGGTCGGGAAGAAAAAAAAGAAAACATTTACAGTGCATTACATTTTACTCTCGCTCTGAATGCAGAAACTAGCTTAATTCAAGGATCTATTCTCGCTTTCTAAAAAATAGTGGATGGTAGCTCCATCATCGTCAACATAATTAATCATATCAAACGAAACAGAATAATTATTCATCACATGACTTATTTTGATGCAAAAATGTTTGTACATATATGAGCAAATCTTATGTTTTTAAAAATATTTTAATGCATACTGTAAGTAGAGACAAACATGACATATAGTCACACTTTTCTTTACCAAACCCCATCAAAACCCCTGCAAATTATGTTTATAAAATACACCAAATTCGTCAAGTGGGCAGTCTATTAGCACATAACCAGAGCCAAATGATTTATTGCATGAAAAAAAAAAAGCCCAAAACATAATCATATTCTAGCGCCTATCTAAATAGATGTTATGGCTCACTCAGCCTCGCCTTCACCTCCTCCTCCCACTCCTCACTGACTCTGCTGTGCACACCTGTCATCAATCACCACACCTGCCTTCACTTCACAATCAACAGCCTGCCACTACAAAAGACTGGTCTGCACGTCATTCAACGCCAGAGCTTCACCTAACCTCACCTGGTAAAGTACAGGCCTCTCACGCAACCAAACTTTGACTTATTCGTATCCCTTTTCTTCACAGCAACTCCAAGCCATCTCAGCCTTCCAACTCTGCAGTGCCTCCACCTCTTGTCATTCCTTTTTATTTTTTGTTTATTAAACACGCCCTCGGGCTCCTCGTCACCTCTGCCTCCTCATTGCTGCGCTTTTGGGTCGAACATTCCAGCCACCATAACAGTAAGCTCTGGCCAAAAGACCCAGCCAGCATGTCGCAGTCGGAGAGACCCACGACCCCCGACCCGCGTCGGACCCAGGAGCGGCTGTTGGCGCATCATTCTCGTGAGCTTTCTGACGCAGCTGCTCTTTTCGCTGGATTGAGGGAGGACGTCCGGGCGATGTCAGGTCTTCAACAGACGCAAGCGTCCGAACACAAGGCCCAGGTTAGCCAACTCACCCTTTTGGTCTAGTCCCTCACCGATCAGGTTGCTGCTCTCGGCGCCCGGATTTCCTCTCCTTCGGGGCCTCCAGCTGCTGTCCCTCCGCCGGACGCACCCCCCGCCCGGGAGCCCCACCTTGTTGCTCCGGCTCTGTATGATGGCTCTTTTTCGCTCTGCCGTGAATTCCTTATGCAGTGTGAGTACGTCTTTGAACTCCAACCAAGCATGTATTCAACTGCTCCTGCTCGCATAGCCTACATCGCTAACCTCACCACAGGGCAGGCCCGTCGGTGGGTTATGGCTAGCCGAGAGGGCTCTGCACCTTACATGCATGATGACACAGTGTTTATTAGGGAGTTCAGGTTGGTTTTCGATCATGAGGCCCCTGGGCAAGATGCTGATACTGCTCTTTCCACCCTCCAGCAGGGTTCTCTTTCCGTAGCCGAGTATGCCACAGAATTCCGTATCCTCGCAGCTCGCTGTCAATGGAATGAGCCTGCCCTGTTCAGTGCATTCCGACGAGGTCTGACGGAGCCCATTAAGGACGCCTTGGTGGGTAGAGAGAGGCCTACCTCCTTGAACGGGCTCATCACTCGCCATGTCCCTCGACGAGCGACAACGTGAGCGTAGGCGAGAGAGGGCTCACCAGTGTCATAATGCAACCAGGCTACTTTCTTCACCTACCTGCTTCCTCAATACCTGCTGGTGAGGACGAGCCCATGCAGTTGGGAAGGGCTCGTTTGACTCCAGCGGAACGTGAACACCGGAGACTACAGGGACTCTGCATGTATTGTGCCAGCTCAGCCCACTCTGTTGACTCTTGTCCAAGCTTGTCGTCGAGAGAGCCCCCAGCTCGACCCCCAAAAGACAAGGCTCACTCGGTCGGGGGTTCCGTGTGAGCCACTTGTCTAATCCCCACTCCAGCAGAGCCAGGTTCCGTGTCACTCTCGCCTGGCTGGAGCAGACACTCACCGTCCCAGCAATGATTGATTCTGGTGCTGATGAGACTTTTGTTGACCGTTCTTATGCCCAACAGGTGGGACTCCCCATCACGCCCCTGGAGCAGTCTCTCTCGGCGTTTGCGCTGGATGGTCACCCCATGGGCCCCGTCACTCATCGGTGTGAGGCTCTCACCCTCACAGTCTCGGGTAACCACGTGGAGAGAATCCGTCCCTACGTTATCAACTCACCCGACACGCCATTCATCCTTGGCAGACCTTGGCTAGAACTTCACACACCACACGTCTGTTGGCGTTCTGGCCGCATTCTCAGCTGGAGTATCCCTTGCCATGCCCGCTGCCTTCGATCCGCTCTGACACCTTCCTTGGCTGAACGTCCCAGTCCTGCTCCTCCTGACCTCACCAACGTTCCTTCTGTGTACCATGACTTGGGGGAGGCTTTCAGTAAGGAGCGCGGTTGTACCCTTCCTCCGCACAGGCCCTACGACTGCGCCATTGAGCTCCGTCCTGGCGCTGAACTTCCTGCCAGTCGCCTCTACAACCTTTCACCCCCTGAGAAAGCGGCTATGGACAGCTACATTAATGGGTGCCTGGCTGAAGGTCTCATACGCCCATCCACGTCCCCGGTGGCTGCCGGTTTCTTTTTTGTCAAGAAGGGTGGGGACCTGAGACCATGCATCGACTACAGAGAGCTCAACAGCATCACTGTCAAGAATAAGTATCCGCTGCCCCTCATGAGCTCAAATTTTGAACCCCTCGTTGGTGCTACAGTCTTCACCAAGCTGGACCTCCGGAGTGCATATCACCTTGTCCGCATCCGGTAAGGGGACGAATGGAAGACAGCATTCAAGACACCCCGTGGGCACTACGAATACCTAGTTATGCCCTTTGGCCTCACCAACGCCCCTGCTGTCTTTCAGGCCCTCATGAACGACGTACTCAGGGATATGTTGGATGTCTTCGTAGTCCTTTACCTGGATGACATCCTCGTATTCTACCGAAGTCTTGAGGAGCATGTTCAACACGTCCGCCTAGTAATCCAGCGCCTTTTAGAGAACAGACTATTTATTAAGGCTGAAAAGTGCGTCTTTCACTCTGCCTCTGTTGAATTCCTCGGGCACATTGTGGAGGGTGGTTGCATCCGTCCTGACCCCCGCAAGATTAAAGCCATCCTCGACTGGCCAAGACCAACTACCCGCAAACGACTCCAGGGGTTCCTCGGCTTTGCAAACTTTTATCGCCGTTTCATTCGGAACTACAGCCGCTTAGCTGCGCCCCTCACTCGCCTCACCTCCACTCTACGCCCCTATGTCTGGTCACCAGCAGCCAACGCCACCTTCGCAGTCCTCAAGGAACATTTCACTACTGCCCCTGTCCTTCTCCATCCTGACCCCTCGAGGCCATTTATAGTGGAAGTCGACGCTTCAGACATAGGTATTGGGGCTGTCTTGTCCCAACGTTCCATGGAGGACCAGAAGCTACACCCCTGTGCCTTTTTCTCCCGCCGGTTACAACCAGCAGAGGTGAATTATGACATCGGTAATATAGAGCTGCTTGCAGTGGTAGCTGCTTTTGCTTCTAGCCACTGGCTAGAGGGTGCCAGGGATCCCATTGTTGTCTGGTCAGATCACAGGAATCTGACCTTTATCCGGGGCGCCAAACGTCTTAGCTCCCACCAGGCAAGGTGGGCGCAGTTCCTGGACAGATTCAACTACACCCTCAACTCCCGACCTGGCTCCAGCAATACCAAGGCGGATGCCCTTTCTCGGCTCCATGCACCCGAGGAGTCTTCTGCCGAGCCAATGCCCATTGTTCCTGCTTCTCGGATTGTAGGAGTGGTGACCCTGGACGTTGAAGCCGAGGTCGAACGGGCCCAACAGGCTGACCCCGGGCCTGGAAACGGTCCGCCCAACCGGCTCTTCGTATCTGACTCAATGCGATCCCGGGTGCTTCTGTGGGGCCATTCCAGCCAGTTTGCTTGCCATCCCGGGTACCAGCGCACCCTTTCCTTCCTGAGCCGCAGGTTTTGGTGGCCGACCATGAGTGCGGACATCAGGGAGTTCGTCGCTGCCTGTGACACCTGCTCCAGGGCCATGGCATCACATCAGCCGCCAGCTGGCCTTTTGTGTCCTCTTCCGGTACCCAGTCGCCCTTGGTCTCATATTGCTGTGGACTTCGTGTCTGGTTTTCCTTCTTCCCAGGGGAATACAGTCGTTCTCACCGTAGTAGACCGTTTCTCGAAGGCAGTGCATCTGGTGGCGCTGCCCAAACTCCCTACCTCTGCTGAGACAGCCGACCTCCTCACCCAGCATGTGTTCCGGCTACATGGGTTTCCCTGCGACATTGTGTCGGACCGGGGGCCCCAATTCACATCTCGGGTCTGGCGTGCCTTCTGTAAAGGTATTGGTGCCGCCGTTAGCCTTTCCTCTGGGTATCACCCGCAGACTAACGGACAGGCCGAACGAACTAACCAGAGCCTGGAGTCAGCCCTCCGCTGTGTGTCCGCTCTCCACCCGACCTACTGGAGCAGGGACCTGCCATGGGTGGAATATTCCCTCAATGCCCTGACCTGCTCCGCCACTGGCAGGTCTCCATTCGAGGCCTCTCTGGGATACCAACCCCCATTGTTCTCAGTCCAGGAGACCGAGGCCTCTGTCCCCTCTATTCAAGCCCACCTTCGGCGTTGCCAACGAGTGTGGAGGGAAGTCCGCTCTGCCTTACTGCGTGCCAACATTCGCTCCTGCCGTGGGGCCAATCGCCACCGTACCCCTGCCCCGTTGTATCAGGCTGGGCAACGGGTTTACCTTTCCTCTGCTGACCTACCGCTACAAGTGTCATCCAAGAAGCTAGCTCCAAGGTATGTTGGTCCCTTCCCGATTGACAGTGTTCTGAAACCCACAGCTGTTCGTCTGAAGCTTCCTGCCGCCATGAAGCAAGTGCATCCCGTGTTTCACGTCTCAAAAATCAAGCCTGTCTCTTCGAGCCCTCTCATGCCCTCTGCCCCAGCTCCGCCGCCGCCTCAGTTTGTTGACGGACATCCCCAATGGAAGGTCCAGCGTCTGCTGAAGGTCCGGCGCCGTGGTCAGGGTTTTCAATACCTGGCAGACTGGGAAGGTTACGGCCCAGAGGAACGCTGCTGGATCTCAAAGCGGCTCATCATGTGTCCCTCTCTCCTTCGAGATTTCTACGAGGCCAATCCTGAGGCCCCTGGTCGGCCGCCTGGGGGCGCCCCTCGGGGAGGGGGTACTGTTATGGCTCACTCAGCCTCGCCTTCACCTCCTCCTCCCACTTCTCACTGACTCTGCTGTGCACACCTGTCATCAATCACCACACCTGCCTTCACTTCACAATCAACAGCCTGCCACTAAAAAAGACTGGTCTGCACGTCATTCAACGCCAGAGCTTCACCTAACCTCACATGGTAAAGTACAGGCCTCTCACGCAACCAAACTTTGACTTATTCATATCCCTTTTCTTCACAGCAACTCCAAGCCATCTCAGCTTTCCAACTCTGCAGTGCCTCCACCTCTCGTCATTCCTTTTTATTTTTTGTTTATTAAACACGCCCTCGGGCTCCTCATCACCAGTGATGGCAAACTGAAGCATCGTGAAGCAATGAGGCTTTCCATCAAACTGGTTCGCTCCTGGGCCGAAGCATCATGAGGCTTCATTTGTTCTATTGCGCCATCATGTGGAAAATAAAGGTCATGACAGGCAGAGTGATTAAAATGATGCCATGGATTTGATGGGGTCAAAAGGGCAGGGAGTTGTGATGTGAATGAATGTGCGTGTGTTACTTGAAAGTAGAGCCTAGATCGGGCCTAAAAAATCCAGCCCGACCCGACCCGGCCCGCGTGTATTAAAGCCCGAGCAATTAACTTGCATGCCCGAGCCTGAAAAAAAGCCGAAATTTTTTTATTTTTTATTTATGAGGACCCAGAAGGAGGAAATGCGGGGATGCAATGCGTCAGTCAGACCTGGACAGAGCACTGCTTGGAAAATGGTTGTGTTTTGTGTGATCACATTTGTGACGACGCCTATGTGCATAAATGATAACAAATTCAAGCCTGTCACACCATTTACCATTTTGTAACAAATTCTCCCAGTTAAACAAGACAGTAAAATGCATATTCAATAAGCATTTATATCTTTTATATTTGTGTGTCTGTTCTATCAGGTGGATAGTTCATGCTTCATTTCCTTGGCAAAATGCAGCAACAGACATTTATTTTAATTCCTTCGAGTTGGCAGAGAAAAACGCAATTTTTCATAATGTTTAAATAGTCTACATACTTTTATGATCATAATAAATGCATGTACACAACGAAATAATGCTGGATAGGTTTGTTAAATATATTTCATATATTGTGCTCTCATGGACGCACCTCTCCGACAAGGAGAGGAACAACAGCATTTACAAAAATAAACTAAAATACTTTCAAATGACATTATTTTAATGACTCTGTTCAGAACACTGAAACAAAATAAGAACATTTTAAGGAACACCACAAACTTCACGATGTCCACCTTTGCACGAAGAGGTGCGGCCCTCGTAACAAATGATAATAAAGATGTTTGACTAATATCGTATCCATATCGAAATTTGAAAAGGAAAGGATGCAGAGTTGCAGACTCGCGGAGAGCCCCAGAGCGTTCATGTGCGCAAACAATGCACTTTCTCTGTTTTATACAATTTATTTATTTTATAACAAGTATTCCTTAGTTTAACATCCATATACAATAAATATACAGTAGCCTATATTTATTTTTAAAAAGTTAGCGAGAGAAGAAGTCCGGCCCGACCCGACCCGAACGTAAATGATTGACATTTTGGGCCCGACCCGAGCTCAAGATCTAGGCTCGACTTGAAAGAATGATTGCTTTATTTTAGACATTGACATACAGTATAAACAAGGAACAAGACACACCTTTCATTCATTTTTATTGACGAAAACTAGCATTTCCAAAGTTTTTGGCTGTAAATGGTTTCTTTTTTTAGATAGGATTTCTTTTGAAAATAGTCTTTCGCAAGGGATGGATGAGGCCAGAGTACAATGCCACAACATAGATGAAGTGTTCTCTTGGTATACCAAAGTTCTTTAGAACAAAGTTTACACTTCACCTTTTGAAAAATCAGCAAGTAGAAGAAAGACATTAAAACGAGGGATACACTGTCAGTTGTCCCAATAATTTACAATATATATTAACACTGGTTATTATAATTTGAACCTTGGAGAGAACTGCTCAAAATGATCCCAGACAGGGGACGTTCTCTTCTTTTTCGTTGTGGACGGTGCGTCCATTGCAAAACGAATCCGATTGAATTGAGGATTGAAGATGTGAGTGGAGTGTGTCAGTGTCACCTGTCAGCTCATTGTCGTCTCGGTGCGCCATTTTATTTCGAGTCACCTGCGAAACCATGTGTTGGCGATGACGTAGGAAGCCCGTCTCGTGAGGCTTCGGACGTAGCAACGTGCCTTCCGAGGCTTCGGGCGTGGCCACAAGCGTGATCAACACATGCCTCGATGCGCGCTTTGCAGATTTTTTTTCCGGTTTACTCGGCACACGCATCGGCGCCTCGGCACAGTCGGGCACATCACTACTCGTCACCTCTGCCTCCTCATTGCTGCGCTTTTGGGTCGAACATTCCAGCCACCATAACAATAGATCTACATCTAAGGCCAAAACATAATCATATTCTAGCACCTATCTAAATAGATTTATATCTTTATTTTAAAAAATGTTTTATTTAATTGTATTTCATTCCAATCATGACAAAGAAAGTACATCTCTCAAACCATAGAACCAAAGAAAAATGAACATTTAGACGTAATAAAGAACTTTTTTTTGCATTGAATACAATTTGCACTGTTTGCAATCCCAACAGATCTTTAGACCTTCTGTTAAGGTACAACCGATTTGCATGGTTGTGTAAGCCCATCTCCTGTTTAACCCTTTAAGGTCTGGGCCTATTTTGTCTGATTTTGCATGCCCTTGAAGTTGCCTTTATATTTCAAAGACAGAATTGTTTACGATGGCCTGGTTTGGTCCCTTTTTTTGTGACACCTTGAACTTCATGTCCAAACTGTTGTTTCCTTCACTGACCAATTATAAATCATAATTTTGGGCCCAAAAAGACCAAAAATTCCAAAATCGTTTTGTCAAAATTTTTAATATTGATGTCCAATTGACAACCAAACATGCGTAACGAACCGTTTTGAAACTTTGTAATATTTATTCAACATGTTAGGATGAACATTCAACCAAAAAAATTTAGAATAAATAGTCTTTTATTTGACAATTCAACATAAACAACAGGTATAGCCATAGGCGTTTTTTGCATTTATACATGCTCTAGTCAAAACAGGTTATATACAGCAGACCAAACAGTGAAGAACAGTGAAAAAATATACCATCTAACACAAAAAGTGTTTAGAGGCCATCTCTTTATGAGTTTAGGTATTGCGGCCCATCACCTGATGAAAACTATGTACACACAATCAAGCTTCTTGAACACACATTTATATACACAAATTGAGAAGACTGATTGTGGGAAAAAAAAAAATATATATATATATAACATTGGGGAAAAAAGTCTTTTCAAAAATATTTACAATAAACAAGTTAAATTTTTTTCAGGCATGCCACTCCGAAAAGCAGTTTCGTCCTGGAATTAGGCACAGGGCTACATCACAGCCCACACTTCCATGGGGTGTCGGTCCTCTTTCCACCCTTCCATTTTCATTTCACTTTACTTTCATTGTCACTATAAATGTACATGAAACAAAAGTCAGTATTTATGAAAATAATAAAGTATAAAATAAAAATATATACAGCAATAAATAGTAATGGAAATCTATATGTATGACAATAGAAAGAATACCGTAGCTGAATATGTGCTACATCCCTAATCTTCATATAGAAAGAAGACCACAAATTATACTTTGATCTGATATGCACATTTTATTATTACATACACAAACACGCACTTATATTGCATCAAAATTAACTTTGTCTTGCAATATCAAAAGAAACTTTTACAGCATTAAAAAAAAAAAAAAAAAAAAAAAAAAGCGAGTTGGCTTACCTCTGCTCGTCGATGGCGTCACCCACGTGTTCAAATCCGTCACTATCTTCACTCGAGGACTCTTCCGAAGAAGACGATGATGACGAATTTGGACCACCCTCTTCCTCAAGTTGATCAAAAAGCACAATTGCTTGCGCTAAATTTAGTTTTCCGTTCATCCTCAAAGTCACACAAAGTCGCTCGCTCGCTTGCTTGATTCAAACGGCCGTCGCTCGCCCCCTCGCTGCTTCAGAACACTCCTGCCTCTCGTTCGGTGGAACCTCGCACGGCAGTTATATTTATAAAAAAAAAAAAACGCATTTTGTGCTTCCACTGTGACTTCGAAAGGGTTCGTTTGATTTGTGTTTTTTTCATGGAGCTTCCGTTTTGAAAAAGGACAAGAAATGATGGAAATATAGACATAAACAAATGATTCATGCAGCGTTTTAATGTTTTTTTGAGAGGACAATAAAACTATAAAACTTAAATGACAATATCTCACGTTTTAGTTGGTCGATTGACTTCAAATAACAACGAGAGTAAACCGCAACTTCCGCACTTTAAAACGAGACCAACCAAAGGCATGTGGGTGACGTAATTAAAACGCGAGGGTGCTTCAAATACGACGTGCGCTGAGGACGTGCCGGCGCGTCCTTCGACTCTCAAGGGTTAAAGAAGCATTGATATAGTTTTAAAAAAAAAATTTTTTACAGTTTAACTTGAATATACCTAGTCCTTCTCAAAAAATGAACATATTGTGATTAAGTTCATTATTTTCTGTAATGTACTGATAAACATTAGACTTTCATATATTTTAGATTCATTACACACAACTGAAGTAGTTAAAGCCTTTTATTGTTGTAATATTGGAATATGATTTTGGCAAAAAAGTCAAGAAAACAAAAATCCCTATCTCAAAAAATTAACATATTTCATCCGACCAATACAAAAAAGTGTTTTTTAATACAAAAAAGTCAAACTTCAATTAATTATATCAGCTATGCTCTCAATACTTGGTCGGAAATCCTTTTACAGAAATTACTGCTTTAATGCGGCGTGGCATGGAGGCAATTGGCCTGTGGCACTGCTGAGGTGTTATGGAGGCCCAGGATGCTTCGATAGCGGTCTTAAGCTCATCCACAGCGTTGGGTCTGGTGTCCCTCAACTTCCTCTTCACAATATCCCACATATTCTCCTTGGGGTTTAGGTCAGGAGAGTTGGCAGGCCAATTGAGCAGAGTAATGGCATTATCAGTATACCATTTACCAGTGGTTTTGGCACTGTGAGCAGGTGCCAGGTCGTGCTGAAAAATGAAATCATCTCCATGAAGCTTTTCAGCAGATGGAAGCATACAGTGCTCCAAAATCTCCTGATAGCTAGCTGCACTGACCCTGCCATTGATAAAACACAGTATACCAACACCAGCAGCTGATATGGCACTCCAAACCATCACTGACTGTGGGTCCTTGACACTGGACTTCAGGCATTTCTTTCCCCCCAGTCTTCCTCCAAACTCTGGCACCTTGATTTCCGAATGACATGCAAAATTTGCTTTCATCTAAAAAAAGCACTTTGGACCACTGAGCAACAGTCCAGTGCTGCGTCTCTGTAGCCTCGGTCAGGCGCTTCTGCCGCTGTTTTAGGTTCAAAAGTGGCTGGACCTGGGGAATGTGGCACCTGTAGCCCATTTCCAGCACACGACTGTGCACAGTGGCTCTGGATGTTTTTTTTTCCAGACTCAGTCCACTGTTTCTGCAGGTCCCCCTAAGTCTGGAATCGGCCCTTCTCCACAATCTTTCTCAGGATGCGGTGACCTCTTCTGATTGTGCAGCTTTTCCTGCCACACTTTTTCCTTCCCACTGAGGTGCCTTGATGCAGCACTCTGGGAACAGCCTTTTTGTTCAGAAATTTCTTTCTGTGTCTTAGCCTCTTGCTTGAGGGTGTCAGTGATGGCCTTTTTTTGAGTAAGTAGTAGTAGTTCTTAAAAGCCTCAGGAATCTTTTGCAGGGGTTTTGAATTAATTCGTTGATCCAGATGATTAGGTTAGTAGCTTCTTTAGAGTATTGTTTTGTGATATGCTAATTTTTTGAGATAGGAATTTTTGTTTTTTCTTGATTTTTTTGCCAAAATCCTCAATATTAAAACAATAAAATGCTTGAACTTCTTCAGTTGTGTGTAATGAATCTTAAAATATATGAAAGTCTAATGTTTATCAGTACATTACAGAAAATAATGCATTTTATCACAATATGCAAATTTTATGAGAAGGACCAGTATATTTAACATTGGAGGCACGGTGGCTGAGTGGTTAGCACATCCGCCTCACAGTTCTGAGATCAAGGGTTCAATCTTGGGCTCCGGTCTTCCTGTGTGGAGTTTGCATGTTCTCCCCCTGCCTGTGTGGGTTTCCTCCGGGAACTCCGGTTTCCTCCTACATCCCCAAAACATGCATGGTAGGCTGATTGACCACTCTAAATTGTCCGTAGGTATGAGTGTGTGCGTGAATGGTTGTATGTCTTATTGTTCCCTGCGACTGGCTGACAGCCAGTTCAAGGTGTACCCTGCCTTCTGCCCGTAGTTAGCCGGGATAGGCTCCAGCACCTCCGCAACCTTCGTGAGGAAAAGCGGCATGGAAAATAAATGAATGGATGACTGAATTTAACATGCAATTTTCACCTTTCTTGTCCATTATTACTTCATTGTTTTAATTTAATGTCTTTCAATCTTGAATTGTCATCTGAAAAAAATTGTATTTCCTCATCTTAATTTGTTCATGTCAAACAAATGTTTTCCGAACACAATTTATTCAATCAGCACTTTCAGGTCTGGGCCAGAAAAGAAAACATTAGTATCATCTGCAAAAAAACAAAAACAAATTTGACACAGAATATAAGACGCAGAGCTTACATTTCAAAGAAAAAAATCATATAGACAAGTTTCCAAGATACTTCCGCTTTACTCCGCACTTCTGCAAGCGACTTCCGTTTTCAAATTTTTTACCATTGACTTCAATGGTGCTGGAGTGGCATCACTCACTAAAAACTCTGAAAAAACACGACTTGGAAATATCGCATCCTTCTGCCATCTCGACATAGGAAGACAATATTAAGAAATGGCCGAGGGTGACCAAAAGTAAAATATGATCATATTTTATTGACAATGGCAGTGGATGGAAACGCCATCAGGAACCTGAAAAGCTGCGAGGCATTCCAGTAACTGCACCTGTACCTGTGTCCGGTGCTCAAAAAATACTAAAGCTAAAATCTTGCGCATGAAACGACTTGTTGCCTTTGATATTGTTATTACAATGACGATTGTAATTATGATGATCTTTAATATTATTTACTACAACTATTGTATCTGCTGCTAGCCTGTCTCTAATCAGTACGTGTAGGTGGCACAATCATGTATACGCATAGTAAATGCGAGTGTTAAAAGTTTTTTGTTCGCTTGTTTACAGGTGGAAAAGGCTGTTAGGGAAGGGAAGATAAGTTGATGTACGTTGATGGACATACAGTATATCGAGACTACGTCGTTCTACCCTGGGGCGGCCGAGAGGCTGAGGGCTGGACGCGTTGGGTCACCTCGCGGTGGACCGTCAGCTCAATCCCGAGATCCAACTACCAGCTTTTTAACTGAAGCAATAATATATGCTATTGGAGCTGGAATTACCGAGGACAGCGGAAGACAGCCCGTTTGGAGCCCGTAATGTCGGGTGAAAGTTGACGAGGCTCTGGAGCTCTGCTGTCTAGTATCACATTCTCGTATGCTATTTTTCCAATAATTTTATAAATTGTGATTTATTGATTTGTTCTGCACATCTACCAACCGTTTTAAATAAAACAAGAAATGGAATCATGTTGTCTAAATGTTTTATTGCGATCAATATCTGTAATAAAAAAGAATGACATACTATTTTTGTTTATATGTACATACCTTGTAGTATTTCCTTGTAACAACAAAATCCCTGTCAGCCCTTCTGCGTTTGGCAAATGTTATATAATATGTAATTTCACCTCATTTTGGTCACTCAAATGGCCCACGTATCAATCTATACCTCAAGTCAACAAAGGCTGAAAAGTTGTTATAATTTTGTCCAAGAATGATCAACGAAGTGATAAGAACAATCATACAATCTCATCTACGTCTCATTTACGTCATGCTGAATCCATTTTTGGGAATTCCGTGGGTTTTTCTGGCCTAAATTTGCACTTTTAACTTCGTCAACACACTGCTTACTTCAACCGCAACTCATGAGGTTTTTTCTAAACCGGAAGTTCAAAGCAGAAATTTTCCAAGATGCCGCCGCCCATGATTTGCTCAAGAAACTTGCCTTCATACGCTACACCTGACTATATACTGCATGTGTCCATGTCTGAAAGGAGCCATGTATAAGATTACTTTCCAAAAATGGAACTGCAAACAGGTCAAAGTATTGAGGGGCACATCATTCCTTTCCCCTTTGGGTTGCTAGATAAGCGATTTGCAATGAAGTTTCTACCGGCATATGGGCTATGAAACTGAAATTAAATGAAAATACAATACAGGCCAATAGTTTGGACCTCATTCAGTGCAACACAAATTAAGGTCCAAACCCCATTGATAAAGCAATAAATATCACTAGTTTACCCTGAAATGGCATACCTGTAAAGTCAAAAACCATTTTAGGTGACTCCCTCTTGAAATTCATCAAGAGAATGGCAAGAGCTTGCAAAAAAAGTAATCAGAGCAAAGAGTGGCTACATTTAAGGTACTAGAATATTATACATGTTTTTAGTTATTTCACCTTTTTTTTTTTTACAAAATTCCACACATGTTCATTCATACTTCAGTGAGAATTTACAATGTAAATAGTTATAAACATAAAGAAAACGCACGAATGTGAAGGTGTGTCATAACTTTTGGCCTGTACTGTATATATATTTTAAACATTTTAACTCATTTGCTCCAAAAAACATATAAATACATTCTATTTTTAATTGTTGCAGTGTCCCAAATGTTTTTTTTTCACAAGAAACATCTGTGGCTTCTGATTCAACTGAGGTCCAAAGCACAAAGCTGAAAATCCATTTTAAAGCAATGGAACTGGCCACTGGAGGGCAGTAGCACATTTGGTAAGACCCGCAACCCGTTTCAACGGCAACGAACGGCCAGGCCGCACAGTCGGCGCACCGGCAGAAGGATGCCAGGCGGCGGACGAACGAGCAGAACAACCGAGAGGACGCTCGGGATGCCAGGCGCTGGATGTCGGAGCAGAATGACCGGGACCACCAATGCAGTGGTAGGTGCCATTGAGTCCGTGCTGCTCGCCAAGCAGACACCGCACAGACTAAAAAAAATCCATCTTTATGAGACAGGCAGCGATGAGGGAAGTTTACCCCGCTGTCGCGGCGACAACAGCGTCATCTCGGCGACAACAGTGTCATCTCTCAGTGTTATGTATAAATAAATTGTTACTTTGCTATCAAAAGCTGTATTTGTCTTGTTGTTTGTTATGTTGTAAAAGAAAAAACACTATTCAGATGTTTGGGATGTAACTAAAGCAAAAAAATAGCTGTGTTAAAGTCAAAGTTTGAAATGTATGTTTTTACAAAAAGCTCAATTTCTCTGTTTTTTCATCAGAAATTGGAAAATTGCTCAAACTAAGCTATTTTCTAATGCTGATTTCTAAAGAATGGAAAAAGATATTAACTTACTTTTTTCCTGCTGAAAGAAGAGAGTCTAGTCTTTCTTTTGGTGGGTTCCATCTTCGTATAGCAATAGAACAGAATTTTCTGTGGTCCTTGCAAAATCAGTCAAAATCCTCTAAAATGGCCGGGAGCAAAGGGCCTTGCTCCGGTAAAAATAGCCTGGAGTCAATGAGTTTTTAATAAGAATTTTACATTTTAGATATGAAGCTTGTTTGTAAACAAACAAACAAACAAAAAACAAACAAACAATCAAACCCATAAACAAACCACTTTGTTATAAAAGTTGCAGGGTTTAAACTGAGAAAAAATAGTGGCTCATATTCCAAAAATTATGCTCACATCCAAAATTAAGGAGCAGCTATCCCTGAGTTTTACATATTGTTGCCTCCTCATTAAAAAACTCTGTAGCCAGTCCAATGTTTTACCCCTCATCCAATACTTTTTCAGCTTGTAAAATAGAGAATCATGGTCAATGGTGTGAAACGCTTTCTATAAATCTAAAAAAAAATTCCAATGACATGCTTCTTTTGCACCATTGCAGTCATTATATTCTCTATGGCAGGGTTCAACAAATCCGGACTTCAATGCCACCTATCCTGTCGTGTTTTCCATGTCTCTCCCCCCTAACACACCTGAATCAAATGATTATATTCTCAGCAAGTTCTCCAGAAGCCTGATAATGATCATGATTATTTGATTCAGGTGTGTTAGAGGAGGGAGACATGGAAAACACGACAGGACAAGAAGCCCTGAGGTTCTGATTTGGTGAAACCTGCCCTATAGAATCAATCATTGCCAGATATGTTGCTCTATTTGTACGGAACCCATCTGGTTTTCTTTTGGCAGATTGTATATGTCTATAAATGTATCAAGCCATATGGTAAACAGTTTTCGATAAATTTTGAAAATTAATAGATGCTTGTTTCCTGTTTTGGATACAAAAGTAACTTTAGCCATTCTCATATTGTGTTTCAATGTTCTAGCCCCTTAGCCTAATTTAGCCAAGTCTCAGATTCAGTTGTGCCACTAAAGTAAAATAGATAATGTTGTAAATGTCGAAGTTTTCAGAGAGGCATTTGTTATTGATATGGAGGAATGAGATCTATCTATCACTTTTACAACAGTTATTGAACTGTTCACTGGTATCATCGTAGCATCTGCTATTGGTGGACATGAAGAAGTTGTTATCAAGGTCTATATTATACTCCATTTCTTGGATTTCATGTTCAATATAATAGCAAGTTTGTAACTGTAGCTTGTTTCGGGACAAGACTTTACTGTCACCTGGCAAGACAAATTGGGTCATTAGAAGTTCGCTGCTCATTTAAACATGGACTGTTGATACATTTAAAAATCCTCCATTCTTTTTACCATCCCTACTCTAGATTCCTATGGTGTTTCATTAAGCTAAATGAAAATCTTGCAACTGGCCGCCCACGTATGCTGGATCCATTCATCCATTTTTCAACACCACTCGTCCTGGACTGGGTCATGTGGTGCTGGTGGACTACACCCTCAGCTGGTCACTAGTCATTCACAGGGCACACACAGAGATGCTCAACAATTCTCACTCACATTTAAACAATCACTGTGCATATATTAATCCTGCGCCAAAGTCATGTGAATACAAAACTACACCATCAGTAACTGTTCATTTTGTAGATTAACATGCCTTAAATTAAAAGATGCTGATGTTCTCTCTGCATAAAACATAACACCCTTTGAACTGGCAATATAACAATAAGTGCCGTAATTCCCGAATGTAACGAGCACTCCCCCCCCAAAATCAACTTGTCAAATCATGGTGCGCATTATACACGGGTACATGGATGGAGACAGATATGTATATATACTGTATATATACGGTATATAAATATATATATATAAAAAACGTTTTTTTTTTTGTTTTTTTTGTGACACGGCCATGTTGTGTTGAAGAAACGGATGCGGCCAGCCGTTGCTGACCATTACGGTACGTGACGTCACCATTTTGTTTCGGTAATACTTCACTCTGATCGGCCGAATGATTTCATCTGTGTTAAATTCTGTTTTTTTCACTCTTCATAAAGCACAGAATTTAGTTTCTTGAACTCATTTGAGTCAACGTTTATTGCAGCTCCGTAACTCGGACCATAACAAATGTAACACAACACAGACTTCCTGTGTCCGTCAACGATATCTGTCCCTCGGGAAACTCAATCCCAAATAACAATAGTTCCTATTGTTACTGTCGTGTCGACAGCGCTGAGCTCTCTCTGGATTTCCGACTTACGTTCTCACTTTCATTTTACCGTATCAATCCATGGAGGAAACATTTATTCATCATGATGAAACGAGCAAGTTATACAGCAGCCTTTAAATCTGTTTTGCTTTCTCCTGGATTCTGGTAAATTCAAGAAGTTATCAGATCATATTCTTACCGTACATATTGTCAGTTTACGATAATATTTGAACTACCAATGTGCTATGCTTGTGCTGACCAGTCAGTAAAATGACATTTCTGTATCTGTACACGAGCTCTGTTTTCTTGTATTCTTCTATTTATTGGTGCTAAAATTAGGGTGCGCGTTATACATGGGTACAATAATTTTCCCTAGTTTTTACAAGTAAATTTGGGGTGCACGTTATACACGGGTGCACCTTATATTTGGGAAATTACGGTAATCTATATCTTTGCAATTCATTTAAAAGTCCCTTGGTACCCATTCCACTGTACCATCATCTAAAATATGACACAATATGACACATTGCCAAAAATAAAAGAAATCTGCCTTTCAAAAAAGCCCCTCCTTGCTCCTTCAGCTTCAATAATCGGGGTTCCTTCGAACACAGGATAAAGATGCAAAGCTGCATCTGCACCTCCGAACTTGTCATCATGAAATAATAAATTGGAAACTTTAGTACAGATTTTTTTGGTGTCATATTATCTGAATTGTTGTCAGCCCCCTTTCATGACTTGACAACAGTGTGACTCACTCAATATATTGGAAAGCCTTTACAAAACTGTAGGAATTCAATCAACTATTCTGTCAGACTGCAGCATTTGGATTTCGTCTGTTTTAACACTCAGTGCTGTTCCACCCCCTTACTTTCCCTCAAATGCTTTCATTGTACTGTCTCACAGAAACTATTATTTTTTTTTTTACTGTTAGAAGTAGCGCTTCCTCTCCCAGGGTATTTTTACATACCGGTAGTTGGATTGTGTGGCAAACAAGAAAAGGTAGGAGGCTACTGAATACAATCCAAAAGCCTCAGTAAACATAGCGTGAGGTAGTCATGGTGCCTATGCACTTTGAAATCGAGCTGGTGTGGCAAGTTATTGGCAAATGCATTACTTTAAGTTTGTTCTTCTCAATCAATTCACTGAAAAGCTAAAAACCAATCTGGTGCACAGCAGCTCCCATGGGGCCTGATTGATGAGCGTGAAAGGGAATGTGCATATCTAAGCAAGGTTCGCTTTACGTGTCCTCAAATTCCATTGGGTGGAAAATGTGGATTGAGTGAGGCCGTCGCAGATTTGGCATTGCTAACTCAGGGACAGATTGCTTGGAGTGGATTGATATTCAGTCGGGGGGAAGTGACAGTTCATCTGAAGGAAGAATGGAAGTGAGAGTGAAAAACAAACAGGCAGATCCATATCGAAACTGACAGCACCATGAGTTTGAAAAACCCAAGAGAGGTGGAAGTAAAAATTAAAGGAACCCAGAGGGATCACCAAAGTTACAAAATTACTTAATAATTAATTTCATTAATACTCATATTCTGATTTCAGCTTTATGAATATTTCTTATTGCACTCAAATCCATCCATCATATTCAAGCAAACTGTGATCTTACATGTGTCACTTCAGACACATCTAAGCTTAGTTATGTGTGCTTTGAGTTGTCACTTCTAGCATCAAGGCTGAGAGCAAATGATGACTAAAGAAGTATCCCCATACATAATTAAATAGGTAAAAGCATTACGATCCCAAATTTGGTGGTTGCCACATCCCATCGTCCAGTGAAATGTGAATCTCTCAGCATTGTGCCGACTGCGGGTTTGGTACAACACACCCTGTGGTAGGTGCCTTGTACTACTAAGGGAACTGGCTGAATGAGAAAAAGGAAGCTACACCGAACACATCACAATTGATCCAAGCAACATTAGTATATTCGTTAGAACTCTTTGAAATGAGAAGTTCAGTTTGACCCCTATTAAAATGGAAATCAGCGCATATATGGCAGTCAGTCACAAAGTCCTGGTAAACAAGATCAAAGATGACAATCTGCGAGCTAAAACATTTTTGTTTTTTGTTTTTTTTTAAAGTATATCAACCTACATCACCAATGTTACACACTCCCCGTTGCCCTCTGTTTAAAAGCAGCCAGTTTATATGGATAAGAAATAGAGAAAACATAAAAACAAACAGATGAATAAATAAACAAATAAATTCATTTGCTTTAGTGTAAGTTCCATGTATTATATGTCATGTATAGTATATGATTTAGTCCTGAAAGTGGCCACTTTGCATTGTTTTCATTAATATAAGATAATAAACATAATTATACTGTATAATTATAATAAATATACTGTATGTTTTTCATACGTTTCATACACTTTTTGCATCTTCAGTTTTACTAGGTCTGCATGAAGATATTTGCCTTATATTTTAGGGGTTGGAAACAACATACTCAACACTCAACATATTTTTAAATGTCATTCCATGAGATCCGTGCGGTGTTTATGTATGCGTATGTATGCATATAACATATGTGTGTGCTTCTTTTTTTCCCCCAACTTGCTGAACTTCCTTATAAACTCATCTGTATAGGGTATCCATAAATATTATTTCCATGATAATAAGATTCCATTGTTGCAAACATACATGCATAAGCTCACAACATTTGTAAAACCAACCACTAATCGTGTAATGGGAAACGTGCATTTCGTTATGTTTTATGTCTCATGTTCAAGAACCTGAACATCTATGGAACCCCAAAAAGGTCAAAATTAAATACATAAAAATAACATTTTTAAATGAATACCCTTTGGTAAATAAATGGTAAAATACGGTAATATTATTATCAAAAAGATTTTACAAGATATAAAGCGTTTTCAAAAGTATTTTTTTTTCATAACACCTTTTTACACAGTAGCCTTTTTATTTAATGTCATTTTTCAGCACAATGAGATTTTACAAGATGAAAAGCGCTTTCCACAAAGATTTTTTTTTCACAATGTATTTTTACACAATGGCCTTTTTAATTCATAATGTCGTTTTTCAGCACAATTAATTGTCTTCTGTCAATCAAATGTATGAGGCAGAGTCAGTTAAGTGATTAGCTGGATCGTGGAGTCTGGTCGTTAGCATTTGATAGCGTCGATGAACTGTCAGGTTAACTTCTAGAAAGCATCTAATCAAAAACACACTGCTGCTGAAATCCTCGCTCAGGCTGAGGTAAAAGCTGTTCATTACTATCCAACCATTTCATATTTTCTTTGAGTAACTCTGAAAATGACCCTGCCAAATGCTAGCGCAGCTAACCAGACTCCATGATTCATCCAGCCAATCACTTCACTGACTCTTGGCTATTGTGGAAAAAGGCATTATGAAGTTAAAAAAAAATTGTGAAAAACTCTTATTTTGTAAAATCGTTTTCATCATAATATTACCTTATTTTACAATTTAAGGGCCATATTACACAATTGTCTCTCATTTATCAAAGGATATTTATTTCAAAATTCCAAAGGTAACGCAGTGCTCATAACCCAACAAAAATATACATAGTATGTGATGCATTTTAGGAAACTGCAATACTGTACATCACAGCGAAGAGTTTGTAAATTTACTGATTACGTGAAGAATTGTATTGATGGATTATAAGAACTGAGATGATTACTTTGTTACTGTCATTTGACGAGCTGACGTGTCAAATTGAGGATGGAGTTTTAGATGGCACGTGCTTTTAGTTCTCTTATGTCACAAATCCATTATTTTACTAAACATCGTCCACATACACCTCATTCAGAGTTTCATTATTAATGGTGTAGGGTTTGTACTTCACTCAAATTGAGAATTTAATATATTTCACTTATCATTGAAAATTTAGCATTAAATGCAACCTGTATAGTGTAATTATTCTTATTTTTACTCCCTTGCTGTTGTTAATGAGCCACTTCTATCTATTATGAGAGCTTAATACCGACTTAAATAGTTGGATAAAACTTAGCTTCTGTGTCATGGATAGTTTTATGTCCAAGAGCAATATATCTCTCATTTTAAATGACTGTCTCTTGTGCAAAATAATTTAAACTTTGTGTTTATTCTAAAAATCAACTTATTTATATGTCAAATGATTTGTATACCTGTTTGCATTGTGATTGTTAATGGAGTGCGGGGTGTCTGTTTGACATGCCTATGGCTATTTGCAGCTTCATCACAACTGTGCTTGTTAAACTCATCTCACCATCTCTCACTCATTTTCTGTGTCTCTTTCTCACTCACTCCCTTTCAGTTGTCATTATTTATTCAGTTTGTTTGGTGGGACTCGGCAGCCGCAGCAGCCCCCGCCCGGCAGACCTATTGAACTGAGGCATAATAGATGTAATACATCAATGCGTTTGAGCTGAGAGCCTTTAATTAGGCCTTCCTGCTCGTTTCATCAATTCCCCATACCCTCCTGGGATTTGGGGGAGGGCTGGTGGTGATACAGACAGGCCTCCTGCGCTGCATGTGAATCACTGCTACCTCCTCAGCCGATCGCTTTGACTCCTGAGTGAGTCCTTTGTCCCTGAAACCGCCAGCCTCTTGTCCTCCTCCCGCCCAGCTCTCTATCACTCACGTATGCAGGGTCAGATGGCACAAATGTTAATCCTGAACTGAACGTTCATAATTAATTCAGTTCATGATCAATTGTGGAACAAATTACCTTAAAATCTGAGGTGTGATCAAAAAAATGTGTTCCTTTAAATCATACCTAAAACATTAATTTTGACAATAGCATATGCCTAATAGCCCTTACTGTTCAAATTTGCAAAGTACGACTTTTGCTGTTTCTTATTTTAATTGTTTTTGTTTTCAATAATTTTGCTGATTCTACTGTAACGTTTATGTATCTTTTTGTTTTTATTTCTATATCTCAAATGATAGTTTTGCTTGCTTGTTGCTTGTGTCGTGCTGGTTTTAATGTGATTTAAAGTAAATTGAATTACCGTTTGTTGAATTGGGCTTTACAAATAATTTTGCCTTGCCTCACCTATCTCTGATTGAGGTTGTATTTGTTGCATTATGCAGTCACACATGAACTTTGAAATATGTATGTCATGTTTAATAAATGCCATGCAACACTCAAGGGGACCAATGTCTGTTACCATTTCCTTAATAGTGGTTCACATTTCAAATTAATCATTGCTACAAAATGTGACATTTACCACAAGTTACTAAGATCACATCTGCCAATAAAAGTGAGTCCCCCCACCAGTGGAGGTAAAAGCCCATGTAAGTGTGGTAGTTGTGAAGTGATGACATCCTATTAATGGTTTGTGTTTGAATGAAAAGCAAATCTCCATACTTTCCTCTCCAGGACTACTGTAATTTTCGGACAATAAGCTGTTATTTTTTTCCTCTCAATTTGAACCTTGCAGCCATTGTAACTAAGTGACTTAGTTATGATTTTTTTGGCAGATAAATGAGCCTCATGTTTTCTCGTTAAAAAAGATTAACAACAACAAAAAAATAATAATTTTGCTTCGTGGCCAAGTGCGTCATAATTAATTTGTGACAACTGACAACAACATGACTTGCATAGTTGAACCGTAGATTTATTAAGCACTTTAGATATTTTATATGAATGATTGTAATGGAGGTAAGAAGGAAATTGGAAATAGTAACTCAAAGCACAGCAACAAAAAGCTGCATTCACACTGAAGTCAAACCGTCGCGCTACAATATCACGCTCCCGCTATGCCCATTGCTAAAAGCAGTTCTGTGTTCACACGGACCATATGTCGCCTAAAGT